>NC_087556.1:4645219-5245219 GCF_036250125.1 Pseudopipra pipra | reverse complement strand
GACACGAGGGCGACCACTGGGTTTCTGGAGCCGAAGCTACAGAGGTTCTGAGGCTAATTACACCCCTGTGGAAAAGGAAATCTTAGCGGCGTATGAAGGTATACGAGCAGCTACAGAGGTAATTGGTACTGAAGCACAGCTCTTCCTGGCACCCCGATTACCAGTCTTGAGCTGGATGTTCAAAGGGAAGGTACCCCCTACGCATCATGCCACTGATGCCACATGGAGCAAGTGGATAGCCTTGATTACGCAGCGTGTACGATTGGGAAGCTCAAATCGCCCTGGAATTCTGGAGGTTATCACAAATTGGCCTGAAGGTGGGAACTTCAGTCTGGCAGAAGAAGAAGAAGAGCCAGTGAGCCGAGCTGAAGAAGCTCCGCCATTTGATCAGCTGCCAGATGAAGAAAGGTGTTATGCCCTTTTCACTGATGGTTCTTGCCGTATTGTAGGAAGGAACCGGAAGTGGAAAGCAGCCGTTTGGAGTCCCACCCGACGAGTGGCAGAAGCTACTGAGGGTCAAGGCGGGTCGAGTCAATTTGCAGAGCTCAAAGCCGTCCAATTGGCCCTGGACATCGCCGAACGAGAAGGATGGCCGAGACTCTACCTCTACACAGACTCGTGGATGATAGCCAATGCTCTATGGGGATGGTTAGACCGATGGAAGAAGATGAACTGGAGGCGTGGAGGAAAACCCATCTGGGCTGCTGACTTGTGGCAGGACATCGCTGCCAGAGCGAAGAGTCTGAATGTGAGAGTCCACCATGTAGATGCCCATGTGTCCAAGAAGCAAGCTAATGAAGAACATAATAACAACAGAGAAGCGGACCGAGCTGCACAGATAGGGGTGTCACAAGTAGACCTAGACTGGCAGCAGAAGGGAGAGCTGTTTCTGGCTCGATGGGCCCATGATGCTTCCGGTCATCAAGGCCGAGATGCCACTCACAGATGGGCACGAGACCGAGGGGTGGATTTAACCATGGATATCATTTCTGAAGTTATCCATGATTGCGAGACCTGTGCCGCTATTAAGCAGGCGAAAAGACTGAAGCCCCTGTGGTATGGTGGACGTTGGGAGAAGTATAAGTATGGAGAGGCCTGGCAGATTGATTACATCACATTGCCACAGACCCACCAAGGTAAACGCTATGTGCTTACCATGGTGGAAGCAACCACCGGATGGTTAGAAACATATTCGGTACCGCATGCAACAGCCCGAAACACCATCCTAGGCCTTGAGAAGCAGGTCCTGTGGAGACATGGCACTCCAGAGCGAATTGAGTCAGACAACGGGACTCATTTCAAAAACAGTCTAGTGGCCACTTGGGCACAGGAGCATGGTATTGAATGGGTATATCACATTCCATATCATGCACCTGCTGCAGGAAAAGTAGAAAGGTGTAATGGACTGTTGAAGACGACTCTAAAGGCACTAGGTGGGGGAACTTACAAAAATTGGGACAAGAATTTAGCCAAGGCCACCTGGCTAGTCAACACCCGAGGCTCTGTCAACCGAGCTGGTCCTGCCCAAGCAGAGTCCCTCCACACTGTAGATGGAGACAAAGTTCCAGCGATCCATCTAAAAGGTATGTTAGGTAAGGCCGTTTGGATCACTCCTCCCTCAGGCCAAGACAAACCCATTCGTGGGATTGTCTTTGCTCAAGGGCCTGGATATACTTGGTGGGTTATGAGGAAGGATGGAGAGGTCCAATGTGTGCCTCAAGGAAACCTAAGCCTGGGAAAAAACTAATTCTGTGCCTTGAGTTGTATTTTACAGGAGACCAGACACCAGACGGAAAAAAAAAGAGAGAGACCCAAACAAAGCTGATACGAGAATCTAAGGATGGCCGATGATGACACAGCCCAAACCAATGAGCCAGCCCTAAACCGGAACTGTGATTATGACGAAAGGGCCAAGAACACAAATCGAGTTGCTGGTGGTGCTGATCTTCAATGACAGACGACAACCTTCGAGAAAAAATAAACATGGACTATATATATATATGTGTATATGTACGGGATAGAGACAAACACAATATACAGGTGTTACGTAAAGAAATAGTATGGAATAAGGGGTGGAGAATGTGATGGTTTCAGTCTAGGCCTTCCTGGAAACCAGCTTGTAACCAGGAAGGAACTAGGAAGGTGACCAAGGAAGTATTCCATGCTATTCCTTTACGTAACCCAGGGTATAAATAAGGCATTGATAAGAGAGTTCGCCCTCTTTCCTCTCCGGCGAGGTTCGAGAACGGTGGGTCCCTGTTTCGGTTGGGCTTATCTGGAGCCGAGGCCTACAGTGACTGCCGTTATCTGCCACGCGTGAGGGGAGAGCCAAGGACCGTGTCTGGCCATCCTGCCTGTTCGAAGGGAAGTGGTGAGATTCTTGCTAGTTTGCCTTCGACTGGCTGTTTGACTTGTTCGGTCCTTGCCCCTTTTTGTCCTTCTCCTTTTTTCCTCCCCCCCCCCCCTTCCCCCCCCTGGTGTGTGGTATTCCCCTTTCGTGTATCTGTCTTATATATAAATATACATATATATATATATATACATATTTTTTGCTATAGCTTTGGCTGCTTGGTTTTTCTTCTTTTCCCTCTCTGGGAGGCGGGTCCTTGTTGTCAAGTTTCGGGGGACTTGGCAGGAAGCCAGCTCGAAACTTGTACATTACAGAAAGTGATTTGAGGAGATATAGTAATATGAAGAAACTAATTGAAATATAGTAGACTATTGAGGGTGGAGAGATACTTGCATCAGGACTGGGACAGAGCAATAGATTTTTCAACCTGATGGTTAGCACACTGATTTCATGGTCACAGTGAACATTTAAATTAATTTATACAAAGTCCTAAACAGAAAAGGAAAGAACATGGTCTAAAGATTCCTGTAGAATTCATGCCAGAACTTTTTTATATTCTCATATATATTCTCCAGTATATTCTCCAGTATATTCCAGATCCCTGTCACCTCACTGTTTCTTGAAGACCTGAATCTTTCACCCTGTGCTGTCAGCTTGCCCAGTTGTTCAATCCAGCTGCTATTTCTGCTGCCAGATACCCTGGATTAAACAGGAGGAGTTGATTTCAAAAATACTAATGAGGGTATGGTTTCTGACTGCCAAGGAAAAGGTGTGAACTGCCAGTTTGGTGGCAAGGAAGGCACTGAGCATTTTCAGAACAGGGAAGGATTGGGAAAGGGTTCTACAGCAGTGTCTGAACAGAAGTAAATATATATAGTTTTGTTAAAGGCTATAGATGTGCTACTTTATTCCAGCTAAGGATTAAACCCTGTCTCTGAAGCTGTTTCCTGACATTGGTGCTCATTTCGTATCAAAGGTGTAAAAATCTGGTCTAGATGTCTAGGAGAGATTCAGAGCTATAAAGCAATATAAAGGATGAGTAAGAAATGTCTAATAGGAAAATCCACGGATATCAAGGGATATAAGTTGTATTTGTGCAAGTTATGATTGTGTAAATACTTTTGCACAAAGTTCTGGGTCCGCCTCCTCCCATGGTTACCCAGAAGAGCACACGAGCACGCAGTCAGAACTAGCCTAAAAATCCTGTCTTCCTCATCTCTGGACTCTGTGCTGGGTGGTGCTCCTGGTGCTGGTACTGAAGGATAAGCAGGCTGCTTTGCACAGCAGCAAAATAGGATCCCTGTATTTAGGGATTTTGCAGAACTGCTTGTTTTCAAGGTTTTCTTTTCAGCCTGTTGAAAATTTAAATCACAAAAAGTCTGCACAAGTTATAAATTGTAATACACTCTGTTCAGATGTGTCTTGTGATTTATCTCATAGTCAGAGGTGATGATGCACTGTGCATTTTAAAATATTCATTCTCACATCCTTTAGGAAGTACCCCAAGAATTCACAAAGCTGTCATTGCTCAGTCCTACTGTACTGTTTGTACACTGTCAGTTTTTGGCACTTAAGCACATTATTAATGTATAGCTCCATTGTTTACTTAGTATTACAAAATCATTTTTTCATTCTGTAGAGGATACCTGGAAATTATATCCTCTTCCATTATATGCTCTTCCTTTTCTACCTGGAAATTATATCCTCTTCCAATTATATCCTCTTCCCTGTAAACCACCCAAACTTTGTGAACAGCAGAGCTTGTTTCTCTAATGAGAGAAAGAGAACAGTACTTGGCATGTGTTAAAGCATTCCAAAGTGATCCTCAGCAGTTGGCTAGTTTATAATTTTTTAATAATATCTAACAGTTTATTTGATATAAAGTTTGAAGACAGCTCACTATGGTTCTCTAATATAAAAAAGTAAGCAAGAAGTTACAATTGAAATAAGATTTAACTGTCTTTTGGGTTGATTTTTCTTGCAGGTATAACAGTGTATTATTTTTTAATGTGATTGAGTTTGTCCTAAAGAGCACTGTAAAAGTGTGTTCAGAGTTGAACATACATAAAATCGTTTAGTCTCTCTTCCAAACTGACCTTCATTTGTGTTTGCATTACTTTCTGCTCTTAAGGAATTCTTCCACGTTTTTGTGCCTGTGGTTAGCAGGGAAATTCCTGCTGATGGATCCTGAAGGGATGTATGATGGATCCTGCTGTGATGTGTGGATCCTGAAGGGAGCATCTGGGACTCGGGTGTGGTTTCAGCCCTCCCTATTAAGTTCGGTAGTTCAGCCCGCAAAGACAGATGTGGCTGTGAATCTTTCAGCACAAAGATGTGTAAACAAAATGCCTTTCCCCACACTTTTTAAAGAATAGAACAATGAAAATGATGATCATTGAACTCACTTTTATATAGCTTTGTAAGCTGTAAATCATTTAGCTAGGCTGAAAATGGAGATTTTCATTTTCTTTCTCCATGAGACAGTATGTCATGGCATCTGCAGGTGGAAGCCTGAACCATTCAGAGGAAAACTGGTTTGGAATAAGAAAGGGTCTCCTCATACTTTGCTGAAGCCAAGGAAAGCACCTCTTTGTTTAAGCTGTGTTTGGCTGGGGGAAAAACCTGAGGTAGTGCAAGATCCCTCTCAACTTCTTAGAGAAGAAAAAGAATGGTCAGTTCCTTTCTACAGGATCTTCTAATGCATAAACCCTTGGACCTCTACTAATCATCCATAAAGTCAGTGGGTACTGCTCAGTTCTCAAGATATTGAAACTTCTGAGCGGGGGTGAAAACAGAACTGTCCAGGGACCTTTTAATGCATGTGCAAAGCCTTTAAAGTAGGTCAGCAATATTTGAAGTTGGGCATCCTGAAGGCATGAGGCTGCTCCTTTGGATTGCAAGGGAGGGGGAAGAGGAACTTAGTGATTTCCACTTTTTGATCAGAAAAACCTTTATAACCCTTAAATCCTTTCTAAATCCTTGTGGGGATCTTTTCGTTTTATTATGTGCTTGATGGCCACGAAATATTGGAAGGAAATTGGATGTGACAGTGTCAGGAAGAGTCTGTACGTAGCATTTCCGTGTTTGTTGTGACTCCAGTTGTGCTGCAGTTCCCTGTGTTCCATGCTGACCATTGCATGAGTGAGATGGATGAGCTGCTGGGAGAGGAATTCAGGCACTGGGATGACACAATCAATGGCTACTGAGCTAGCACGTAATATGGAACAACGGTATGGGGCATCGATCCATCATCATCACAGACATTTACAGGTGTGATTCTGGAGGTATTCACCCAGCTAGAGCCCCATCATGTAAGGGAGTGGTACATTAGTATCCCTAAATGCAAATAGGATGGGAGTGCTGCCAATACTTCACAGGAGAAACCATGTCCTGATGCAAGTCAGCAGATACTTTTCCATAAAAATTCAGTGAGGCCAGAATCTCGTGTATCTAGGTTGGCAGACTAGTTTAGGTCCTATATTCTGTGACTATCCTGTTAATTCAGGGACTTAGGGATTTTCTTTTTTCCAGCTGGAAGTATTAGATTTTAGCAATCTTTTTCAGTATTTTTCTTTCTCTGTTGTACAGATATTTGTACTCACAAATTATCAACAACTAAAAATTCCACCTTTTTTGTGATTATATCACCCAATATTTGATCAAAGATTATCTTAGTTTGCCATGTCAGTGTAATTAGATATCCTACACAATAAGATAGATGCTGAAATTTTTCTGCTTGGTTCTCCTAAGGTGCAGAGGGAGCCCTTGTGAGCTGTATAGTTCAACCAGCCCTGTGTTCTCTACATTATCTGTAGCAACATGTAGTATCCAATAACTCTGACAGGAGCCTGAGGGTGTGGGAAATACAGAAAGGTTCAGAGGCACTGAAGAGATCATAAGCTACATAAATTCTATATTCTTCGTGACTTTTTAGGCTAAAATTTAAAAAAGGAAAAGGTTAAAATTTCAAATAACAAGGGGATAGGTTAGAAAAAACCCTACAGCTGCCACAGGTAGAGTTGGAATAGCTGGTGAGTTTTATACCACTGCTTAAAGGGCATAAATAACTACAGGGATATGTATGTGTGAATTCTTTTTAAATAGTATTCCAGGTCTTGCAAGCTCCACATATTTTGAATCTGAAAGGCTAATGTATTTAACTCATACAATGATCCTAAAAGAACATTAATTTTAGGATACATTTTAGTTACGTCTTGGCAGCTAGTGTGTGGGCAGCTCTCTGTCAGATCCAAACAGAGGCACAAGCCAGCAGCTGAAAGTTCTGTCATTCCCATCACGTATTAAGAAAACAGAACAAGGACATGGTTTCTGTGCTGGCTTGTCTCCACCCCGGCTTTGCAGCTCCAAAGAAGGTGGAAAACCCAAGTATTTCTCACCCTTCAATATAGTACTGCTGAGGTAAATGGTTTGCCAAATACTAGAACCCTTGGTCACATTTCTTATAGTTTAGACTTGAGAAGATACTGTATATTGTCATTGTAAATTCAGAATAACTGTGCCTTACATGGACTGTCACATGGTACTCCTGAACAGAAATTGGACTTCGGGGTTTAATTGAAATCATACCCTTTCATTTTTGAGTCATGTTTAAGGAGTTCAGATATTTCTTTTGTTCTCCCTCACCTTAAAAGCTCACTGGATATTAGGTGAATATAACACTGGAAAACTTCTGTGTGTAAGGGTGCATAAGGTGTTGTTATAAAACTAATAGGATTGAATTGCTTATGCGAGCTGTTACTGTTATACAGTCATTGCATTAGGGTATTTTGAATTGTAAATAGGAGGAGAAAGTCTGTTTGGGGAAAATTTATTCCTTTTTGGATTGTTATGAAGAAATGTATTTGTGTGTGTTTTGAGACATTCTTGAATTAGGGAATATAAGGGTTGCATAATCAGGTCCTATTTGTATGTCTGGTAGACTCAGGGTGGCTGTCTGGGAGTTTTCACACAAGGTGCAGGTAATTACTGAGAGTCTGAAAATTCTTCCTGTCCTGTTCTCTCACCAGCCAGGTTTAGGCAATGCTCTTCCACCGTGGCCCTGTACCAGAAACAAAGGGTAAATGTAAGGAAAAGTCTTCTTCAAAATGGAAAAGCTTGTCAAAACTGCATTTCTCCTAAGGAATAAACAATGATCTTTGGAACAATTAAAACAATAAGTAGTCTTTGCTATAGTTCAGATTATGTGTCCTTGACATTAAGTGTGTTTTTATGTTCTCAAGCAGGAAAACACTTCATGACTGGGCGGTAAAATGCTCCAGTACTAACAGTTTTACTGCTTTAGTGGTGCTGTTCAAGGGTCGCTTAGTGGGGCTGCTGTTGGAATACTGAAGAAGTAACACTGATTTGTCTGTCTCTGTTCTCTACTGTATTTCCTTACCTGCTTTCATTGTGATATTAGAAAAATCATCCTCTCACCCCTTTTCCTGTGTTAGGGCCTCAGCGTGGTCTGAATACACGGAGTCGTTCTCAAAATGCCTTCAACCTTCTGAAACAGAAAGTAGGAACTGAGGGGGAAAAAAATCTGCCAGTTAGATTTCAGTCCTTTACTTAAAGTTACTGTGTGCTTATTATTCAGTAAGCAGAGCAATAGGCTCTCTGTTGTGTTTTATTGTATATTATTTTATCTTCAGAAAAGCATAACATCATAGCTGTAACTGAGGAACCCTGAACTTCAATAAAGATGATTTATACTGTCTTTAACAACAAGCTATTTTACAAGTGCAGTAGGAATAATACATCAAGAGAGTGGTTTCTGAATATACTCTGAAATTTTGATTTCTCTGTAGTAGGTTACTTTATCCTAATAGATTAATGAAAGTATCATTCTTGTGATTGTTTACTTTCCACAAAAATTCTGGGGTTTTGGAACAAAGGAAATAAGTACATTTATTCATTAGAAAACATTTCATTATTTCTGCTTCATTTTGCATTTCTTTGTCCTAAACCATTTAAGCTTTCATTTTTCTCCTGTCTCAAATAGAAGGTTGCTGAATTTAAAAAATTAACAAAACAGAAAAACAAACAAAAAACCCAAGAAAACTTTCCCCCCACCCCCCAGAAGGCAGCTGGTTTGATGTGATGAGGGATAATTTTGTATCACACCTGGGGAAAAAAATGAAATTAACTAATAGGTATAAGTTCATTGACTAAACAAAACAGCTGCCCTTTTAATGGTGGTAGGTTTACATATTCCAGCTTCTTGGAGAGTTCACAGTTAGAGAAGTTAGGATGAAATTAGTATGAAGTTATCTGAAGTTGTCCAGGAGAAAGCTGGTTTGAGTCCTTTGATTTTAAAAGCAGAGGAAATAAGTTATTCATATATTGGAACAAGTCTAAGCACCTCTGACATCTCTTCCTGTAGACTGTGATCCACTATTGGAAAGTGCTTGATGGGGAATTCAATGTTCTGCAAAGATGGGTTTTCCAGTAAACATAAGATTCAAACTATCTTGAAGAAACTGTAATCTTCAAAATCTATCATGTCGTTAAATAATTATTTTCTAGTGGCTTCCTCACATTGGTTCAAGGGGTAATGATTCCTTAGGCTGCTGTTACTAATTCATTGATATCATTCTGATAGTGGAAGTAAATCGTAGCAGCGCAAGCATTCCCATAAAAAAAGTATTACATCTTTGGTAGCATGGTTCAAAGAATTCTGCATAAAACAATTCAGGAAGGAGGAAGAAAGTTTTAATAACCATCCTTTCTCTTTTGGTTTTATAGAGTGTGGCTCTGCTATCCTCAGCTTTTTTTAGATGTTTCTTAAACCAGTTAATTTCCTGGTTTATTTTTAGGGTGACAACACCCAAAATAATAATTTAATTATTATTTTTGTCTCACTAGAATTCTTAGTGCTCCAAAAGATTAGTTTTGTCCAGAAGTTTTCTAACAGTGGCTTTATAGCGTATTTGGATGTGTTCTAGATCACATACTTTGTATTAATTATTTAAAATTGTTTGGATGCAGATTCTGTTGAATATATGTATATATTGCTATGTGCAAAATGTCGATCATGGTTTGCTCAGTTTTCTGACGGAGAGGAAGATTTAAGTAAATTCTGTAATGAATAAAACACAGTTTAGGAGCATTACATTTTCAGCTGGAAATTTTCCTGTGTCAGAAGTTCCCAGTCAGTGCCTGGTGGTTTTGTGCACTCTGGCCTGCTTTGAACTGTGCACCACAAGCTGTTCAGCCAAGCAGAAGGAAGGTCCTTGTGTGGAACTACCCCATCATGGAAACGAGGCAAATGTGACTCAAGACGTCTTCTACATCATCTACCTGCCCTGGGAGTGCAACACTGGGATGAAAACATCAGTGTTGTGCATTGTTGTGTAAGGTGCCACCCATCCTACCTCATGCAGGGGGCCCTGAGCTGCTGCCAGGCAGTGCTGGTACCCCAGGAATGCTCTGCAAGTGCTACGACCTGTGAGCATCTCGAAATAGCAAAGGAACCAAAGACCTTGTGACTGTTCAACTCTCCTGCCAAGAGGCTCTTGAGATCATGAGTGTCTTAAAAAGTCTTAAGATGTGAGAGTCCTTGATAGTCTTAGGAGTGCTGCTGATTCTTGAAAACACGAAAAATCCCACCTGCCACAGACAGTCTAGAAGCAGCTGGCAGAAACACACGCTGGCTGAGGGCGGGTGTGTAAGCTGGATTAGAGATGTTCAAATATTATTGTAAACATAGTTAACCTATCCTCAGCAATCGGTCTCAGTTGGATGAGTACTACAGAGTTCTGACACTTTTAGAAAATCTAAAACTGGCTATGCTGTCTCAATAGCTTTTTCAAAAACAACCATCTGTAATACAGCACAATGCATATGTTAGAATGATTTTAAGAAGACGTTTACATCATAATGAATGGGAAAAAATATTGCAATACATGATTTGCATCCTTAGAACTCAGCAGCCTCAGTGAAACTTCCGTGTCAAACATTATAAGAATGCGAGTTCATATTAAGACTTTTAAGGAAATAGAAATGGAACAGCTTCTAAGCTGTCCTAAAAGTCTGCCTTAAACATTAAAGAGATTTTAAAATTCCTAATTTTTTTAAAGGTTCCCATGACAATGCTGTGGTTAAATGGTATAAATTTGCTGAAATACCTAATGTAGAGCATAATTATCTACCATGGAATATTCAGCTGTTTTAAGTTTTGCCCAGGAAAGACTTGGCACAGGTGCATCTGTTTATTAAATGAGAACTAGAGAAGACACGTTTTTCTAGTGGGGCCTTTGTTTATCACTGTGAGAAGGCCGTTCCAGGTGCATCCCATAAATGACCTGTGCATCTTTTGTTGCCAGCAAGGTTTTGGACCCCCAGGTGCACATAAAAAGGTGGTTTGTATAAGAGTGATATGTACAAGGATTGAAAAGAGAAACTGTAGTCTAATTCCAGCCTGCCATAAGGCTGAGACCAAAATCTAATCTGATTTTGCACTAATAAGAAACTGCAGAATATCTTAGCAGATTTTGCCTAGTTAGTTCGCAGATCTTCCATGCATTTGCAGAGGACCCACCAGTAATTTTGGCAGGATGAACGTGACCAAGAGCTTGCTTTCCACTCATCAGGAGCCTAATGATCTTCTGGCATAGCTCAGTGGGAAATAAGGGTTCAACACTCCAGAGTCAGAGGGTGAAATGGTCATTTACTGAAAGGTGCACTGGCTTATAAAGAGTAGGGTTGGGAGGTACTGGAAAAGAAGGCAGGTTCTGGGTGGAGCATGCAAATGGGAGACATATATGGAAGACAGGAGTTGGACATAACCATAAATGGAAAGGGATAACAGGGAATACAGAACAAAGGGGATTTTTATGAAAATTGTGAAATAGGGTAAAGCGAAGGGTAAAAATACAATGTGCTTTAAACATAAACTTGGGCACAGAGTCACAACAGTCCAAGCAGTCTACAGGTGTTGTTTTCAGGAGTCCCGCAGATCTCCTCACAGACTTCTATTTCTTTCTTCCACATTTCATAATCAGACTTCTCTTGGTCTCCCACAGTCTTCAGCTGTGACCAAGGCAGGTCGTTAGAAAGAACCAGCAGTTTTGAGAGACAGTGTGGGCAGCAGGTGGAGCAGTTGGGTGGGGTAGGTGAGAGAAGCTTCCAAAAGAGTACTTCTCCAGAGGCAAAGGAGCCATGCAGCAATGAGTAGGAGCAGCATGGGCAAATGGTTAAGGAAGGAAGAAATGCTCCTTGGTTGTTGAACAAGAACAGAGAGGAGAGTCTGGAATTACAGGTTCGTTTCTTCTCTCAGAGCAGCCGCGACAAGGGTCCAAGGATTCCCATGTCAGATCACAGAGAGGCCCCATGCAGTGCACAGGACTCCTCTGCTCTTTAGATTATGGTTTTAAACACCACTTTTTCCCCCTCTGCTTTCAGGTCCACTCCTTTTTGGAAGGGAAGATGGGTGATTAGGTGGCATCTACACCAGGTCTGGATGTTCTCATACCAAACATTCTGTTCTGCTTGATGCCTTATCCTTTCTCAGTGATCTAAGTACAGATTTCAACAAGCATTTCTATTTGGACAGTTGGATGGGAAGGTTGCTGAACTTGATTTTGCTGACTACAGGCCAGCAAATAGGAAGCATTTGAGGTACACTTTTTATAGTCTTTTTCCCTGTAACATTTATTCTTGTGGAAAGCTTTGTTAGCACGGTACTTTCACTGTTAGACGTTCCTCTATCTTGGAAAAAAAAGACTGTTATTTATTCAAACCAAGGTCTGGTTCATTTCCAAGGCTGCAGGTGCATTATCTCAGGCAGCAAAATTGTCAGCAAAGCTGTGCAGACTACAACATTATAAAGTCATGACTTTTATTAAAGACCAGGCCAAAAAGAAAGCAACTGTCTTTTTTTTTTCTCACCAACCTGCTGGTGGCTTAGAGTGCAGTTTGTAGTAAGTATACTTTCTGAAAGGATAGATGTACTGGACTCAGCCTTCTCTTTGGAAGAAGTGGTAACAGTTCTAGGACTTTATTAAAAAATATGAGGGGGTGGTATCTAACTCTTGGAAAAGATGTATTAGGAACTACTATGGGTTTCGAATACAAGATTGGGTTTGTGTTTATTTATAGTCTGCTCAGCAGTTTTTTATTTGCTTTATGGCTATATTAAGGGCTTGTTAAGTCTTAATTTGATGTCATACACACTATCTTCATAATATATGTTCAGATTTCACGCATTATCTCTGGAGTAGACAATAAGTATGCATAATCACCTAATCACTTCTGTGGAAATGATAAATCATAAGATGAATGGCTTTACCAGTTTGAAAGGGAAATAAAAATATATAATTTATGAAGGAGGTTCTTCTACAGGAGGTTATGAAGAGGCATAATACAAAATGAAAACCTTTTTTTATTTCTGGGTGTGATGTTTTTAAATAGCACCTTCTACAGTAACTAGATTTTCATGTTCATTCAGGGCACTGTAGGTGCTGGGACCTCACCTACACTCACATTTATTTCCCCTCTACATCAGCAAGAGTGAGGGGAGATGTTTCTGAGGAAAGTACTTGGGACCAAAGGATCCTAAAGAGCTGACAAATTTATGTGTTACCTTTGCCATCATAGACATTTTCTTTAATGCCCAGAAGTAAAACCAGCTGAATGTGAGCAGATTGTTCAGCCTCTGGAGAACCCCATTGCCTTCAGGAGTAATCAGCTTGGGCACAGCAGTATGACCCTAAAGTGAACTACTGAGTACAGCCATGAAATATCACCAGCTTTATCCCATTGCTTTGGTTCTAAGAGCATGATTGTGAGAATGAGAAAAGCCACAGTAAATCAAAGCAACCTAAATAAACACACCAGCAAAATTTCCCTTTATTCAACACGCTATTCTTCTAGTCTATTTACCAATTCTTTTTTACCCCTCACCTCTTATTAAACCTAAATGGAAAGATCAGAAGGAAAAAAACACCAAAGGGAGGGAAGGATCAAGTAAGTTTTATCTCACTGAAAGGAATGATAAAGGTCCCATTGACTTCAATGGGCACATCTCCTTCTGCGCTTTACTTTGATTCAGAAGCGTGCTTTTGAAGCAGATCATCAGCACTTGCTGTGCTTTGCCTCACATCCCGAAGTGTTTGTAGAGACACAAACTGAGTTCCTTTTGAGTTAGACTGAACTTAAGGATGTATTCCAGACACACACCTGATGTGCTTCAGCCTCACATTCAGACCACAGGATGAGAGAAGGGCTAATCTGAAGTACAAATGCTCTCCAGTGGATGTAACGTGGACATTAAGTTCTGTGCAGCACCACCTTAATATTTTAAGTCTTCTCCTGCTAGGCCACATTATTGGCAAACACAGACATGAGCAATGAATCCAGGATTAGTCTATATGTTTGTTGTTTTGAAAGACATTGGACTCTTTGGTGCATTAACAGCTTCCTTAAAATACGTTGAGTGATGTGATGGATTCCAGAAATGAGGAAGGATTCAGCTGAGATTCAATATGGAACTGAAATTATGAGAAGAAAAGAAATATCTGAAATTAATTTGCGATTCATCTTTTGAGTTTAATAATATTGTGGATTATAATTTAGGGGATTCACGTATAAAACTGTTGTTATGAAGTACTGTCAATGTGCTTGACTGGTCTAGAACATCTTGAAGAAGATGACATTTTGAGAATAAGTGTTTGTAGAACCAACTTATAAATTAAATATTCTGTTTAGAGCACAATAGCTGAGCTGTATTTGCTTTCTTTCTAGCACTGTAATAATACCTTGTGAGGCATCGTTATAGTTTTTGAGGGGTTTTCTAAATGAAAATTTGAAAGGAAAAATTGGGCAGCTCTTTTGTGACAGGGAACAGGAATATACACAGATGTGATTTTATGCATTGTATCAATTTTTGCGGTCTTACAGCACGTGTCTTTTTAATTGGGACCGCTTTAAAATATACCATTAGTGATCTGAATTAATTAGAGGTAATGTAAAAATCAAGGGCTTAAAAAGACATGTCACATAGCATGTGTTTGTTCATTAGATATGACAGTAACTCTGCAGGGGAAATTAATATTGATATGTATATTGAAACAGAAATACACTGGAGAGGAAGAGAGGCTGAGGAGACTGCTCTTTGCCAGCCTTAATACTGGAAAAAGATTATATTGACTACAATTTCTAAGCATGTTCTGTTGGTTCCTTCCAGTATAATTTCATTTCTCTGAGAGAAGTGATGATTCCAGTAATACTCCTATGTTTCAGGCACGGAAAACTCCATAACTGAGTCAATTTTCCTAGCTACCATTACACTAAAATATTTCTGTGAAAACCTGGAGACTGTGCTACCACCTACACAGGTTTTGTTGGGTACATGAAAGCAGGAGCAGTCAGTCTACATATTAAGCTTTGCACAAATTTCTCCATTTAATTTTCTGACTGTCTTTGTGGGGTAACCAATCTATGTCAGTGTTGCTTCTATGCTCTCTTTGGTAGCAAGCCAGCAGGTTTTCTATATTTGGAGTAGGGCAGTGGGCTTTTGTGTCAAGCATAGATTTTTTTTTGTTGTTTAATTTTTAACTGGATGAATTTAGAGCTGTATCAAGATCCGTATCTTACATTTCAGAATCATTTGTAAATATTTTGATTAGCAGAAGTTTGTCTGCAGTTGGGTAAAATTCTAGTATATATTTTAATGTAAAAAAATATCCAATGGTCAGTTGTTAAATAGCTAAGAACGTGAAGTGTGTTGTAAATCAGTGATGTGCCTGGTTACTGCCTATAAGAAGAGCCTCATCTCTATTGGGATTCTCCTGTGGGACAGTAAATGGAACAGAGTGTGCTGATAGGGTTTCCTATCATTCTTCTCAATTTTTTTGCTTTGTTCCTGCTTTCCCTTTTTGAGATACGCACCAGACATAAGAACCTCCCACTACAAAAGTTCCCATAGTAACATCCCCAAGGAATTCAGAACAAACTGCATGCCATCAGCAGACTCCTAGTTTAGATGCAGCTGTGCTGATGAGTGCCTTGGCTGGCTTAGCTTCTGGTAGCTGGGAATTTCTGTCCTTCTGCAGCTGTACCACAGAAGAACTCTCACCTCTGGTATCTCCAGCAGAACTGTGTGTGGCTTTAGCTGTGCTACAGTGGCTCTGTGGGATTAAAACTTGATCAGTGCATGAATTCTTGAGGGTTTTAAGTGCCTTGAAGTAAAGAAGACTTTTGTATGTGTGTTTGTGTGCATTTATATAACTTCCCTGAGTACCATGGGGTACCTGGCTTCAGTGCTTTGCAGTGATGTTCTAACACACGCTGGTTATCTGTAAAAAAGTACTAGTTTGGTAGTGAATGGATTGTAAGCTCCTGACCTTTCTCCCATGTGAGATTATGGCCCATGATCCAAAAGGTCAGGGCAGTTAATCAGAGCCACTGCCATTGAAACACAGTTTTCTGGGTATGAGCATCTAAACAAAAACTTGCACACGTTTTTATTCTCTCAGTGTAGCCCAAAATAATTTGCCAACAGGCTTGTATTCATTGTTGCCTTTCAGGTTTGTTCCAAAGGATTGTACAGAAAATTAATACTTTTTCTAACACTTTCTCTAAGAGCGTTCATTCTTGCATTCTTCTTGCTGTTAGGTTGTTGGTTTGGGTCTATGTTTTTCTTTATAAGAAACAGAACCTGTATTCTTTCCAGTTACTAGCAAGCAGAGAGCCTTATTTATGTTGCGCATAGAAAAGGTTATTTGAATGTTGAAATAAAATCCTATTTATGTTAATCTGTTGTTTGAGTGCTGTGACGAGGATTATTTTTTTCTGTTCAAGACAACAAGGTGGAAATTAAGTGATCAGCTCGAAAGGACTATAGTGCATGTGAGATAGTTCAGCAGCATAATCAACTCTATTTCCTGTATCCTCTTTCTAGCAGGTTTGAAGGTGTGTGCCTGGTCTGAATAGCAAAACCATGTGCAATGGCTACAGTTCAATTCAATGAGTTCCTTATTTTTCATAATTTATGCCGTAGAAATAATACTGGAGTATTTCCTTTGTGACCAAAGGGGCGTAGATTGCTGAGCTGGCTCAAGATTTATTTCACAGAAGTAACAGGAGTGCTTAGTATGTTGAAAGTTTCTGTCATTCTGGTAGGGTGGAATCCTGACACACTCCAATAATTGGCTTACCAATGGAAAATATGAGACCTCTCTGATAAAGCAATAGAATACTGAGACTTTAATTCTTTTTAACAAGAGTTTATTTTATGGCTTATTGGTAAAATCATATGATATTGCTCAAAGTCATGAATTATGTAAAATTACCCTGTAAGCTCAGAAAAGCCAGGAGGGTCCCTACAAGTGCTGTTTCAGGACAGGCTGTACATTTTTTTGCACTTGAAGAAAATTCCTTTTCTTTCTTCCTGTCCATGTCTTTTTACAAACAGCTATAATGATCCAATTTATATGTCTATCAATACCTTATGAACTGGAGGAGTTGAAACTTTGCAGAGCAGGCTAATATCCTTTCAAGGGAACAGAGGGAAATTAGGGTAGATTGCATTGTTGCTTGTAGCAGTTTTCTCTGAGGATGTGAGCCAGCAATGGCAATCCTAAAGGGTTTGCAGAAGGCAAACAGGTGGTTCTGGCAATCTCAGGAGCAGCTGGGAACTCTGAGTTGCTCTGGCTTTCACCTGACAACCAGAGAAAAGCTGTTGCTCAGCCATGGAGAGCTGGCTTAGGTCTGAGGAAGGACGTGGAGTCTTTTAGGTGTCATCAATTATTGTGTTCTGTCCTTCAGCATCCCAATGATCTGTAGATATTCCTCACCAGCTGTGAAGTAGCTGATGAAGTAGCTAAAGCCTGTGAAAGCCATTAGGATTAGCAGGGCAAAAGGGTGCTCTATTGGGGAAAAATGTGTGCATGTGTGTATGTACAAGTGAATGTACATCCCCTAGTTACTTCCAAACTACATACACAGTGTCAAGAAGCTTTGGGACAGCTGCAAGGGCTGTTTTCACTCTGTTGATTGCAGGTGTAGAAACCTCTGCAGCACTGCCAAAAGTTATTTCAAAGCAAATAATGTACTCTACTAAGCACTCTGCTAAGATGCTAGTGACCACTCCTTTGCTGGTGTTTAACTTCTCCAGATAAACCTGGAATTCATGGAATTGTAGAAAATGATTTTTTGAATGAACTTGAATTCTGAAGCAAATACCGGTACTGACCTGGAAGCCAAGAAAAACACTGTTTTATGAGTGGTGAAATCTGGATGCTATTTCCACCTTTGTTAATGAAGGAATGAAATAAACCTTCCATGCAACAGGATGAGGTATAAATCATTTTGAATAGTGCTCTTAAGATGAGCACAGGAGTCTGCAATATTTTATGGAGGTGGTAAAAATTAAGGAGGCATTATATGTGATCCATATCAATCAATCAGCATCTAGCTGTGATATAATTGTGTGCATTTGACAACAACCTTTCCTACTAGGTTGCACTGATCAAGAAAAGGCAGTTCTTTGAAGCCCTGCAGCACAGGATACATCTATGCTGTATGAACATTATATTAGTTATCCACTTTATGCTGGAAATGTAATTGTAAAAGTGGGGACTTTCAGAAAACAATACATATGCAAATCTTTCTAATAAGAGAGAGAAACTGGTTTTGCTTGCTGTGCTGAAATTTTCAGATATTAAAAAGTAGTAAGTGCAAATTGAGCTTTTTTTTTTTTACTTTATTCCAATGCATGCTTATTATTTAATAGAATTTTCTTTATAGACATGCTGTATATTTTATTACTAGAGTGCAGGAGCATATACTGCATTTTGCAGCTCAAGTGTCATAGACACCTAATTATAGATTAAGCAAGCAAAACCAGGAGTAAATAGGGTCATGCATGTTTAGTTGTACAGCACCTAACCATACCTGTTTTTCTTAACCACTTTTCTTAAGCCTGAAAAACAGCTTATGATTTGATACAGTGGCCTGTGGTAATCAGTGCTATTAATCTCAAAAGAAATGACAGCAAATGGAGAAAAAAACACATGCCAACATGCTGCAGTGCAGTTGCTACCTGATGGGTGTTTATAGGTGTATGTAGCAGGAATGCAGGCAAATCAAAACCATTAAGATAGCTGATGAGCAGAAGGTGGACAATAGCCAAAGGATAAAACTGAGCAAAAAAAGAATTAGCCACCCAGGGGAGTGGTCTGTTCTTAAAAATAGAATAGCAGTCAGACAGCAGGGGCGGGGACATCAGAGCAATAATGGGCAAAGTCAGTTAAGAATATTGACAGGAACGGCAACAGTGGGGTTATGAAATTTCCTATTTCAGAGGAACTTTATTTTAAATCCCATGGACCTCATCCAATCATTATGCACAAAAAATCTCTTTTAGCCAAATATCAGAGTCTTTGGATAAATTTACTTGCACTTCTGAGAGTGGAGGAGCTTACTCATACTTACCAGTCCTTTCCCCTTGCACCCTGACACTCTAACTCTGCATCTTTGGTCGAAGTGGATTTCAAATGGACAAAAGCATGGTTGGATCTGTCTGGCAGAGTTTTGTTCTTTTACCATAATTTTATTAATTTCAGTAAAATAAAAAAGAAAGAGCGGATTATGACAGAATAAATGTGTGAACACAAACAGCTATTTTGCTCTAATTTGAAAAATCCTTTTAAAAAAAAAAAAAAAAAGGTGAGTGGTGAGTAGTCACAGGGTAAATCCTTCCGGGAAGCAATACCATCACAGGCTCAAGACTGCTTGGCACAGGTAGAACTTCAACTGGGAATTATTTGTTACATACATAAGTACTCTTGACTATGTGCAAAGTGTGAATGCCTGCACAGTGGTGAAATGTCGAAGGAAGGACTACTTTGAACGTGCTGTATTCGCTCCAAATTTTTTGCTTCCTGATTACTGCCTGGAGCCCCTTGAATCAAAATGTAGGTCAGAGCAACTTGAGGTTGCTTTAAGTTCCCACGTGACCCAAGGAGGCATTCAGACTGTACTGTAGCATATGAATTCCTGATTGCTTTCAGCTTTGTTTCAGTCAAGCACAGCTCTCCAAAAATAAAGCACTTCCAACATAATAACTTGTAATGACATTCTGCCGTGGGATTTACCTCGGCTCTCACTTATTCAGCTTGAGAAATGGGTACTGGCTCTATGTGTTTACACGACACGCTTTGTAAAAGAAAATCTTTGAAGAGGAATTATCAAAGTGTAAGTAGCCTGCTACTATGTTGAAAACAATTTTCTAGATTCTGCTCTGTACCAGTGGTGGGCCATCATGAAGTGTAAACTGGAGTGTTTTTCTCCCAAGATATATGTCAAAGCTGCTCCCTGGAAGATGTGCCAAAAGCACCCCTTAAAGCTGGATTTTTGAGAGTGCTTGACCTCAGCTATGCTGAAGCTATTTAGCTGAATGCTAATGCTATTGAAGTTAAGAGGAACACAGCCAGCCCAACAGTGAACTCTTCTGAAGGATTATTCACCTCCACATCCCTGCCTCCTAGCATTGTGCTACAGGGAGAAATCTTCAAGGGATTGTTAGTGAGCTCTTAGTTCTGGTACATCCTGAGTTCCTTTTACAACTGTAATAATAGAAAACTATAACCCATACACTCTGTCATGCAGTCTTTCTCCCTCTTTCTCTGAGTTCCATCTCCCACAGTGCTGTATAAAATAAAAAATGCAGCAAGAAGAGTTTAGATGCCTAATTAAGAGTATCTTCCTGTGTGCATTAATCTTCTAAGTAGGAATCTCTGGTTTTCTTTCTCTTCTGGTTTTTAAAATAGTCAACCTTCCTAGAGAGTTTTATGGAAATTTTCTTGTATAAGGACTAGTTTCTTGTTTTTGTCAGTATAAGTAGATTAGACTTTTAAATTTACAATATTGCCATTTATTTTTAATAGGTAAAATACTGTGTGTTGTGAAGGAGAAAATTGCAGCTTTTAATTACTTAGTATTTGTTTAATTTCCTAGTAATCACTACAGCTAATTCTGATGGATCATAGCATATTTACTTTAACTTTTCACATTATTTCCTATGTTTGAGTTAGAAATGCATTATTTTGCCTTTTGCACTGTTATTCTGGAGTTCTCAACTATGCAGTAATCTTTATTGGATTTTTTAATAGAAAGCATTGTCTCTTAATGAAAATAGACTTGAATTGTGTTCTGGAATGTTACCATCACTCCTTAGGAAATTTGTAAAATAATGACATGAAATAGAGATCCTTGGCAGTGCCTTGTTGCACAACTGTTACAAATGTGAATAAATGTGCTAAGATGAACAAATGGGAGATAAGGACCTGCTGTGATTTGAGTATGTGCAAACACTCTGCAAAGAACAGAGTCTGGGAGCCAGTTTAGAAAATTCAGTGAGTAACTCACAGAGTGTGTTTAAAATAATTCAAGGCATAAAATTCCGAAGTTAAAAACAAAAAACAAACCAACCAACCAACCAAACAAACAAAACCCCAAACCCAACAAAAACAGAAACAAGCAGCTAAACCAAACACACAGAGAAGGTGAGTGGGGATTTTTCATTATCTACTGACAGATCTTTCTACAGGAAATATTTATTTGGAAGCTTTCACATAGATTGCACCATAATAATCTCATTAAAGGTACCATGAATGTTGCATTTCAAGGGGAACCTCAGATCTGTGTTGTCTTAGCTGCTTGTGGAGTGCCATGATGTAGTCAGAAATTGAGCTCTGGGGGAAGCATGACTCAGATTTTGAGTACTCAAGATTTATGCAGTCCAGAAAACACCCTGAACACACACAGGAAGGCTTGTGGGTTATATTTCTGTAACAAATTGTGGAAAAATGCTGTATAATTTTACACACTAGTTGAGAAGATAACCTTCTTCTTGTGATCCTTCAGCTGCAGTACAGTAGAGGCTGACAGGTGTAGGGAGCTATACTTTAAAAAAACACATTATCAAAGCAGTAACATGAAAGCCTGGAAACAGCAGAGCTCCTGGTGCTGGGTGGAGAGTATTGGATAGCACATGGCCCATAGTAAAACTGAGAGGGTTGGTTTAGTACAGCTAAAATACTGAGAAACAAAATGAAATGACTTGACAAAAAGCATATTTTCAAGGAGATATTGGTGCAGTCCTCGGGCAATAGCATAATCAAGATAGTGACTAAATGATAAGCACTTCTTGAAGGCAAACTTTTTAACCCATTTGTTGAAATGGCACCACAGAGACAAGTCCAGGGCTGTGCTCAATCTTCTGATCGGAATAATTTTAAATAGCGCTCTCTCCTCGGATCGAGTACAAACAGCAGTGTCCAAGCTTATGGTTGAAACAGAAATTGAGTTAAAATGTTCAAAGTATATGGCAAATTAAACCGATGTAAAAATAAAATGGTAGCTGTTTAGCCTGATACATATAGCTCCAGTTGCTTTATACTGCTTGTGGATAGAGTGGTTTGAGTAAATGTCTTTCGGATTTCTGTGAAATATGTGAAGAAATATAGAAAAAATTAAAGAGGTTACTTTGGGTATAGAGGTAAAAGTTATCTAAGGAAAAAATACTTTCAGTGAGCAGAGCAAAACAGGACCATCATTTTCGAATTATATAGTAGTTTGGAAATATTAGTCTGACTTTCATGAGATTTTATGAGTTCTTTACTGGAAGATGCTTCCATTAAACAGCAATCATCCATGTCAAGTCAATATTTGTGAACTATGAGACAGGGAGGTCTGAAAATATGTCGATATGCTTTCTAAAACCTCCATGGAATCAGAACAAGAGTTGTAATTAGTACGAGTCAGAGGCCGTCATTGTTAAACAAGACATCAAAAGGCAACCAGAGTACCTACCATGGCAGTGTCTGATAGAGAAATCAGCAGTTCATAGAAATATAAACATGGAAATAAGATTAAGAAAACGGATCAATATAATGTCCAGGGGGAGTTGAGATATTTTCAAGGAAATTATTTACTGTTTTCCCAGTAGTAATTGTTGACTGTAAAGAAGCAGTGGTATTCTCCAGAATATATTTCCAACATAGCCTGGAGAAGAGTAAGTTATATTAATTCCATAACTTAGGAAGAAGAGAAAGTTGTCCTGAGGGTGGGGTACTGCCCAAAAAGGTCTTGGGCAACCCACAGTCATGTAGAATGTGACTCTTGGGCTAATATGAGATAGAGCAAAAAAAGTCATAGGCCATTAAAAAGTTATTTATTTGGCAATGACTGCTTGGAGAAAGTAAATTTTATGTGGAAAATATGAAAGACATTATTTTTCTTAACTTCCCTTTTATGTTGTGAAGTTGTCCTGAAAATTTACAGCGTTTAGTATCTGATGCTTGCTTGGTGTCGCGGACCTTATTTTGGGATTTGGCAAGGCAAAATCCCAGTTTTAAGAAATTTACTTGTAAATCAGCATGGAACTGTTACCATTTTAATACAAGGGTTTTGAGATATTGCAGCACTGAGGAAAGGAGACGTCAAAATCCCCTTTAATACTGATAGGAAAAAAAGGTGAAGAACACTTCAGAAGCCATTACAGATTATTTAGGAGGGAATAGCTGTGGCTGATTACTTAGGATGGAAAAGGAATTATGTTAATTTGAAAACACTGTTAATGATAATTAAATTACGGTCAAGTTTCTGAAAATAAAGATAATCTGATTTGGAGAAATTGAAGTGGCTCTAGAAGCAAATTTAGAAGGTCTAAATAATTATAGCTTTCAAATGCATGAAAAAGGAAGAGGATAGCTGTTTTTTCACTTGTTTGCAAAAACATAATTGCAAATTGAGACTGGAACAGATACCTTCTCTGTTATTCCCTGCCTCTAATAATTCTTATTAGAATCAGGTTGCTTTTAAATGAATATAAAAGATCTTCATAGCTGCCTCTTTAAATTTAGCCAAGAGGTAGGAATATGGCTCAAAAAACTACACTAGGATTTGTTGTTCATATCTATTCATTTACCAAGAACAGCCTCCTTCAAGTCTGTTTTGGAGGCCTCTTTTTTAACATTTCCTTATTTCTGAGAGGCCATTGTATTTTCAAAAAGTTATTGTTTCATTTAATGCTCTAATTTATAAAACTTAATCAAGGTACTTTTATAAAATGAAAGATGATTGTGGTGACAATGATAAATGAAACAGCATTTGTTGAAGTAACCAAGCTAAGCAGTGATTTGGAGTCATTAATGCTTTACATTCCTTAACTCCTCACTTGCAGCTGCAAAGGGACAGTGCACAGCAAGTGCTGCTAAATATTTGAGGTACAGAGGCCAGTAGTTATTTTGATAGTCCAGATTAATAACTTTGGGCTGCTGCCACAGACACTAAGGCTTAGCTCAGAAGAGTGTGTGATGATGGAACTGCTGATGTAGTTATTTCAGTCTTCGATTATTACGATGGTGATTAAAATTATTTCTATTTAAAATGTGTATTAAAACAGCTACTAAATGTTATTGTTACAGTAGTGATTAAAAATTACTTACATTGTACTCCATATGGTTTGAGTTTCAGTACATTGAGGTTTACTGAAAGAAAAAAGTTAAATGCTCAGTTGAAGGTTTATGTGCTGGGAAGAATGAAATTACTTGGTAACAAACAGTGCTCTGGAAATCAAATCTCTATTCCTTGAGGGCACAGGGCTAAAGCTGGTTTAAGCTTGATTTTGCTCCTCTTTGATGGTGAATTAAGAGGTGTCTCGCACAGCTGATGTACCAGTTACCCTAGCTGAGGTATATGGAAGGCTTGTCCCTCGAGGACTGCTTTGCTCACTCTGAACTTGCAGTCTGCAACTTGGAGTGGAGCCTGAGCTTGATGTGACCTAAGTGAAACCAAAGGAAATGTTTGAGCATAAAAGGACTTCGGCTATAGAATTTCTTTTTTTTTCTAAGTCGTTTACGTGGGCACTTAATTATATTTTTGATTATTTATAAGTTACTCCTTTAATCCCTTTCTCTTAATGATCTGTTTCTTTCATCTTGTTGGAGTTGACTCTTTCAAATTCATGCACAAAAATAAAACTGTGTCTAATTCTCTACTGATTTCTTGGAATTAATGTGATTCTTGTTCTTGCATTTTTTTGCAAAGAAATAGGCTTCAGGCAACCAACTACATTGTGGGAATGAACAATTATGCTACACTTAATGAATTCACAAGTCTCATGTCAGTAAGTGGCAGCTCATTTTCAAAGTGCAGTTTCATACTGAGAAGAGGAAGAGAGTGTAGAAGTGTGCTTTTTTTTTTTCCCCTGCTTTCTCAAAGGCCTTTGTTTCTTTTCCCATTGTGATAGGAGATAGCTAAATACACAGATGCTTTATTGTCATATGAAACAACACATAAGCAACAAGGTCAAAGTGGGTGCACTGTAGAAATTGAGAACATAGTGTTTACAAGAAGCATCAATCAGAATGGATGTGAAAATCTGGGAATATATTACAAGATTGAATTGCTTCTCTTTGTTTAAGAACTGCAGATTGTTAATTGAGCAGAAAAACGTGGTTCTAAAGTGTGGGTGATAACTTATCATGGAATACTGAGTCTCCATATTGTGAATAACTCAGTCTCCCTGAACTGCTCCGGAGAAGAGACCTCCACATGTACTATTCTGAGTGGTTGGTTAAAATAAAAATAACTTTTCCTCTATAAATTATCATAGAATAAAAATTTTTCTATTGTGTAATTCACTGCCCTCTGAAATTTTTAGTGTTTCTGCAACTTTCTTCAGCAAGGACCCAACCTGCCTGTTATATGCCCTGTGCCTTGAGCCCTACCCTGTGCTGAAAATTCTCAGTTCAGAATGTTTGCAGGTATTACATTTATTTGTGGTGCAAAATCCTGCAGTTTTCTGTCACAGTCAGAGGCTTGCCATTTGTCCAGTGGCTTCAGTCATTAGATCAAACAATTATAATAAAACCGTTTGTCCTTTATATCATGCACCTAAGCAAACAGTGATCAAGTATTTGACCACTTAATGACAGTTTTAAATCCGCCAGTCTTAAAATTCAAATAAGTTGCTTTAGTTGTGATTTTACTTGGAGTGATCTTTGCTTATGAGGGTGAGATAGTTACTGGGAGGGGTGAGGAGGAGTAAATTACTAGATACTAGAAACATTCTTGTTCCATAAAGGTTGTGAAACCATTGCTAATTAAACAAATAAAATCTCACAGACTGTTCCCTCACTCTATCCTTTTAGTCTGAGGTTGTTCTTCATGATAGTTACTCTTTAAATATCCAAAATGTTTGTTGATCACCACTGGCAAACTATTCTAATTAATAGTGAAATTCATTAAATAAGTACCTGGGAAACAACTCCATCTGGCTGTACAAAATGAAATGAATATTTAGTAGTTTGTGGGTTTGTGATTGTTGTGTAAAACTCACAAGAATAGAAAGTGGGTTTAGAAATATTTTTAACACTTTTACATATGAAGGTTATTAAAATGTACCTTGAGGGAAGTGAATCGTAAAAGTACTTACTTAGTTTGTAAGGAAGTTTTATGTAGAATTACACTGTTCTATAATCAACAAAGAGCAAGTGTGCCAGAGTAGATTCAGGCCCAGAAAAGTGAAGGATGTGAAAATGGATTAGGAAAGACAAACCTTACAAATATTCTGATCCTTGCAGAATCACATAATGTACAGTGAAGAAATATGTACACAGAGAGCAAGGGAGGCTGATAAGCACAGAGAAGGGACAAAATTACAGAAAGAGGGATATTCTTAGAGTGGAAGCAGGAAATGGATGTTGACAAAGAAGAACAAAAACTAGATCAAATGCAATGGTAGAAAATAAAATTTTCCTTCAAAATTCTAAAAATACTTATTTTGATAACGTAAGATATTAAATGTATGTTACACTTGAGCTTTTCAAACTCCTGTTTCAGGAGGGGTGCCCTAAATCACCTTTAGACATAACCAAGAAACACTAACTTGGAAGGCAATGGTGTATCTATACTTAGCAGAACCTGTGCTACGTACACTAATAGGCATAAAGAGTTTTAAATCGAGTCTAGGCAGGGATTGTCACAGAGCTTCTATTTGGTGTAAATTAGTGTGAATATTCTCATCTTTCTCAAAGTTGAATTTGGTTAGAAAATGGTGTGACTAAAGCAAACTGACAGTGGTTAGTCACTTTAAAATTGCCATTTTAATGAACCTCTTGCCTCTGTATAATCTAAATTTAGAAGTGTAAGTTTTAGCAGAAGGGAGAGAATTCCTTTAATCTCATAAAATGTTCATCATCTAACAAGGCCTCTATTCAAAAGCAGCATGTTACAAAAATCCTGCATAAAGAATGATAACAAGAGATTAAAACAGACAATAGTCGAATGTTTGTCTGAGAAAATAATTTATCAAAGAAATTTTTCTGCAGTTCTCTGGTGTTTTTATTTACTGTAAAAGACTTCTGCTGTTAGAAAGAGATTGGTAAGAAAATTTAGCTGAAATGGAAAATACCTCTCCTTAGTAACAACATCTAAGAGGTAATTGGAATTAAAGAGTTCTTGAGGAGTGAGCCATGTGCTCCATTAGCTTGAGTATATCTTTTTTTTGTTAGGATATGTTTTATATTTCAAAGCTGCATTCACATTAGTCAATGAGTTAGATTTAAGTGTAGCATGGCTGAGTCTTTTTTGATTGCTTTTGATTTTGCCCTTCAATTAGTACAGTGTCCAGAAGGATTCCTCATTCTGAAGCAGCAATTCCATAGACTCATTGTTAATCATTGTTGGGATAGCTCTGTTAATTGACGCTAACTTTAGTTTCTTCTGTTCTTGACATGCTTGCAAGTTTTTTCCCATTTAGTGTTTCTTTCTTCTTTGAGTTGTTAATCCAATATTAGTCTTTTTTTTTCCCCCAGTGTTGACTCATTCCTTTGTTTCAACCCTCTGTGTTCTTCCAGTCTTTCTTCACTGTGCTACTCGTAATCATAACTCATTTTCTCTGAATCCATAAATGGCTCCAAGGGACAGGCATTTCTAATAGAGGACATTTCAGAAGTTCAGATTAATGATTCATGAATGTGTAGGTGAATGCCAAATTCCCAGGTTGCTGCTCTAGCATTTCACTGCTCTGGTGTAATATAGATTTCCAACACATGGGCCCGATACTTCCAGCAAGATGGCTTCATAAGGCCATTATATTACTTTATCCATTTCTATTTGTGTAGAGTGGCAAAAGTAGTATTATTTTTTCAAATTATTTCTGGTTTGTTTTTTGTTTTTTTTTTTTTTTTAAACCTCAGTAATTATTGCTTTATCATTATCTCTTAATTTAGTAGTCACTGTCACCTCTCTTAGAAGAGAGGTCTACATACACAGTATCACTAGTAAATGCTCTAAATATATAATGAAATAGAAATACTGCTGGATGCAAGACATTATTGGAAAAAAACAGAACTCTCACAGATTTCAAACAAATGTCTGAGATTCGAAGCATGGGTGTGTACAGAGTTTGTGCAGTTTGTTCTGAAAACAACTGCACAGAGATGTCTCTGCTGTAGCAGGGTGAGAGAGATCTTAAAACAGAGGCCTATCTTTCCGTAATTCTGTGTTAGAGGCTCTTACTGAATGTCACCACAGAATGAAAATTCCTAATGTTTCTCCCTTAGAACTTGACATCTTTCTTCATGTTAGGAGAGAAAACACGGAGGAACTAACAGAAGGTATAATGTATACTGTCACATACTGCATGTGCTTAAGCAATATCCAGAAGCATATCTTCTATGATATTCACTAGATAAAAGAGTATTTATTATACAAAACACTATTTTATTTATCTACACCTGTCAAAATATAACATTTCTCCCTTTTAACAACCAAAGGGCAGGCTCCCATTAGCAGAAACTGAGCTGGTGACATGAATTCACGAAGGCAGAAGACACTATCCCTTCGAGTAACATATCACAATATTTAAGGGTAATTATTCATCTGAAGCTGAAACCAGGTGCATTAGAAATCCTAATGCAGGAAGGCACCTGGATATATATTTAGGTATTTGAATACCTTTGGCTGGTAGAACTAGCAGACAGGTTTTCTATGTGGATCAGCTGGAAACAAAATGGAGAGTAAACAATTTACTGCAACATTACACTGATGAGACAGAATATGCTGGTGCTGGAACATGTTTAAGAAGCCAGCATGGAGAGCCTCAGACTAGACAAAGCTGTGAAGGATGTTGGTGGAGTATATTGTGTTCATGTTTTCAGCTTTTTGACTTGACTTATTCATGTGAACAATTTGAGTAAGGAATGTTCTTGCTCAGAATTCCATCTCGTAGATCTTCCACATCTAGTAGTGTATCATGGCCAGTGTTCCCAACAGGCTGCAGATAAAGTTTTGAATCTTAGATTTGGAGTGATCTGGAGCTTGGATGTTTTGTAAAGTATGAGAAATTTTGACTTTAGAAAGTGGATGCAGTGATCTGTACACATATATCTCAAACAATCTCTTTCAGCTGAAATGAGAAGTTCTCCTATGAAACCCTAATTTCCTTTAAAGGAAAACATGTTATATCCTACTGAAGGAGCATTTCATCTTTTTGAGGGTTCAGAGTTGTCTTTTTCTGGAGGTTGATGCTTCATGTAATTATGAAGATTTTGCTATGAAATATACTTTCAAATTTTTTCTCATTGCCTTTTGTTCTTCTGATAGTCTATATATCCATGTAAAGTCAGGAGAAAAAGAAGAGAGGAGAGCACCAAATTATGCTTTGGTAAGCTCTTTTTGTAATGACTTAATTTGGTTCCTCACTCTAAAACAGCTCACTGTCATCAGTTTGTCACTTAATGGCTGTACTAGATCTAAATCACAGGTGATGGTCATATTTTTACTTGGTAGTTGTACAAGTCCTGGGTCAGCATTGGTTGTGCATGAACGTGCATACATATATAGTGCCTTGAACCCACCCAGAAAATGGTTAACTGCTTTCACTTGTGACAGGGAACAGCAGCTTTATTTTCCTCTGCCTGCTAGAGGCAAGTGAGATGTCAGCCCTTAACTGTTAGAACCCTGATTCTGGGATTTAGTATCACAATCAGTAAAAGAATTCAAAAAAGCATTTAAACATGCACCTCTGTGAAAATGTTATATATGTTGCTTGTACTATTCGGTCAAAACAGACTATGGGCAGTAACTTTGGAAGAAGAGGTTAATATTCCGAAAGGAGAAGACAGTGATGTGAAAGGTATGGAAGTAAATAAAAAAAAGCATAAAGAGCAAGACAGCATCTAGAGTAGCTGGCAAGTAGCTTGAGGAAGTTACACCTAAAGGGAGAATGTGAGGACAGCAAAAATGATGAAATAAGAAGAGGTGGTACAGGATTATGGAAGAGGGAATGGCAAGAAGGCAGTAAAAGAAAAGTCTGATCATCAGCAAAACCTGAACAAATGAAATCAGGGTCACAAAAGTAATTGAAAACACTTTTATTCTGTATTATGTGGAAGGAGTAGTGGTCCTGTGCAATCTGAGTACCCCCTTCTCTGCTGTAATTTATATTAAGAAGCTTCTTGTGCTGATTTGGTTGCACAAGCTGATAAATCAGACAGAATCCAGAAAACAGACCCTTAGCAAGAAAAGCTTTGACTGTGTGTTTGGAGGCAAGTGGAGTTCCTGCTCCACACTTTAGGACAGGTCAGGAATGCTTTTCCTTTGTCCCTGTTTCCCTCCCCACTCTGTAGTTTGGTGGGTTTGGGTTTTTATTTTCACCTCTTGTGGAGCACAGTGCTTTTTGAGGGTCTGGGAGTTAATAACTGTCCGGGCTCAGATCAAGTCGCAACCTGAACTCAGTTTATTAACTGGTTCTGTACCTCTCTCTTTCCTGTCTAGTTTTAAGAGGTCCATGCATTAAATATATTCTTAAGTTTGCTGTGTTTTGTTTTATTTTTATCCTTTCTCTTCCCCTCTTACAGAGGTGCTGAAGGTTTACCCTCTAGTCTGGTTTCTGACACTATGTGGAGTTTATCAAAGATCAGTGCTGAGGTGATCTTATGTTAAGAACATACAAGAATGAAAAAAGAGTAAATTGCTTAGATTTGCACATAAAAAAACCCAAAGGTGAAATGTGCTGCAGAGCTGTCCAGAGACTGGGCAAGCAATTGTTATGTCCTTAGTGTTTGAAATGGGAAGTAATGAGTCTGGCAGAGAATAATTATCTTTTATTATTGCTTTGTTAGTGTTCACAACTACACCAGTCTCCTCCAAGGCTGGATTATGGTGGATAATCCAATCCTAAATAAAAGCATGTAGGATTAAGTTAAATTTGAGCACCTGCAGTGTTGCACAGATCAGGAGGACAGTTAAGTGCTGAGAACGCTATCTCAAGATAGTGTCCATTGAAAAACAAGGGAATGGCCAAAAAGGAGGAATAAAGTTGATATATCCTCAATCTATTTCATAAGGAAAGCAAGTTATGTGTTGGAGAAGAAAGAATATTTTTATTTCTATGAAGGTATGACTGTATTTCAGTTTCATTTAAGATAGTCACAATGGGGACAGAATGGAAGAGAAGGAATACTTCAGGTGTTTGGTAATTTTAATATATGCACTCCTAATTATTGTGCTGGAGAGAGCTTGGTGACACATGAGGTCCTTGAGAGAATTATTGGATTATTGGTTCAATGACTGGCCTTGAGCAGCTGTTAAAATATTTTATCTTCAGTTCAGTTTAAAAATTCTGTGATCCTGGACTCATCTTGTAGATCTCACTTGGACTCCCTGGAGGGAAAGGTAGAAGAGAGTTACAGTAAGAATAAAGAATCAAGGCACCTGGGATTTCAATCTTTTACACATGTGCTGCCTTCTTTATTTTCTTAATAATGGCAAACCACTTCTCTATCTTAGATTGATATCATGAGGAATATTTATTAATACTGATAGGATTTAAAGCCTTCCATAGACACTGTTACCAGGCAAAAGTAGAATTGGGCATTTTGCAATTCCCTGAAAAATATTTTACTACACAGTTCAGGTTGTGTTTTATTTCAGTGAATTTTTTCTTGGTTCATGCCTTGTATTTTTTTAATACACAGTACTGTTCATCTTCTTCACTTATCTCTTGAAAGTTTACATCTACTCCTCTTTTCACTTGTGAGCTCTCCAACAACACTTTTAGATTAGGTAATGCAACATTAATCACTTGAAAATGCAAACAAATAAGACAATCCATTAATAACTTGGAAGGCAAAGAAAGAGGGAAAACCAATTTTTTTTCTGTGACATAGCACTTGTTTTGAGTAATATTTTACTATTTCTTCTTCTCTGACATTTTTGAAAAAAATTGCTGAACCACAGTCAAATAAGTTCTTACGCTTTAGTGTGGCTGCAGTGCCACGATCACTTTGGTTGTGCCAAACAGGACTGTCCCAGCCTTTTTATGCCTTTTTGCTGTGCCTCTTGTGCTGACCCTTCTGTGGTTGTGCAGTCAGACAGTTCAGGGGCCCGATTTGGGTTTAAATCATCACACACCACAGAGCCAAACTAACCAAACCTCGAGTGGGAAACTGGGATGGGACTGCCTCATCTGCAGCAGCCCAGGTTTGTGGTGGCTGAACAATACCATGAACCAGCCATCTGAGTTATTTAGTTAAGCCTTCAGATAATGTTTCATAAGCTTTGCTTTAGGTATATTTATAATCCTGTTAAAAGTGATGAACTTGTGTACACCTTGAGTGTTTGCAGCATGGAGGTTTCATTTTGACACATTTGGGAATTCGAGTCAAGTTTTTTGGTTTTCAGTTCCATTCAAAGCCAAATGGATATTGAAATGGATATCTTTGAAAGGTAACACAGGCCACTCAGAAGGTAAGATCCTGCTCTGATATTGTTTGGTTGCTGATCTATAGGAGGCCATGTGTGCCAAATGCAGTTTTCCACAGCTGCAACTGCTCTTTAGACAGAGGCAGTTTTCCACAGCTGCAACTGCTCTTTAGACAGAGGCAGAACAGTTAAATATATATTCTTTCAATAATTTTCTTCAACTCTGTAGTCCCATGTAAGCTGTGGAAGTTTTCTCAGGAAGTGCTTGTGCTGTTTGTGCAGTAGAAATCATATGGTCTAGATGTGAACATCTTTGTAACTAGCAACAGTAAAGAATGAACAAAGGAAAAATCAAATAGGGGTTTTTTTACTGTCTACTCTTGTTTCTTAGCAAGAATAAGACAAATGACAACATAAGATCTGAAGCTGCAGAAGTGGTCTTTTCTCATAAATAAATATACCCTCAGAAATGACCCCTCAATAGTCTCAAGAGTGTCCAATTGACGTTCAAGTTTAAAAGCTTCACACATCAGTCAGATACACAACAATATACGTGGACTATCTTTGTTTTATTCATTTTGCACCTGCTCTTGCCTCTCTCCCTTTATATTATTTTGAATTTATTAAGTCCTCAGTGTAAATCTGATTTTTTCATTCTCACAACTGTCTTGAAAAACTGTTGCAGAATTTGTGCAAACCTGGCCAGATACTCCATTCACAGTGTACTTTTCAATGATCTGCTACTGAATTGGAATTAGGCACGTTTCCCAGGGAGGCTGTCCAGAGGTCTGTATCTTCGTTAGTGGTTCTACTGATTGAGCAGGAGGTACGCCTGTTATACCTGACAGCAGCATGCAGCTGGGAAGAACAGAGCAGGCTGGAAGGCAGGTCTGTAACTAAAAAAAAAAAAAAAGGCATGAAAAATGGAAGAAATGGTCTAAAAATCAACGCCTATGGTTCAGACAGAAGTATACGCTGAGTTGGAATTTATCAAGCATATAAAGTAGGATTAAGCACATTTATCAAGCACACAGGCTCAGGTAGGATTAAGTAGGAAATAATTTTTTTTTGGTTTTGGGTTTACTTTTGGGTTTCTTTGGTTTTTGGTTTGAGTTTTTGTGGTTTGTTTGTTTTGGTTGGGTTTTTTTTTAAGGATTAGGTATTTGAGACTCCAAAGCTGAAGAGGAGTGAAAAATACCATGCTGTTGTGGAAGATAAAGTAAATGCAGTACTTCATTATATACATAGTGGTATGATTTTTCAGACATAAGGTATATAAAATAAAGAAAAATCCTTCCGACCCAATTTCAATGGAGTCAGACTCACAGTTTGAGGAGGAAAAAATCATGAACCACATAAACCATAGGAAAAGGGTCCAGAGGAGAACATAAGAATAATTCTCGTTCCCTGCATTTTCCATAATTCTTCAGACACAGTAATGAAGTTTCTGTAGCCTACAGAACAGAGATATGAGGTAGAGGAAGGTTTAGGAGGAGATCTTAAGAATCTTCTTAGGTGTGAGAACAGACTTTTACAGGGATATGAGTTCAGGAAGCTGCAGTGCAGTGTAGTAAATCACTCCATTGCTGTGCAGACAGAAAGTCTTCACAAACTTCTGTGCATTTCCCACCTAGAAATAAGATGATTTCTCTCAGAATTTAAAAACCTGTGACTCTAGAAGGAATATACTTATTCGTTCCCATGGAAAGCATAGCAAATAGAATATGTCCAGCAAAAGAGAGAAATTACCATGCAAGGATCTTTTTGTGCAAATCTCAAGGGAATAGTTTTCAGAAAGCTGTTTTAAGTTCTGACAAAATAAAGAACCTAGCATTACCCACCATCTTCTTCCAAATATGAAATGTCTGAAAGAGCAAATAGACTCCTTAAGTTAACCTCTGTAGAAAAACTTTGGCTGCTGGCTTGTTTTCATATTATGTCTTTCTAGATAAAAGTTAGTGGATTTGTAGGTTATGTTTATGTATTAAGAAGCCTTTAGATTGCAGTTCTTGACAACATGGATATACAGGATTGTGTCAACATTGCACAGATTCTGAGTTTTAAATTGTTAGGTTGATTTCAGTGGCATGTGTTTGTTTTCTTTCCTCTTTGGGAACTACACCAGATCAGAAGCATAGATATTATGTCACCAAGGAAGGGCACATGTGCACTTCAGAAACACAGAAAACAAGGTGTTCAAAGCAAGTTCTGATAGGCAGAGAGAACAAAATTATTACTTTCAAATACTGCTCTGAAATAGCTTTCAAAAAGGGAAAAGCAGGAAGCTGGTTTCCCAAAATGTATTCTGCAGACAAACAGTTTGTTGCAAACCATTTGCTGCACTGGTTTAGCTTTTTATTTTGTTTGCAAACTGTTTTAAAACAGACTTTGAATTTTACAGTTTTGTTCTCCTGAGTTATTTAGCAAATGTTTAATGAGGAAAATCTTCATCTTGTGGATTGTTTACTAATTGTGTTTTCCATATGTTGATATGTTCAGCTTTTCTGTTGAGGGATTTCATCACTTTTGTCATATGCTTGAAGACTGTTTTTTTCCAGAAATGATTATATGTAGCATAGTGCTGGAAAAAACATATGTAAGGACTAAAATCCTTACTTTCTCTCAGATGGAATCTTTGCGACCTTGCATGCTAAAGATTCTACAGAACTTTTTTTCATACATATCTTGAAAAATACATCTTTTTGCATCTCATTACTCTAAAACCTGGTGATACTAAACCCAGTGTTCTTGGCAGCTTTCATATATATGTGGAGCTTATTTTCTGTCAAATATAAGAATTCATTTTCAAGGAATGATAGCCAATTACTGTGTCCACACGCCAGGCACGGTGTTTTATGTCATGGTCTGGAGCAAATTTAGGATGTAAAACAGCAAAGAATGTCTATGTGTGACCTGAAGACTCCGAGTTCTGTTCTTTTCTGTTGCCTTTTTTCATACTCATCCTTGCGTTTCCACTCCCCCTTCCCTACTGATTTATGTTCCCTGAGGCCCTTCTAGCTTTCTGCTACCCTTTTTCCATAGTGATCCTTTAGGGTGGCCTGACAGGGTTCAATTGGGGGCTTTTAAAGGTCTCAGTTCTACTGCTTGATAATATATTAAATCACCTCACAAACTAGAAAATCTCATCTGCAGTCATTTCCTGGTTCTTGGAAAAGTAATTGGAGAGGGGTGGATGATTAAACCGATTCAGCATTTCAAGTAGGCAACATGTTGGCGAATATGATGTTTTGTTATAGCTCTTTTTTGGTTTTGAATATGCCTATGGTATCTTCTAGTAGGCAGAGAAAAGATCAAATTATGCTTGTTGTTGAAGTGAAATGGGAGTCTGAGGCTATTAAGGGGTTTGGAAGCATTACAATTTCTGCACTGATGAAATCCACAATTTCTTTATGAAACCAGTCCTACCTAGAGGATGAGCCTAAGCAGTGTGAAAGCAGTTTAAAGTGCAATGCTTATTGATTTCAAAGCACAACATGACATGGCTGTCCAACTCCCACTTTGTGTTTATATCTTAGTAATTGGGGAAAAAAGAGGAAAAGAAGTAGCAGAACAGGATATGAGTCTACGAGTCTGTCAGATAAGATATGAACTGTTCTTTCCTCAATGAAGTCACTCGCAAAGATCCACTTATTTCCATATGAATTTAAATCAGCCTTTGTGGAAATGGATGTTATGGGGGGTCTATCTGAAAGGATCTCTTTAAAATTGCACTCTTTAAGTCTGGAGTGTGCTTCTACATAGTATTGTCTGGTTCCCTCTCTAGTACAAAGAATATTCAAATGTATAAACACAGTTCCAATTAATATTATAACAGGAACAACTATAGGAAATTATTATTTTTTCTAGAATGGAAAAGTATGATTACTTGACTCCATCAGGTTTCATGTACTAAAGCCTTTTCTGTTTCAAAAATTCTGCTAAGGTGCTTTAAAAGTTTAAGCTACACAAGTTTAGTACACAAGAGAGGCTGACTGTAAGCAGGACTGCTGAGCAATACTTGAGCCCTGTTTAAAGACACCCTTAAATAGTTGTGAGTGAAACAGTAATAGGACAATTTCATGCCAAGTCCAGGTGCTTTCTGCACAGATGGAACTAAATTTTATCTTAGATTCCTGTACAGAAAATCTAATGTCTGAGAGAACTGAATTTTAAAAAAAATTAAAATTAAATCAGCTGTTTTGGGTTATTATCAGTGCATGTCTATTCTTTCTCAGGTGAGGCAGATTAACATTACTCACATAAAATTATATCACAGGTGTGATAAATATATGAAAAACCAGGTTGGATGTCACCTTGATTTTTATCTAAGCCTGGGAAGAAGCTTCTTGTTTAGTTCAAGAGCTGGCATCCGCTCCGAGTGCCACCTACATATCTGCCCAGGTTTGAGCCATGCAAACCAATGGAATGCAGCAGAGCCTTCTGTAAGGCCTACAATAGCTCCAGGAGCCACAGACTGACCGCATCTTTTGTCAGTATCCAGGGGGGAATGCCTGGCAGAAGTGTCAGCCTCTGGAGAGGAGTCATCGATTACATGGTGTCCTTGCCTTCCTCTTGTTAAGGACGGGTGCCCCTGCCAAGCTTGGAGGAGCTTGGTAGAATTTCAAGAAAGCATTTTGCTTAGAAACATTGTTTAAGATCAGTTTATTGACTCTCAGAATATTTCAGAATTTTGGGGTTTTTTTTGTCCCAGTTTTTGGCACATGGTATTTTTAACACATTGTTTTTCCAGGACAGTAAATTTGACTTTCAGCTCTCCTTCCTTGCCATGGCTGTGTACAATTCACATCATTATTTTGTTATACGTGGTCTTTTTTCTTTATATTTTTTGTTTTAAACAAAAACTCAGAAGAATGTTCCTTAAACATTGATTTCTATGATCAAGTGGTTAAAACTCCTACCAGAAACTGCTTATTTGCAGGACTCAATTTTTTTTGTGGTCAGTTGATTTAAGATTTGCTGACTTCTGTGACAATGCAGATGCAGGGAAAAGAAATAGTGAAGTAAACTAATATAAAAGTGAAAACAAAAGGATTTTTTTAATTGACCTAAATTATGAAAATGAAGATACAAACAGAATATAATTTTTACATATCTTGTTTCATTACTTCATGCTTTTAGTTTATGCTTCCTTAAAACTTTAATGTGCTTTAGAGTTTTTACCTGACAGTTGTTGCTTTTATAGAGAGATTTTCAAGTGAGAGATGCAGTTTGGGAATTTGTTGAAACAATAGTTTAGAGATTCAACAACCCAACCCTGAGAACACTTGGTACTTGCCACTAAAGATTGCATATTAAAACTATCAGGTGTCTGAATTTAGGTGCCAAGAAAAGAGGCTCTCCATGTAGATCTAAGTTGCTGTGGGGTACTTTATCGGTGTTTTGGAAGATGATGTAACAATATGTAATCTATGAGAGTGTTTTCAAAACATTTTACTTAATTGGAAGCTTTATAAAATTGGTGTGGGTTTCAGGCTTCATGTGTGTTTACAAATGCACATGCATGCAACCAAAACATAAATGCACGCACATGTGGACATTCATGTTGAACATAATAATTATGCAGCAACTTCTTTGGTTAGAGAAACTTAGATTAAGTGGACTTCTTATGTGGATGCAGTTAAATAGTTCCAAAGGCCTGTGGGAGAGTGTAGTTTCAATGTCAAAAGGTAGCCTTCACAAATATAAATATTAGCTGCTCTTTGTCACTACTTCTTCATTTTACTTATATATATTTATTTTTTATTTAAAAGTCCCTGCACTATGCTACTTTTGATGTCAAGATTACAGGGAACATTACTTTGGCACCAGAGTGCCAAAAGATGTGGTCATATTGTCATTTGATCTCTAGCCTCTACAGAGGAATTTGTCTGGGCTCAGCAAGACAAATTGCCATCACATTTTATGTAAATAGTCTCCTCTAAGTTCAGGACATTGCACTGTCCTTCAGGTCCCCACCAGTGGGTCACATGGATCAATTTTGTTCAGCCTCTAAGGGCTTTAGGGGGCAGCACCTACCAGGCATCCTGTGTTAGTGAGGAATTTAGCCATTGACTCAGGAAATGCTGGATCTCTTGGCCATGAAGAAGTAAGAGTCCTCCTCCTCGTTGCCTATGTGTGCTGTGACTGAAAAACAATTAAAAAAAATCCCCAGACAAACAGAACCAATAAGCACAAATTTGCTCCTTGAAAACAGACCTGACAGTGATCTGTTTTCCTGTTCAGGGACATTGGGGGTTTTGGGACCCTGAAAGGACTAAGGCCAACAATACAACCAATCATTTCCTTTGTGAAACATTAATGTAAGTCATAAAATGAGTCAGTTAATTACAGCCATAATACTTTTAAGATTAGAGGGCAAAACCAATGTTGTGCTCTCTATACTGCTATAGGGGGCATTAATTTCCCTCTCACTTAAACTGTCCTGACAGGTGGTGTTGTGCTGGGTGTAAGCAGTTACAGTTAAGGTTACTTTTAGGGAAAATACGGCAAGGTAGTAAAGCAAGAGATTTATAGCTGGTAAAAACTGAAAACAAGGGTTGTCTAGAATTCATTCATAATTTTTCAGACATTAGATCGAGAGCTATCAAAAAAAAATACTGCAGAAAAAGGAGACATTAAGACAACTAGCCTTAAAATTACATCACATAAAAGCAAAATAAGCAGATGGGACATGTAAAACCATGGAAGATCCACAAAGAGCTGCAATATAGCATCAGGTGGTAAGATGACCTAAATACACCAAGGTGAGCTTACACTGATAGTAACAGCAGTTTGCTCACTTTATAGGCTGCACAATTACACTACAGCCAAATGACACAAAAAGGGAGGAACAATAAACATAAAAAGAGAGGAGATGTACCGTGGGACCTACTTCTTGGTGTTTTTCCAAATACAGTGCACCTCAGAATTCTACTTCCATCACTTTTGAGGGATGGCCGTGCCAAAAAAAGCCAATTTCAGTGGTTGCAGTTTAGATCAGCAAGCAGAAAAAGAAGCAAGGTCTTTGTAATACAACACAAACTAATGGATTTTATCTTTACTGGACGTTTTATTGTGGCTCAGATGAAACAACTTGATACTGTTAAGGACAAATGGGCTAAGTATGTCAAGCCCTGTTGCTGTGCTGCTTTTCAGCTGGCATCATTTTACTTGAAAAAGCAAGAAAAACATCTCAGTGAATTATTTTGTACCTACACTTCCCAACTTACTCTAACAATGTCAAAAGTATAGAAGCAGGGGAACTGGCTTAGCCCAGAGGCTTCATTTAAAGCTGAATGACAAAATGCCAACTGTCAGACAAAAGAAAATAATGACATTTATCTTCCAAGATATTATGTAAGAATGAAGAAAATCTTCTCAGGAATGATTTGCAGGAAGAACTATCTTGAGAATTTATAGAAAATACATGGAGAAAAATAATAGGTGAAAACCGCGGGGGGAAAAAACCCCAACGCACACCCAAGATCCCAAATCAACAGGTGTAACAGACAGCCATGTAAATATGGAATAAAGAAAGTCACTACAATTGCCATGGTAAACCAATTTTCACAAAAAAGAGAAATATCAGAATATGCTTCCAGTATAACCACTCTGAGAGAAAATATTTACCTTAATGTCTATGTTACTTGTGCTAGTCTTCCTAATATGTTTCTTGTCTGTCTGGTGTTAAGCCACAGGTCAGGTTCGAATCTTAGGCTAAGGAGAATTTTCTGGAGGGGTTGTAGGGTTGTTTTGGTTTTGCTTTTTTTTTTAAACTGAAGACTAAACTAAGCCATTTAATGAAAATTAATTGGGCATATCATTTAGCTTCCTAAAATCTATGAATTTTTGCTCATTTTCTTCTGCACATGTAAACATCAAGGTGGAAAAAGGTGGAATTTCTAGGAAGAACAATCCAAATTTTCAGACTGCGTTCTCAAAAACAAATAACATAATTAATGTATGCATGTAACTCAGCTTTGTTCTGAGTTTGTATAAAGTGGACAGTTTGATGAACCAAATGTATTCTTAAAATTCAGTGTCCCATTTTGGCTTTGGCAGTGTTTGGGTTTTTTTTCTGAAAAATCTGTAGCACTGGTAACATTTATCAGACAATATTGTCTTTTAATTGACTGGGTTAGAAATATAATTTGGGGAATGCATCCAGAAAGAAATGTTGAAATTTATAGAGGGTTTTGGATTGGTTAATTTTTACTGTTTTGGGTAAACTAAAGAAGGTGGTCTGAGCACTGAACTAGATTGTCTTTTGAGGATTTAGACTTAATTACACTAAGTCTGAAGAGGAAGTTCAGAAAAAGAATTAGATGTGTTCCTGGACACATGGACTCATCTCATGTGTTTTCATATCCAGCTTGCCAAAAAGCCGTCCAGACATGCAAGATCCAAGAACTCTCCAAGTGGGGTTGTTTTTGTAGGCATCCGGAGATAGCTGTGATCACCCCTAGCTACTGCTCTAAGTTAAGAAAATCTTTAATTACCAAGTGGGGCATGTATTGAAATGATGTTTTAATTTCTAAAGGCTTTTTTAGCTTTGAAGAACCTGACCACAGCTGATAGACCTTATGAAGCCCCACATGTCTGTTAAGATTAAATAAGCAGAATTGCTCGTAAAAACTGGTAGGTGTGGTAATTACTTTTTTCCCATCAGAGAAAAATTCCAGAGACAACTTAAAAGAAACAAATAAAGGATGGAGGAGGATGAGGACGATGAACAGAGAAAGGGATTGCGGGGGGGGCAGGTGTGACGTTGACCCCTATCATAAATACTTGCAGACAGAGTTGTACAAAGGAGACAGAGCACGTTTATGATTGCAGAGCTGATGGTGTGGCAGCACAGAGCTGTCTCCAGTGTCTGTAACTGAGGTCAGCCAGGTATTAATAGTCCAGATAATTATCAGTATGTGTTGCTGTTAAAGTTGGGATGGGCAGAGCAACATAGAATCTTCTTCCAAAGTAGGAACAGGATTACGATAAGGCTGTAATCACTTTATTGTAATAGGTTGCAAACAATTATACTTTTCACATATCACACATGTCAACTTTCTGTTGGCGTCTTTATATATCAGGCTATACACGTCATCCTGCTATTGGTACACATAGATCAGGTCATACTTCTCAGCTTAAATATTGGTATTTTTATGTACACACACACATCAGGCCATATTCATGTCAATATACTATTGGAGTCTTGATGTATAAATAAATCAAGATTGGCTGAAATATAGTAAACACAGTTTTTGTTGAGTCATCCTTACTTGCAGAAAATACAGGAAGTCCATTTCTGTCTTCCATCTTCTTCCTGTCTGAAAGTTGTCCACATTCCTTTGCATGTTGTGTTCTCCTCCTTTCAGAGGTATACTGTAATCCAGTTTATGTCCACTGCTTCATCGATAAAGGCCAGGCTGCTGACAGGCTTGCTGTCAACCCTGACAAGTATGTGCTCTGTACATTCAGTGGCAAATAGGAGCAAAACCAGCAACTCCTGCTTTGTCTGTAGTGCTCCATCTCACACAGGAATTGCCTAGGCTGTTCCAGTACCGTTCCAGCGCTGAAAACCTCATATGTGACAGCACTGAAGTGTTTCTGTGCCGGAGAACCAAGGTGTGTGTAAAATGGTCCAGCTCCTCTCTCAGAACAGCAAGCTCAACATGCACGTGCCCCTCCATGAAGAGTGATGGTTGCTCTGTGCTGAAGATGACAAGGGAAAGACAGCTCAGGCATTCCTTAAAAAGTGTACTAGATCCTAATAATTCAATAATATCAGAGCGTTCCTTGACAAATACCTTAAAAGCAGAGAGATTGAATCACTGCTATGAGGCTTTTTCAACCTTGTGTTCACTCCTCTAGAGGGCTTTATGGGTGTGTTCTGTTTTCTGTCTTTTTATTTTCCTTATTTGGTCTTTAGCAAAGATACAGACTTAGCATTTTATCACAATTGCTTTTTCATCAAGCAGGAATTGTTTTTTTACTGTGGATACGTATTGTCCAGTGTATTAGCTCTAATAAATGGCTCTAAACAAGCAGAGATGTTTAGATTTCATAAATTTATATATCATATCTATTAATTACCAACAATATGATATTAAACATTAATAAAGTGCTACTATAATATTGTAAAATTGGATGGTTTAGATCTGATAAGCACCTCCAAACATCCAGAGAGATTAATGGAAGTTGGAATGTGTGTGAAAACAAAGCCCACTTGCATTGACCCTAGGAACAGTGGTTTTCAGTCTGTCTGTTCTCCACTTTCTTATAGCAGTTTATACTGAAAATATGTCATAATTCTTCAGTACAGGACAAGTTTTAAGCTATTTTTGCTTTGTGATGATGGGTTCCTGAAGTTCTTAGTTTTAGTAAGTTGGTTCCTCTACTAAATAATCCGTGCATTTGACCATTAAAAATAAGCTCTCTTACCGTTCCTCCTCAGAACTTGTATTTTATAATATTTTATTTAGTGGAAATTAATTAGCTTGTTAGAATGGAATTGTGTGAGATCTTGCTGAAATGTAGTCTCTAAACTCTAAATCAGTCATGTATCTAGTTTCTGCCTCATTTAATCAGACTCTTGGAAATTATATTAGGCATCACAAAAAAATTATACGGGATATTTCAGGTCCCTGGAGAAATAAAGGTTGTGAGTCAGATCTGGTCAGGAGTTCTGGTTTAACTGGCTTTAACAGCTGTATTCTTACACAATGGTTAAGGCTTAATGAATCAGAATTTCTGATAGAGAAGAAAGGTTCCTCAGCTGTTGAGGATAGAGATGGACTCCGAAGATGTGGTTTTGGTGCTCTCCCACCTGAAAAACATTGTTCAAATTCTGCTCTAATTATTATTAGTTTAAACAGTGGAAGAGCTCCAACAGGAAAAATTTGGATAAGCCTATTTCAAACTAATTCAGAGGCTGGTTTTGTGGTGGCATTTATTAACATTGTGGGAGAGCCAAATTCAAATCCCAGCTCAGCCAATAAATTATGCGACTGTGGAATTGCTCTGTTACTTCTTAGCAGTTATTAATTTTTCCCCCTATTCTCAAATCCAAGTTCAAGGATTACATTAGAACATAGTGTTGATTGTATAATGTAATTTACACAGTCAATAGCCAGAAGAGAAAAATAGCTCATCAACAGAAAGCAGCAGAAAAGCACAAGTTGAAGGACAGTGTTTGGCCTCTTCTATACTCTCGCATGTCCTGTCTCTATAATACTTTGCAGCTGCTTCAGGCCAGCTGTCCTGCCTGCTCTAAGCAATCCCTGCTCCTCTTGCTTTGCAGTGCTGCTCCTGATGGTCCTGAAAAACAGCTGTGAGAGCTGTACATGTTACATGTGTCAGAGAAGTTAAAGAAACATTATATCATATTTAATATATATTTGTTTTAGGTTGATCAGTCCTTGGTTGGTGCTTAGGAATTGGTAGGAATGAGCTTAAGGGTCTGAGAACCCTTTAAGCCAGCAGTGACTGGCCCTTGATACACAGTATAACTAAGGCAAACTTATAATGGAAATAAATGCTCATTTGGGTGCTTCATGGCCTCACCAAATTTTGCTCTGTGTGGTCAGGGACCAGTTTATCATTGTTGCCCTAATTATGCAGTGCATTATACATATGATAGCCACTTGCTCTCAGCCTCATCGATGTTCAAAATTGAAAAAGCTTTTGTAAGGAATTGCAAACAATTGAATGCTGAGATAACCTTTGCATCCTAACATTCTCCTTTAACATAGCCAACACTGCTGGAAAAAGTTTGTTTTACCTTTTCTTTTTTTTTATAATTAGAGCACTCATTAGAACTGTTAATTATTCTTCTAATTAACTTTCTGTCATGGAGACATTCAAGGTTTTCTAAAAACAAGAGTAAAAAATATTTATGCCGAGTTTGACTGGTACTGCTTTTGAGTTACAGGTAGTATTTGACATTATCAGAGCTTAAAACAAAATCCCAAAAAAATGCTTGCCTTTCCCTCTTCTGTATTGTTACATTTCAATCAAACTTCATTGGGCAGGTGTTGTTTTAGTTTCAATAATAATTACTAAAATGTTACTCACATGCTACAAACAGTATTGTCATTCTGTCAGATTAACTCATTTAGAAAATCAGGACTGCCTACGAGTATTGGAGTGCTCACTTTCATTAGGATAAACTGGTGTTAGATTTTGCTCTAATGCATTAAACTCTTGCAGTATTTTGGACTATACTGTAATTCATTCCAAAATAGTCATCTAGAAAAATGGCTGGTGTCATACAGAGAACCCAGGGTGGCCTTTCATATAACTCTGCTTGGGACAGACTAATCTGCATGAGAACCTCTTATCTCACTCTACATTGCTTAGTTCCTTTTTGTCTTACTATTCTGGGCTTTCCTGGGACTGATTTTCAAGACTTGAAGCTGAGCAAAACCGGAATTTTACAGACCTCTTCAGAAACAATGCAGAGAAAGAGTGAATGAGACAAGAAGGTCTCAGGAAAGGAGACAGTGCAGAGGAAAGCAGGAGAGGAGCTTGGCTCTTGAGGAAGGGGGGGCATGGGATATGGAATAGTCAGCTTAATTCTGTGGAAGCTAAGAGTGGAGAGACTTTTGATACAAATCTCTCTGAACAGGGTTTTAGGATAATTCTATTAAAGCAGGGTGTTGGGATTAACTTCGTTTCAGATTGCCAACTGGTACTGCTTGTCTGTCATCTGCTGTGGGGGAGCACGAGTTATTTTCTGCTTCTTTTCTTGTTTAAACTTACATACCTGACTGAAATCAGCCTTGGTGTGACCTGTACAATTCCCACCGAAATCTTATGCCAGGGAGAAGTAATTGATGTTGCAGGCTTTCACTGACTTATAGAGAAAAAATTACCCTGAATATTGATTTTGTTCTTCCATTAACTGTTGGGGTAAGTGTTTCTTTGTAGGGCAGTGACACTTGAAGTTATTATAACAGTTTGAGAAAATCCAAAGACTTGTTTCACTTGATACTTTTTCGTGGGGTTTGTGTAAACCTGTGCAAAATTCAATTTGTCAGTGAATGGATAAAAGCCACAGTCAAAGCAATATAAATCAGTCTTACTTTTGTGTTAAAATGTATAACATATCTGTAGGAAAAACATGGTACAAATTAAATAGAAGTCAGGTAATCTATAAAAGCTACATACCTCTTCTGCTTTGAAATTTCATTGAACTTTAAAACTTTTTTAATTTGGTAAATGCCCTGCCCCAACACGTATATGTTTTCAAGGATGTGCTTGTTAAGAGGTAATCAAATGATCCAGTTGATCCTGGTTAATATTTTTCATTTTGCATTCTTGTCTGAAAAGAAAAAAAAAAAGAAAATTATGAGCATTTAAATAATAAGAAGGGTGGTTCAAGATTTTCTTTTTGTTTCTGACTGAGCCATTCCTTCCCAGTATTCTTAACTATAGCAGGAGACTTTATTAGCTAAATAGCCAAAAAGCAGTGGCTAGAACTGGAAGCTTCAAGTGTGTTGTAATATTTATATTGAGGTTTGTAAATGAAATTACAAGAATTTTAGATGTGCTGATTTACACGCAAGTGCCACTTCTCTCAAAAGGAATCTGAAGACCCCAGGAACTGTAGCATGTTGCTGATTTTTTGAGTTTCTGTTGCATTGGCTTCTGTGAGAAATTTTGTCTGTCCTAATTCATGGAAGAGAAAGGATGAACTGGATTGGAGCTTTGATAGGTCAATGTTCAGGCATAACTGTAGGACTCCAAAAAAGAATTTAAATAGCTGTCCTTCAGTTGCCCGAATAATTTCCCTGATGTAGTGAGAGCTTGTACAAATGTGGAGCCTTGGCCCCTCAAAGGCAGCTCTTCATTATGTGTTCAGGCTCAGGGGCCAATTCCTCCAACCTCTGTCCATGTCCCCTCCCTGGGCTCCACAGTGGCTGTTGAGGTCACAGGTGCTTGGTCTGTTGGCAGTGGCCCCATTACCACAGAATCACAGAACTGTTTGGGTTGGAAAGCACCTTAAACCATCCCATTCCAGCCCCTACCATGGGCAGGGACACCTTCCACTCTCCCAGGTTGCTTCAAGCCCTGTCCAATCTAGCCTTGGACGCTTCCAGGGATGGGGCAGCCACAGCTTCTCTGGGTAACCTGTGCCAGGGCCTCACCACCCTCATTTGGTTGTGTAACTTTCTGGAAGTAAAAAGACAGCTTTCTTCTGATCCAGATAAGATTGATGTCATGAGAACAGTTACATGACAAGATTACAGCATTTTGAGCATTTTAAGGATGGATAAAATTGCCCAATGTTACATATAATCTAATTTGACTAAAACAATTTTAGGTATTTTCTTCTACAAGCTCTGCTTTCTTGTGTTTCCCCAACCTCAACACTTAAAACATGGGGTAAATATTTTATTTTCTGAACCATATGTGAACATCAACAGTTGGGCTCCACATTTCTAATGGTGAACTTGTCTGTAAAGCTGCTTTTGTACAAAAGGCATTGAGATTTTTAAATTTTAAATTGCTTTTAAAATAGAATGCAGTCTCCTAGTCAGGTTCCTGTCTTTGGAAAGCTAACTACTAGACATACGATAAGAACTCCAGAAACTAAAAGAAAAGCTTCTGGAACTGGGAGATCTAAATTTGCACTTTCAAAGTTTTTCTAGCATTTAAAAAAATTGCTGCTCACAGAACATTAGTTACGAATCATTGTCATGAAATAGTGCAAATTGTGTCAAGTATATACTGAGCCAGGGAGTAAAAGTGAAGATAATTCATCATCACCTTTTAGTCCATATCTTTGGTGTGATTGGTGGGGAAGGCTGCTTAACATTCTTGAATAGCAGGAATAAATTGTCTCGGGCAATTTGCAGTGGGAGTAAAGAACAGCCTCTTAACTTTTGGTCCATATGTGTATTAATTCACCAGACAACAGAATATGGCTCTAAGAATATTGCTGTACTATGCAGTGAATCGAGGCATTTTCAGTCCAGCTGCTTTAGCCCAGGCTGCAGTTTTATGGCCTCTTGTCCATAAAACCAACAGCTACCTGTGACCTGTGCACTCTGTATGCTCCACTTTGTTAGAAGAGGGAAATACAGTTCATTAAGGAGATAGAAGGCAATAAAAATTTCTGAAGCTTAATAGCTTCCTTGTCGCAAACTTTTAAGGATTGAACTTGTTTCTCTTATATGTAGTAATTTTTTAACATACAAAAGGGTAGCATAGTAACAGTAAGAAGGTATTCCTTTCTTTCCTTCATTCCAATAATTCACTTTGCTTCATGAAGAGCTTTTCTGTCCTCAACAAGCCCTACAGGATGGTGTGACTACCTTTGTATTATCTTTTGCTTTTTAATTTTTTTTTAATTGCCTGCATGAAGATCATATTTGGAAAGAGTTTGAAAAAGAGAGATTTCCCTTAGATAAGTACCTTTTCCAAAATTTTAGCTAAACCTTCAGGAGGGAGCTGGCTAGTCAGCGACTTGTATTTGGCAGGTGTGACTTGGTTCCTTCACTGCTTTTTGGAGTTTTAATGTGTAAAGCAGCAGTACCGGATAGCAAAATTCATAAAGAACTTGCAAAAGAGGTTTCAGAATTGTTGGCAGTAAATTTTGGTGCTAGGAAAAACATCAGGAAGTATAGGAGCAGGGAAGAGGGCACGCGCCTGCCCAACAGACCAGTTTGATGCTCTGTTGCATATATGAAGAATTGCAGTAACAACAGGGTACAGCTCGTAAAATAAGTGGTAAATAAGACTCTCCCATTTTTCATGGTGGAGTAAGCAGAGAGACTACAGATTACTGATAAAGTGAAAGTAAAAATACATTATAGGAAATACTATGTGACATTTACAAACCTGGTATTTGAATATACACTGGTTGTGACACAGATCACTCACTGATGTCTACATTTGTGCACCCCTACTTAACTGAATGTTTTTAGGTAAAAAAATCAGTGAAAACAGGAAATCCAATAGATTGAGATTTAACGAGTTACATGACTTTCACGACATTCTGAAAAAATGTGTTCACTGGTTAAAAAATTGAGCAAGAAAATTCTCATAAGAAAATAAAGCAAATGAAGGAAAGAATGGATACTGCAGCAATCATATTTGTTGACAAAAATTAATCTAGGAGAGCTCGCTAACATTTGTAAAGTTGGACATAAAAGGCTGTAGGAAGTAGGGCAGTTAACAGAGAGGCAGATGTTAGCAGAGTAAAATGTAATCAAGATGAATGCTAAGAGGTTCTCACTCAGTATAAAAGCCAACAATGAAAAATATAAAATGTGGGAATGCTGACTAAGAAACAGTATTAGAGAAGCAGGATCTTGGGAATGCTAAACTGAACATAAGCATGCAGTATGGTGCTGCTACAAAAATGCAAATGTGGGCATATATCTGAAAGGGGACTTATAATTTCTCTCTCTTGGGACTAAGAAGAATGATAGTTTTCTTAGAGAATATTCTCTCACTGAAGCAGTAACAGTAATTGTTATGGAAACTGTTGGGTCACTGTATCAAACCAACACTAACCAATGCCATTAAATAACCTCAGTAGCACTACTCTGCCTTTCTTCAGAACTGACTTTTCAAAAGGATTTGGAGATAAAAGACTACCCTGAGTTATGATAATTCCCTACTCATGGCATTAGAGCAATTGTCCCTTATGGCCTCTGTTTCTGTCTTTGTCCTGCTTGCAGAGCACTACTCCTCTTCTGCAAATAACTAAAATTGCTGCTGTGTTTATTCTGTGTAATATATTTGTCATTGCATCTCTTCAACCTCCACCTAAAGAGCATCCTAGAATAAGTATTCCTTCAGAGAGCTGTTTTTCCAGTTTTTCCCTGTGCTGCTACCATGGTCAGCTGACCTTCTGTGCATAGTCTCTGCTGTTGAGAACTAATTATGCTGCAAGGAAGAGAGATGAGAACTTACTTAAGAAAAATATTTTTGTTTCTCCTTATGTTAATCTTCAGATTTTCCACTGCCAGTAAGTTAAAATAAGGCCAGTTTTGGAACTGGAATTCAAAGGAGGAAGAAGCTGGATGTTTTTGCTGCCATTACAATGATTTCTACTTTCAACAACTTTCATCTGACTCATGCTTTCTAAATGGTCTCTTGCAGAGATCTTTCAGAGCCTTCTTTGCTTAATTTCCTTTTTAGCATTCTGTTGATTTACTTCCTCTGTTGCCATCTGAATCTCACTTTATATGGCTTTTGACAGATGCTTCTGTTTTTAACTTGCTGCGAGCTATGGTTGTTAGATTCACATTGTACATTTGCTCTGCTATTGCATATTCTGGATTGCACTTTCATATTATTCCCTTTTGGTCTAATAATGCAGAGCCATCAGCGATTTTACCTTGAGAGTTATGAACTAAACACATAAAATTCTTCACACACATAAACAGTTGCTCTCTTTGAAGCAGTGGCTGTTCTTCCTGTGAAGTTGTCTGAATGATAGGATGCCTTTTCCTGCTTCCACACCCAGTACCATGTATTTCATTGAACAACTCTTAATACAGGTGGCATATGAGGTCTGTGATAGGCTGAGGTCATTACTGTTCAAAAGAAATAAAACTATTCTTTTACTGTCAGTGCATTTTAATTATTTTTAAAATTATGTCTGTATGCAGTACTATATAGAATTTTACTTTAACATTATCTGTGCTCTAGTAAGGTAAGATTGGGTTAGTTACTTGAAAAAGAATTTGGAAGTTCTCAGTTCTTCTCATGGAATGAAAAGTAGGTAGGGTTGTTTTTTCTCTGCAAATCCCTCAGATATATGTAAGCTTCTGGGATAACAGCTCATGTCAGATACAACTGCTGAGAAAAAAAGGACAGATAAATCAGAAGTAACTGCCCTTACTGATAACAGCTGTGGTCATGGAAATTAGGAAAGATTTTTCAAAATGTTGGATTTGGGGACAAGAGGATAAAGGACTCTCTCAGAGAAAACAGATAGTTCTTGAACAGCAGACAAGGACGACAGCACTTGTGCCACAGCACAATTCAGATCAAACATATTGTCAGGAACTGGGCAAGTAAATTTCCTGCTCTGGTTCATCTAGTTCTTGATACTTGAGTTGAGCAAAGGAAAATGGATGAGAGAGAGACAACAATAAGTTTGCCAAAGTGAGGAGGACAAGGTTTCTACTCATGTAACAATTTAATTCCTTTTTGTTCTATAACAAAACTATAAGGCTCTATCTCACTGGTCTTTGCAAATCAGGCAGATGAGGTGTGAAATGATAACAATTAATGCTGTATAGTAAGGTTTGCCCTCTGGAAATTTAGCTGTGAAGAGACTGAGGGACAAAAGGACTTGTTCATTATGGGCTCAGCTGTATGACTTATGGATGGAGCTGCCTCTTCCATTGAACTGGAATTCATGTTTTAGCATGAAATCACCATGAAATAACAAAAAATCAAGAAATATAGGATTTGGAAGAAAAAACAATCACATTTACAACGAGGAATTTGCTTAGTTTATAACAAAAGAGATGTTTTGATCTTTTCGTTTAATGATGATTCAAAAGGGCAAAGTCTGCAATCAGAGTTTGCTCAAGACAATGATGAAGATATGAAGGCATGAAGTACATTGTCGGACTTGCCAGTGACTTCAGTGGAAGTCAAACCCACAGTCCTTTACTGAAACACTGAATATGTGCCAGAGTAATGGTAACAAAATAGTAAAAAGCACCTTGATTTGGTAATGACATGGTATATGGCATTGGAGAATTTGCTTCACGTGCTTTTTTTAACCTGCACTTCAGGTTTAGGCTGTAATTTGCTTGGGGCAGGGCTGTCTCCTACTGTGTGTAGCTACAGAGTCTTTAAAATGGAGCTTTGACAATATACAAGGCAACAAGGTACTGGCTGAAATTGTTGCTGAATGCAGGTACAGTGGACAGAAATCAGGGGGGTCAGTGCCCTCCTACAGCAAATCACTATTGTGTCTCGCTCTCAGCAGTTGAGGAACAGAAGAATACCCCACTTCCAAGGATGTTTTACAAAAATTCCTAAATTAACTGGATTTAATGAATCGCAATTTTCCTTTTCAGTTCAGTATTGTCTAGATACGTGCTTCTGTACTGGCAAATCTTGGCAGAATACCAGCTTGCCTAGAAAAAAGTAATGTCGGAAGATCAGGCTGGCAATTAAAAGCCTAAATTACACCTATAATATGCTTTTGCTGGATTGTAATTAAAAACCATATACACATATTTTTGCATTATTATTGAGTAAATCTTGCAGTCTGAAGTCTTCTTTAAATCCATTTTAGTGCAGAAGGCTGCATAAGTCGTAAAGAGAAGAAAATTTACATAATTCTCTTCTGTAATTCTATAAATTGCCATACCATGCTATTTTAAAAGAATATAATTAGATGGAAGACTTCATTAAAACAAATACTCAGTTGTAGTAGAATGTAACTTCAGAAATGGAGTTTATCTGCTGCCCTTTGACGATTTTGATTATTCTAAATGAAAATGCATTTTGGAGAATGGTTTTGTGGTGTGAATTTTCATTTTTTAAAGTTCTAAATTTGGAAGTTATTCTTAAAATTTAAATTGGACTGTGGAGATAGTAACTTGTATTAGAGCAACAAATATAGCTGAGAAAAATGAGATCTCCTTTCAGGAACATGGGGGGAGAACATCTCTGTTATACTTGAGACATAGTTATTCCAGTTTGAATTTTGATGAATACAGTGAAATTTGAGTGTAGGAAATCTCTTGCTTCTAAAGGAGAAAAAACACATAAAAAAATCTTTGCCCAGAGAGCTCATAATTGTCTCATGTTTTCTTAAGATTAAATTGACACCATCTAGCAAGATTGGCACTAGCAAGATCTTTCCAGTTCATTGCACAAACATGATGCATCCAAAGTTCCCTCAGCTTGTGTGAGCCCTCATTTTGAGCTACTCCTTTTCACTTTCTACCCTGTCTAACTGTATTCTCCATTTCTGACATTTATGCTGGTCTGCTCTGTAATCTGCCTTCTTGCTTAGAAGCTCTCTCTTCTGAAATCCATCCTTTGATCCATATAAAGTGTAAGATCACACCAAATGGATGCCTCTGCTGTACCTTTTCTCTTCCAGATCTTGTGTTTTCTCTCACCAAGACCTAATTTTTTCCCTTTGATCTCTTTTGGGTTTGTTTTTATTTTCTCTAGTTTAAACAAACTGCCCTAAAGGCAGTTTTTTTCTTCCCTCTCAGCACAACACGTTTCCTGGTCTTGAGCCCCCTCTTCTTCTTTCCTGCCAATTATTTCTCTTCTATGCCACAGGTTTAATGTATTTAAAGTTAAAATGTGTGTTACGGTATTTTTGAAAATAGAATGGTCCAAACCAATCTAGAAAGCTTCCTTTTCAGCTGTCTCTTCTTGCTCTTTATGTGCAATGTGTCTTTCTCTGTTTCCAGGCTTTTTACTGCCAAGGGGGAACACAACAAAAAATCTATGCCCTTTTAATTTTACTACCTCACTACGGGCTTACCTGTGACAGAAGACCTTAGCATAAACCCTGTGAAAGTTACAGTCCAAACTTCAGATTTTTGTTTAGAATTTCAGTACCATTAACAGGGGACAAGAACATTTCTGTTGGATAATTCAGTACATCATGAAAAGCAAAGAGGAAGTTGGAGAGATGAATCTCCCTCTGCACCAAAAACAGAACGACTGTCTTTCCACCCAAGAAAGCATTCCCTTACCCTCCACCTCTCCTGTGTCGTGTGTGGGCCACTCTTGGCACTCCAGGGACACATAGAGCTTTGTGTCCTGGCACCTTTTGTCTGGCAGGAATCTTTGTCCGTATGCAATTTTGGGACTGGGACTGGCAGTTTCAGCGCAGGTCTGAAAAAAGCAAACAACAGCCCTTCTGCCCAGCAAAGAAAGCCTGGAACCTTTGGTTTTCAGATGCAGTTGGTGGGCCAGCCTGGGCACTCCATGGGCAGCAAATCTTTGTGTCCTGGCACTTTTGGTCTGGCAGGAATCTTCATCCGTATTCCATTTTGGGAATCAGACTGGCAGTTTCAGAGCATTGCTCCCATAAGTGAACCACTGTGTTTCCACCCAGGTAAGAAAGCCCTTACCCTCAGTGTCACCTGTGTAGTGCGTGGGCCACTCTTGGCACTCCATTGTCAGGCATCCCTACCTGTCGAGGCACTGTGCCATCAGCCAGGCCTCTCATTTCAGTACCATGAATGAAGAGTCATGTATGTGCAGCCCAACATCCAACCAAAGCTGGAATGAAAGGTTCAATCACACACATCAGCTTTTGCAAGTTTTCCTTCCTGTCTCCCTTACTGGAGGTCTCACGGATGAGCCTTAACTATGAAGATGATTAAGCTTTTTACTTTGAAATGGGAAACTAGTCTCACTTGCCCTACAGAGCAATCTGAAATGGATTCCATTTCTTTGCTTGTTTTAAATTTGAACAAAACATTTCAAAGGCAGCGTAGAACTTGCAAAATAAAGAGCTCAGTTATCTCAGGGTTGTGAACCAAACAACAACTTTAGGCAGGAATCAATCTTCAGATGTCTCTGTATTCATCTATTCTTTTTCAAAAGAGGAGGAAAGCAAAGTGAAAGGAGTTATAGGACATAATGCCAGTAAATTAAGGACATTTTTACTGAAGAACATCTTTTCAAGTTAAATCTACAGAAATATCCTTTTAGTGGGCCATTTATGTGCTTTACATACCACAGGTGACTAGCAGAATGCTCTAACTATTGTAAGGTAAAGCCTTCTGGAATTACCAATACTACGCAAATTGGATTTGGGTTTTTTTTATAAAAGATATAAAGATATTACCATAAATGTCATGAACCATGTGTTTGTAACTAGAAAATAAAAGAAAAAGGAAAATGTCCTTTCTGCTAAGAAAATAAACACAAAAAAAATTAGTGAAGAACAGTAAAACAGCTGTAGTTGCCAAAAAATTCTTAGACTCAGAAAGAATTGTGATTTTTCTTACCTTGAGCTTGCAGAGACCAGGTCAGGGAGGAGTGCTGAAGGAAGTCTTGTGATGCAGTCATTGCATATGCCTGCAGAACTTGATGGAAAACTGGGGATTGCCAAAGGAGAAAGCCACACTGTGACATTTTCATATCGAATTCTCTTTTAAACGATCCTTTCCTAGGTCCAAGTGCATTATTTCGGGGACCCAAAGCCAGGCCTGGGAAAGGTGGCAGCTATGTTTTATTGGCAATTGCATCTATTTCAGAACCTGCAAATGTGGTAAAACAGCAGTTTTGTTGGGAAATTACTGAATTCTACGTTCTCATTTTAGTCTCTAATTCACAATGTTCACCAACAGCACATTTTGTTTGTTTAGGGCTCAAATCAGTGGTGCTTGTGCTGAGTTTGACCATCAGTGAAGTGGTTGGGAGGAAGAAGGAGGAGGGTTTGAAGGTATGTTTTCACCTGTGCACTGAAAGAGATGATGTTTTAGTGGAACAGAGCTAGTGTGTGTGATATGTCCTTGCTGCCCAGTGTTTCCTGTTGATCACCACCCACTCTCCACGCTGAATGCATGTTTGTTTTCACACAAACAGCATTTTAAATTCCTGATCACAACACTGAGTTACTGTTGCAACTGGCTGGCCAAGAGTGCATCATTTAGCAGTTGGGTTGATAAAGACATAATCAGGTTCAAAGCAAGACAGGACTGCACATGTTGAAACACAAACTGTGTGTGAACAGAAAACCACAGGGCCATTGTAAGCAAGCCAGAAGCTTTGCCACCAGAGATCAGTCCTTCTGTCCATCACTGGGGAAAGAGCAAATCTTCCAGATTTCCATAAAAACCATCTCACATGGATAATATATATATTTTTTACTTCATTTTCCTGTCATAACCAGGGCTTCAGGATGAGAGATGTAGAAACACTCATCTGGCATTAATCAGTCTTTAAACTAAGTGTTGAATAACATGCAATAAATACTTTGACATATTAATGTGCTTTATAAAAAACAATAAGGATTAAACAACACCTGCTGAGTGCTTAATTGACCAGCATTCACTCTGAGAAATAACTGATGCTGGAGTTCTTCAGGAAAAGCAGTTGTGATTATGTAATGAAAGATAATTACAACTCAAGCACAAGGGAATGGATTTGTTTGCAGAGATACCAAATGTCAGAACTAATATAGTTTTTGCACTTACAGGATCTGGTCCTATGAGAAAGCAAATTAGATTAAGTAGACCCTTGATGCTGAACAATGACTTTCTTATAATCTTACAAAATACTTTTAATCCACACTTGTGGATTTCTTCTCCCCACATGAAAAGAGATAATTTTTCCTTTTGGGCGTGAAAGGGTGCGACTTCACCAGCCAACTTCCCTTTCCCTGATGCTTCTTAGCCTCTCTACCTCTTCCTTGAGCTCCGCCACCAGGCACAGCAAATCATTCACCTACTCGCATCGTACACAGACCCCACTCACACTGTCCTCAGTTACTAAAGCCAGGCTTAAACACCCTGTGCAGCCACAGACCTGGACAGTTGCGTCCATCCTGGTGTCCCTGGGTTCTGTCTGTGAACACACCCCTTGTGATAACAGCAGCAACGGCTTTCACTTTTTTGGGAAACCATTGCTGGCTTTAGTTGAATTGTGGGAAAAAAAGAAAAAAAGGGCTCACCCGAGAGAGCTGGGAGGTGGCTGTGCCCCTCCTGCTTGCCCGAACTGCCGGCCACATCCCCGTTTGCCTGCTCCGGGTCACCGGCACTCCCAGCAGCCGTTTAAATCCCCCGTGGATCGGCGGGGTTCCGCCTCCTAGTCAGCTAATGAAGCAGTATTCTTCAAAGTGGATTCTGTTTCTCTCAGGCCAATATTCTGTTAGAATGAGGCTTCTTGAATGTCAGCAAGAACCTGGAGCACTCAGCCACCGTTGTTACTGGACTTACTTTCTCATTCAGGAGAATATGCAGACCCTTCTTATCCCAGCTCTGCAGGGTGATTAGCTGCATTGTAAACAAAGGATTTGCAAGAAGGCATAATATTCTATTCCATTTTAATTTGACTGTCCCTAGAGTATACAATTTAAGTTTTAATTGGTTATTAAGAGTAGCCATTGCAACTAGATAATTCCACGAAGAAAAGGGAAAACAAATTACTTGCAACTAATCTCTGTTCCATTTCAGCATCCTGAAAACTAAGAGTTGCTGGGAGAATGAAAGGGAGGGGACACAAACATTGGTTGAATACACATCATTTCCCCCCCCCCCCAAAATGTCAATAACAGCTAATTCAAATTTGTTTCCGGGATTTCTAGGGCATTAAAAGTTTTTGCACCCATGGACAGTAACGTGGTTTTTGGATGTGGAAAACCGTAAAAGAAGGAGATGAGAGTTACAACCCTCAATTATGTAATAGAAAAACTCTCAGTGCAGAAGCTTGTTGAAATCTTCTTTTCTTCTAGGAATAATATCATGGTGAAAGTTGTTTGGTAGCATTGATGGGGACACTGCTGTTTTAGGAAACAGGTTTTATTAGGTTTTATTTTTGGTACTTTCTGAGAGACTGAGAAGCAAACTTTGTGGTCCTCACTGTAAAAGGTTACAGGTTTTTTAAAAATTCCTCACCATAAATACACTACGAGGAATAATCTGAAGAAAACTGGTATTCTATATACTAAAGCGTTTTAGTCAAGAGTTTCATAAAACTTTGTGATGGAAATTGCCTTTTCACAGTGTTTATAAAGAAAGGCAGATAAAAAATGACCTGGACACCTGTAAGATTGCCAGGGGAAAAGGCAATTCATCTGAAGAGTTAGGCTTTGGTCAAGAAGGAAGTCCAGAAGGCATCCCTGACATGGTGCTAAGATCTCTTAGGGAAATAATCTTTCAGGTTTCCTATAAAAAAAATTTTGTTTTATTTATGCTGACTTACAGTCAGCCTACAGAAACAACTGCCATTCTAAAACACTCACTGCATTCCTACATAGCATGAGGGTCCAGGGTCAAGCACAGAAGGAGTGGGCCATGCAAGTCAGCAGACCTTAAGACATGCTGGAAATGAGATGTGCTGTCTAAAATATGATGCAGAATCTGGTAAGGTAGTAAATGTTTTATTCACACTTTGGTACTCTGAGCTCTTTCATTGTTGAATATAAAAAAAAAATAAACCAAACAGTCAGAAGTTTTGTGCTTGAAATTATTTTTTTTAAGGGATAAGCATAACTTTCTTTAGCAAACTGCAGGTCCTGGGGTTTGAAAATACCTAGGAATATGGTGAATTTTACAAGCAATGAGTAATGTAAACTAGAAAGATGGTGTTTCTATAGTACAAACTAAAATGCTACTGTTGTATCTGGTGTGGGACAGGACTTTTGCCTCCAGGTAAACACAGAACACTATCCTTCAGCTCCAGTAATTTGGCATCATTCTTCCCAGGTTGAGTGTTTTATTAAGATATGTGTCTCTGATCATTGTGCTAACAGAGTCTGATGTTATTAAGCCTGAATACCTGCCTGATGCACAACTCTGGTTTTACAGTGCCGTGATTCCATTGTTTTCAATGGAGCTACATGATTTACAATGAATACTAACAGAGATCTGAATTATCTCCTGCATTTTTCCCTTCTTAGTGATACAAGAGGCAGGCACCTTTTGTTCACTTCATTTAGTCATGTGTTAAGATTTAAAATAAAAGACTTCCTGGAGGACTGGAATGATTATTTGTATTTGTGTTGAACAACAGGAGTTAGAAAAAGTTTCTTCAGACTCAGTCGTCTTTGTTATCTCCTGGAGCTGAAGCAATTAGGACTCCTTTTCAGCTCAGTAAAGTTTCACCTGATGGTTGCCTCTGCCTTGGTCTTGAGATGAGTCAAATCTCCATACTTTCAAATGCCGGGCTTTCAGAACATTCTCTCTTCATCACTACCTACTTCCCCACAGTATTTGAACCTTGCAGTCATTAAACTCTCCAGGACCAACGCTTGTGCATCTGGGTACATTATTCCCTTTCTGTTGTTTGTAAAGACAATCATTATGACCTTCGATAAAGAAATGGGAAAATTTTCACCTGGTAAGACTGGTCCCCAAACCTTCTAACGAGCTCCTCCACACTCTCCCAAACTTCCTTTTACAAAGTTATCGTAACACCCTGTATTTGAAGGCAGATTCTGTGTTTCACTTAGTCTGCAGGACTCTCTTCTCCACAGGTTTTTAGGAAGTCCCTCAGGCACACAGGCTGCTTTCATTGTACAGAAATAGTGCAGCAAAATCATGCCTTGGAGAGCACAGTCATCTCACTCATGAAGAAAGGCCTTGTATGAAAAAAAGAGAAATATTAGTTTGAGGGCTCTCTTATCCTACAGGAAGCTAAGGAGGCATACAAACATGTTCTGAAAGGGATGTGGATTTGCTAACATATACCTTTTTTGTTCTTTTGGGGTTTTTTTTGGTGGTGATGTTAACAGGGGTTGTGGTTTTTTCATATGGATCAACTAGGAAACAAAAATCAATAAAGAAAGGAGAACTATTCTGTTAGAGTTGAGCTTATTACCTATGAAGTATTATCAACCAGCTAGTGAGGACACTGAGTGCTGGAACTAAAAGAATGAAGGATACATTGCAGCCAGGACTTAAGTTTCAGAGTGCAAATGCTGTTATCAACACTGTGTGAGTATGAAGAAGATCTTGGATGGGAATGGTAATGATTAAAATATAAAGTACAGTGAAGAAACTGATAATATCATGCTTTCTTTCGATGCAACTTGGTGGTGTACTCTGAAATTACTTCTTAAGTTTTAATGTCAGTGATATTCAGTGTTTTAGGTTATCATTAATAATTTACCCTAAGTACCTTCAATGAACTGCTCAATTTCTAATCTGAATTTATGAAGTCTTTAATAATACTGTGCTGGAAAGTAGCGATGAAAAGAAAAAAATGTATATGCTTCTGATCTTCTAATGAAACTTTTTTCTGCAAGGAAAATGTTTTTTTGGTAAGATTCAGTTCTTACTTAAATGATAAAATAGGGAAAACACATTTTATGGGCGCTAAATTTACACAGTTGTCTCATGTTATTGTTTTTACTTGAATTAGCCTTCTGTCACCACACACTTTTCAGTTAGAGAGGTATTTTTGAAGGGAGATGTTCTCTGCAGTGTCTTAATTAAAATCCAAGGAAGAAGAATGTGCCTTTTTCTGGTGTATTTTTTTTAGGTTATAATTTAGATATTTTAATAAAAGATCTAGCTGCAGCAAATAGGAAACATTGGACACAATATTGCACCAACATAGGTGCAATTTAAATCATCTGAAAATGCAAATGATGAGCACATTTATCCTGATCATGTAGAGCTATGCACTGGAATGTCTTGAAGGATTAATTTCTAATGGTTTAGAGTGGTGTTAAAGCATTAACCCTGCACTGCACTGATGTTCCAGGCCTCAGTTCTCCATCCTTAAATAACAGGGAATAACTCCGTCCTTTTGCCCTTTTGTTTTCTCTTTGGTATAGAGCTTAAATGTGGGGGTCTGGGTCCCTCTCCACTGTGTTTGCTTCATCAGCAGATACTTCTCTCATTCAAGCCCTCCTAAGAAATAATAGCTGTTACTTATTCAGCCATCAGGTTTTCTGTTCAGTGTTAGGAAGTTTTTTGATAAAGCCCTTTAAACATTTTTTCATTACTGTTCTGCTCATTCTGAAGATCTGTTTCCTATACCCACTACACTGGGCTTTTATTTGAGTTCAAGCTTATATTAGCTGACAAGATTCAGTAACTTCTTATGTAAATCAACCTGTAATCACTCAAATGAATTTATTTTCTCCTGAATTATTCTACCCCTTTCCTCTCTCCCAGCAGCACGTTTGTGCACTAGGAAATGTATGGTGCTTTCTCAGGGGAATATATAATAATGTTAGTTTTCAGAACCATAGAAAGAAAAGATGCTTAGAGCTCCCAGCATAAAGAATACACAAAGATGGATTTGTCCTCAGCATGCACACAATCCTCACACTGTCAGTTATGGAAGTTCATAGACAGTATTTTCTGACCTAACTTACTACTCATTCCTGATTTCTAGCAGGCAAATAATCAGTGAAATCTTTAAAGATACAGAAAGAGTACCTGCAGAAAAAAAAAAGAAAATGAATGCTAGTGATTTGAAGCAAAAATGATTTGCTTATGCTCTTTCAAAGTAAAATATGTTTTAATTTTTTCAACTACATTGCTGCAGTGGTTTGAAAGCCAGATCAAGTTTACCGGGGCGTTATTATAAAACTGGAATTAAAGCTCAGCCTACTCAATTTATATGTATCATAAAGCAGTCAAAAAATGCTGATGGCAGTTGAACTATTGATAGTTTATCAAGTTTTATGGACTAATGGAGTGTACATCACCCGACTTGTGTTAATAATGATTTTATAACACTGTTTTTAAACAAAGATAGTGATTAAAGATTATCCAGATAATGATTAAAGAATATCCGTTAAACAATATGTCTGATAATTCTCTAGAAAATATTTCTTCTTCCTTTTTTTCCCCTTTTAATTGAATGCAGAAGCCTGAAGAGATGCAGTATACTTTCTGAGGAAGAATGTGTCAATAACCATAAATCTGAGAATAGCTAATAAACATGCATGGGTCCTTTTAATTAATTCTTGAGTGCATCAGATCAGAATAACAGTGTGTGTGGTCACTCCCTTTGCCTCTCTTTATATTCATCCCTGTGCAGGTACCTATCCACCCAGGTACATATTGTATAGTAATGCCACACTTACTTGATCTAAACTGTAAAGCTAATTATTTTGCATGATTTGTAATTTTTTTAGAATCTGCAGGCATATTAAGAGCTGTTTACATGACAGCCATAACTAGAAGCTAAATGGTGATATAGAGGACCACAATACTGCAATGAAAATTTTTAATTCCAAAGTTTACTATTATCCCTTTTCTACAAAGGTATAATAAAAAGGTAAAGTGATTTTTTTTTTGTTTCTTTAGACTCTTTTGAACTGAACTGTAGAAAAGAACCCTGAAATCTAGATGATATACTAAGGAATGTGTCTAAGTGTGATATACAGAAGGATTTACTTGCTGTTTTTTTCAGTCAAAAGATGTCCTATTTTTCGGAAGTGTCTCCGGTGGGAGATCTGTATTATAAATGTATCCTAAACCATTTGGTGTTGTGTAAAAACAAGTTCTGTCATAGCTATCTAGATAAGGACTCTCCTGCAAGGAGAGCTAAATATGGGAGTTCTGTCAGACAGCCTTTAGGACAGGTTGTTCCCAGGCTGTGCAATTCCTTCCCATGGACAAAGGTCCCTCTTCAGGGACTGTGTGTGAGCTGGGGCCTGTTCTGCTCATGTCTTACTAGTCAAGGACTGCCAAGCTTTTGGATGCTGACAGAAGTGATCAGTAATATCATCTGAGGCAGGTTGGGGCCTACCTGAAAACCAAATTTTGTTACTAGAAACTAGAATTCTCAAAACCCACCAGAACAGGCGAAGCATGAGACGTCTTGGTTGATACCTGAAATGAGCACTATGTAGGGCTGAGTCATTGAAATCCTTTCTTCTATCTTATGTCTGACATTTCTGAGTAGAGCATTGTTGAAATCCTTGTAAGCATGAGCTAGTTTATAAGACTCAGTTCTTGTCATTTTACTGGCACAAGGGAATTTGTTAGTACCTTCAGAGCTCTCAGCTGTGGTTTCTGATTGCTAGCATCCTTTTTTTTTTTTTGGCTAGGGAACAAATGGATTGTTATTTTGGTAAAAAAACTTTCAGTAGCACGTAACTAAAACAACCTTAACTACAAATCTTTTGTACCACATGTAATTTGTTTTCTTTCTTCACTGAAAAGCAGTTTCTCACTATCAGTTTTGACTTTATTTTTCCTATGTCCACCTTAGCTTTATTGTGGAGTTTAGTAGGATGTGATTTTTTTTTTGGTGGATACAGCTTCCAGGCATGTTGGGTATGCTTAATGTGCTTGGAAGCTGTATCCACTAAAATACCACTCAAGAAAATATCTTCCTTTGGGCTTTCAGAAGAAATAATACTACTAATGGCAATATAAGTACTGTCTAGCTAATACCTATGCAGTCATGCAGTCAGTTTTTATAATTTGAGAAGTCATTTTCAGTTTGGATAGCCCTGTACAGTGTTGGCATGAACTAAATTTACTCCTGTAGTGAAACATGCACGCACCTTGGCATTGAAGGAAATTATTTTTATGCAGAAGTAGTTCTTCTAAAACTAATCTGCATTTAATACAAGGATAAGCTTATAGTTCATCAAATCACAACATATTCGTCAGAGGCAAAGCTAGCTTGACTCAGGGAATTTTACTTAATTTATTGGCAGCTAACACGAATTTAATTAACCATCCATATATTGAGAAAAAAAACTCAAACAAACAATTTAACCCTTAGAGAAGCATTCACGCTCACCTTTCCCCAGGCTCAGCTTCAACCAAGACCTAACATTTACTGCTTCTCATAGTTAGTCTTTTGAGGTCAACTAGAGAGTGTAGAGAGTGTTGCCAGGACAGAAGGACCTTTGCATTTCATTCGCTGTTCTAATTTGTGGTGCTGTAAGGGCAGGAGTACAGTAGAAATAAAAAGATGGGAAAGAAAGACGTTTTAAGTGAAATTAACTGTTATTGTACTGAAATAGCTGAATGTTACAGAAATCACTGTCTCCTCACCTCTGATAAAAGGTACATCTTTTCTCTGTAACTTTGGATACTGTGAAAGAGCTTTTTCCAATATTTTAAATCCTTGGAGAAAAACAATAGAAGGGATCAATTGTAGCTTTAAATTATGTAAATAGAAGGCTTTTAATTTAAAGCTACATTACATGGCAGCATCGAGCAAGGGAAGGGATCCCCTCTTCTCATAGCATATGCATTTTGGATGTCTACTTCATTCCACATTTGCCTTTAGATTCCTACCTGTCATCTCCTGCATAAGTCACAGGTCTGAGAATTGAACCCATGTGGCAAGTCTTAACACTTTTCTTTCTTCTCCGTTGTTCACAGCTAGAGGAAGGAGATGAAAACTCGGGCATCCACAAGTAAGCAAAAGTCCTGATCCTTCAGAGATAGAGGAATTTTTCAGCAACTTCAAAGCATGCTTTGAGAGACTGATGTTCAGCATGAGACACAAGTCTCAAAATTGCTGATGATATTCCCTAAAAGATTTCCTTGTTCAAATGTCTGAAGACTAAGCCTGAACTAACTTATTTATGTGATATTTTCTCATTAGTTTAAATAAGTGAAGAGTCAGTCCTGCAGAGGTCATTGTGTGCCTAAGCCTTTCACCGAGACCTCCAAACATGACATTTTGTTCATACATAATATAGCAAGTCTCTAACTTTCTCCAAGGTCCCTGGATGGTTTGATGTCTGATCACTGTAAGGGTCGCCTAAATCAGTGTTGTCACCTCAGCTGGTACCTGCTGGGATATTTAAACCTTGACCTTCTTAGACCCAAGAGGAACAATTGTCATGGAACAGTTGATGGTAAATGGTTCATTAATTCCTTACAGGCATTCCACTCCTACCCAGTGTGGTAAAAAATTGAGAAAGGCATCTGGAGAATAGAGGCTAGTACTGCTAGGAAAGGGTGCAGGTAGAAGATGAAGGGTCACTGAGGTTGCTGGATGTGAGTCCAGGTAGAAGGCTGTAAGGGGTTTGAAGTCAAGAGCTTAGAAGACATTTCCTCTCTTTGTTTAGGTTTTTAATTGGTTTTACGAGGTTAAGAATATACTCCAAGCCTGTCTGTGTATGAAAGCTGTAAAGTCTCACTGGTTTTTCTTGTCTGCAGAGTAGGAGTTGTAAGGACTGGTTGTGGAAAGGGCATTAAGAATCCACAAGAGATGGATGAATTTTCTCAGCCTGTCCTTTCTTGTGTTAAAGAAAGCTGACTATTAGAAATAGTGAAATTTTGCAAAACCAGAGTGATACACAGATTCCCGTCCCTTAAAGGAGTGCCTCCCAGACCTTATTTAGTTCTTGCAGGCAGGGGAATGCTGCTTGTTGGGCTTCTACATTGCAAAGCTTGAGCTGTTTGCCTCTACTAACTTAATAATATTCCCTAATCTTTAATTCCCCCTCAAGCATTTCATGTTGCTTTATATTATGTGTAAGGTGACTAGGTTTTTTGAGTTCAGGTTTTTCATGATGTACTGCATTTTTGTGCTTTTATAATTTTTTGCCTTTAGTGTGATCTGTGGATGTGAATTGGTGAAATGTAGATAACTCAAGGCTGTATATGACTTCTGAGTTGCCAGAAGATGCTTGAGGTTCATTGGAGTAACTCACGTAAGGTACTGAAGGCCAATTTCTTATGGATTTAATTATATTGTCTGAGTATTTCTGCAGCAGTTGATTCCAACAAGTTTAATTCTACCTTCACACCTTTAAGGTTTGATGATAGGTACTTCAAGATATTTAGCAGTAAACCTGTGCTAAGCAGTGGCACTCTTAAGCAGTAGTTTCAGCTGGTGTGTTAAAGGCAACATAAAAAAAAAAAAGTGAGTCAAGGAAAAAAGCTAGAAGAAAATATGAGAAAAATAACCTAGAAGTGATGGAAGTGTATTTAATGGAAGTTAACTGAAATTATATTTGCACATTTATTAAGGTAGAACATCACACGGGTCAGGCTCACCTCAGAAGTCACATGTGTCAATGCAGAGGGCTTGGCTGGTTTTATGGTGTTGAGGAATGAGACAAGGAAAGCTCCTAAGAACAATAAAAAAATACCTACCTACTGTAAGGGGGGTATTTTGAATTAGATGATCAGTGGAGCATAGAGGCATGAGAACAAAATCATATTAGGATGTGAAACCAGCTAGAGTATGGTACAATGTAACTTATGGCAGAAGCTAATTGTAAGGTCCATTGTGCTTTTCAACAAGTCAGCCTGATATCCCCTATTATCAGAGCTGAGTTTTTCCTTGGTTTTGCTACATATTGCAAGATAGATACATCTACCCTTGAAACACAGTGGTATAGGTCATACATAGGGGTGAGAAAGATGATGATGGGAGGAAGATTATGTGGGCAGGGGTCGCTCACCCCTTGCCCTACAAGTAGAGCATGCGCAGACTGTTGTCATGAGGTCATGATTAGGCGGGGTTTGGCTGCCATTCAGGCATCACCTTATACTACGTACTGGCCCTACGTAGTGTAATGTGGAACTGATAAAAATGGGGTGTCGGGACTGCTGAGCTCGAGCAATACTCATCCTACCACCGAGACTGTGTTGCTCCGCGGGGACGCCCGCTAAGCACGGGCACCGACCAGCTGCTGCAGATCCTGACAGCCCTGGCCTGTCTGTGTGGGTAAGCACAGTTTTTCATAGGAAGCAACTGAGAGAACAAACTTTTTAATATCCTTTTAGTGTTCCTTTAACTCCCCTTTTATGTTTATAGTATTTTTCCTTTAGTCTCCCTTTTACTAACCAATATGGTGTTATCCATAATATTGTGTTAAGATCCTTTTTTGGTATCCCTTTTCACTCGTTAATACTGTATGAAATGCTGTTCGTAGTATTTGTTTTAATGCCACCCGATAAGGTAGTTATTTTGTATCCTTTTTTAGTTTTTTATTCCTCTTGCTAAGTTTATTACTATTATTATTATTCTCACTGTAATAAAAGATATTTTGTGTGCTTGAGTATTTTTTTTTTGGCACTTGTCTTTATTCCGGACATGTATCCGAACGTACTGTTACACCTACCTACCTACTTAGGTGAGCTGCAAAGTTAAAATATGCAGCTTAGAGCTGCTATTGGTGCAAAACTGCACTTTCCTGACTGTTATCTCTGCACACATACTGTGGTGAATATCAGTGCACCTTAGTTGGTATTTAACTGTGTGATCAGACAAGAAGTGTTGACTCGTACTGTCTCCTCCATCCAAAATGCTGTCAGTAAAAGAGGAAACACCTCCCGTGCTTGGGTTTTGGTCAGTTTTGAGAAAGGCAGGTTGTGCTACTCTGGATAATTTCAGCAGTAAAATAAATAAATTGGGAATTTCCAAATATCCCAGAAAATTATCTGTGAAGTTTGCAAGGCACAAGTGCCTTCTGAATGTCTTTATGATTATGAAGGTTGTTTCTTAGGGAGAGGAAATGCCTCCAGATTTTTAAAAATCCTTATGTTGTTACAAATGCAAGTAGTCTCTTACTCCTCTTTCTCTCTCTGTCTTGGGTTGTGAGGTCTTATTAAGCACTGAACTATATTTTCAAAAGATGGCTGGTGCCACGGGTGCCAAGAGAGTTTCTATGTCATTACCTCCAACAATTTCATCAATATAATACTTTCTGGGGTCTTCCAAATGTGTAAATTAAGTGAATTTATTCCAAGTGCAGTTTGACTCATGTCATTCAACTTTACTTGAGTTCTCTGTTCCAAAGGTGAGGATGCAGGCAAAGAAAGGTTTGCAGGGTTGAGTGGTTTTTATGTATTTTTTTATTTCTACAAAGAAAACATAATTCAGGATCTCCAGAGGAGAAAAATACTATAAACATTATTTAGAAAATAAATAAGAATGTTTGCTATTTAGTTACAACTGTTTAAAAATAAGTGGACAATGAAAAAAGCTCATTTTGTAGACGAAAAAGATATACTGTGAATCCTCACAGTTGCCTTACTAAAGTGTTTGTACTTGTTCAAACTTACAGGATATGGCTGTAAAACTGCTTTTTGGTATGATGACTTCATGCAATACTCATAGAGTATCTCATACAGTCTGCTCTAAGCATAAAATATGTTTTGCAATGAATAAAATGACAACATTGTTTTCACGTATAGATTTCAGAGAGTCCTAATGGAGTGTGTCTGGGTTTTGTCTTGCTGAAGACAAGGGAAGTAACACAAGGGGTAACAAGGGGTAACAAGAACTTGTTCAGTGTCACAGGACAGGTGACTGTCAGAGCAGCAATACTATGGGATGCCTTTCCATATGAAGCAAGTAGAGAAGCTGGTGAGTAAGTATTGCTGTCAGGTGCAGTAAAGAGTATACATATAGATTATATACCTGTACATAAAGATTTGACATGTATTGCTCCAGGTTGACATATCTTGCTTTGTCCCAAAAAAAAGTAATTATGCTCATAGAGCAGGATTTCAGTCTGTCAAAACAATCCACTGCAATTCTTTCATGACCTGGTAACCTATGGAATAGCATTTGGACTGCTGGATTTATGCTTACTTATTCTGTGTTGAAGAAAGGCGACAAAACTAAGGAATGCTGAATGAATTTAAATGGCTGGTTCTGATCATAATCTAATGATAAGAAGCAGAAAGTCTGAGTATTAAAGTAAATTATTCAAATATCTGCCAAAGGCTTTAAACAAAGTATGCCACTCTCAAGGTTTGTTATGACAAATAATATGCCAAATAATTTCTGTACTATGAATCCTTGGAAAAGAAGTTCTGGCTCATAAAATCTCTTATGCAGGGTGACCCAATTTTTAGCAAGAATAATTTATCTTATCTGGCTACGACTAGAACAGACAAAATATACATCCTAATGGCACATATATTACAGCAGCCACATACAGTGATGTTCTTATTAACTTGTCTGTATAATCTGAGGTAACAGATGAAGCTGACTTGCTGGGTGCATTATTCCTTTGTATCTCCTGACAATTCCTAAAAGTATATAAGTCTTGAATTGTGGAAATGCCTTGCGGGTATGTATAGTATATATGGCCTTTATAGAACTGATGGACAGACAGACTCTGTTCTATTGATTTCCATGGTTATAATAAAATGAAATTCCACATTTTCAGCATTTATTCCACATGCATTCTTTTTTTCTTTTAGGCAGTAATTTTCCAGGAAGGAAACTGCTCTTCCACTTCTAATTAATCAAATATTCTTGTCTTTTGAGGCTTTCAAATTTTATTTCTTTTCAGGAATACCTTTCTTTTTATTTTAGTTTTTCAATTCAACCAGTTATCCTACTGGTGGCCTTCCACCTTTTCAGGGCATTCCATGTTAGCTAAATGACCATCAGCATTTGATGATCAGCTAACATTCCATGTTAGCTAAATGACCATCAACATAAAATCTGCACTGACATTGATAATGTCAATAGACACAATACAGGATTAATTAGAGAGTATGGTTTTAGAAAATCACTTTGTATACTCTTTCACAGCCTACATTACTGTTCTTAATGAGAACTACAACAGGCTGATAGCAAACACTTCCCATTTGGAGGGGACTTACACTGCCACACCTTTTTTCTGTTTAGTCTCCCAACCTCAAATTCAGTGAATTTTTCTGTCTGACCTCGGATATTGGGAAAGATAACAGGTGATGGTGGGGTGATTTTAAATAAAGCTCTTGCTAAAAAGTTGTTTTAAAAACCCCTCAACTACTTCTTTTTTTTTTCCCCAGTCTGAATGTCTCTCTTGGAGGGGCACTGAGATTCACTATTATCCAAGGGGAAATGATACTCACTGGGAGTTGTGCGTGTGAGTGGAAGGGAAAAGGAAGGAGGTTGTTTTGTTTATTCCCCTCAGGATCAGAGTCTTAAATTTATTAGGCATAGTAAGATAAAGGTAGAAAAAAAAAATCCTTGGAGCTCTCTGGCAAGACTTTAACCACTGAGACTCTCACAACAGTAAAACACAGGAGAGCTAGAACTTTGGCGAAAATAAAGGATTGTTCAAAAACAAATAACTGACATTCTGTAGGAAAAGGATCCCGAGTTTACAATATCCCAGGGGAGTCCACATAAACAAAATCGAGGAAAGAGCGAAGAGGATGGGAGGTGAATGCCTGCTCCTACACATCACAGTCCTTGAGGAAAATACTGGGTGTTCTATAGCAGAGAGAATTTATTCATCCAGCTTCTAGCTCTGCATGTTTCTTTAGGATAATAGCAAGAGAAGTAATTTTAATAGCTTAAAAGGTGATGTTTTAGGATGATAATGGAGAGACCAATGTTTATCTTATAGTAATTTTATTTTCCTGCAGGTTTGCAAGGTCAGTGAGTAGTTTACCGAATGTACTCCTTACATAGCACTCATGTTTTGACGTAAACTCTTCCTGGGGGAATGAAGCTTATTGATGGCAAGCTTTCAGTGGTGTAAACAAATCACACAGAAACAGCATTCGTTACACATCCAGGAAATATGGCACATGGTATTACAGCATAATTTAAAAGAAGATATTAGTAACTGAAAACTGCCCATCATCATTTACTCCAATGCTTAATGGAGGATAAATGTTCTGTATCACAGAGTTCTGGCTCCCATTTTGCTGTCAGTTTATGAATGCAGCAACTCAGCTGTGGGTGAGAGTGAGCTTGTGAGGTGGGGAAGGGGAGAGGAATTGGAGTTCTAAAAAAAATTTTGTGTAATTTAAGGTCTTTTGTTGGAGCCAACTAACTGCAAATAGATTTATAATCTGAAAAGAATCTCTCACAGTAGGAACCTAATTTCAGTAATATGTTAGGGAATTTTTATTGTGCTCCTTGAGGCAAATTAATCACATGTTTGTGCTTATATCTTTTTTTAAAGTGCATTGAACAGAGTCCTACTGCCATTGATGGTTCTACAAGGAGTCTGCCAAGATGCATCACAATCTGATGTCTTACAGACACTTGCAGTAGCACCAGTCCAGTGAGCGTCGGCATGGGGTGCCTCAGCCCAGCAGTTACCATCTGAATTTCCCCTTCAAGTACTCCAGCAGTGACACTAAGCCTAGCTATATGAAGTCTCCTTAAATAACTGAAGTGAAAAAGGAAAAAGAAGTGAAACTACTATGTTGAAACCAAAGATAACCATTTAGCTCGGGATGTGAGGCCTATGTATTCATGCCGTTTCCATGCTTTCTATAATTGGTAATGTTCACACTTTTTGTCAATACTTAATTAAGTTGTGATATTTGAGTTGTATCTGGGCACATGCAACCATGGTGTCCTGGGGAGGGAAGTATTTCTGGTGTCTTTCATCAGGCTGCTTTTATTTGAATTTGCCTTTGTTCTGTGTTTTATGCTTGTAGTAAAATACTTGTGAATCTTCATATTTCTAGGGAAGACCTTGTTTGACTTTGAGACTGTGAATTTTGACCTGTTGTATATCAGAATCTTACGTCTGTTTGCACAAGTTAGAGAGTTGTCATTCTGGGAAGCTATTGGTGATACACAATGGATCTCCAAAGTCAGCGTGACATCACTGATTATTCCTGAAAACTAGGTCATTTTCCTAGAAATTGGGACAACAGAAACAGGGGTCCATGAAAAGAAGCAGGTCCATGATAGAAGTCAGTTGCCTGTCTGAAAATTAAAATATCTCTCTTCCTTGTGGTCTGTTAGCTCAGATCCTGGAAACTACTTTGGTATCTTTTTCCTTTTCTTTCTGCTCATTTTCATCATAATGGATTTCCTTGAAACCAGACATGTCTTCTTTTCATGATTAGCTGTGGTAAATTCAATCATAGCCCTTGGAGCCGCTTTCAAAGCAATACAGAATTGACAGTAATATCTGGAATATGAGGAGGGAAGAAAAGGCAGCACTAGCAAGACCTCTGTGGTACCACCCTGGGTAACTCCATGTGACATAAGTAGTGACACAGAGAGTTTAAAACCTAAATATTCAACTACTAATAGCAATATAAGACTGCAGGTTTCCACTCAGTAATGCAAGATGCACAAAGGCATTGTGGCCAAAAGCCATAGTGAAACTCCCTTGACAAGAGGTTTACAACTTGAAGACTGACACTCTCCAAGTGTCACAGGTAAAATCCAGTGGCCAGCTGGGCCTCACACAGCTGCTCACTCGCCCTCAGTGGGATGTGGGAGAGAATTGGAAGGGCAAAAGTTAGAAAATGGGTGTGTTGAGATAAAGACAGTTTAATAGATAAAGCAGAAGCTGCGGGCACAAGCAAAGAACAAGGAATTAATTCCCTATTTCCCATGTGCAGTCAGGTGTTCAGCAATCCCCAGGACAGCAGGGCTCCATCAAACATCATTGTGACTTGGGAAGGCAAACACTAATCACTCTGAATGTCCACTCTTCCTTCATCACTCAGATTTCTGTGCTGAGCATGACTCCATATGGTGTGAAATAGCTCTTGGGTCACTTGGGATCAGCTCTCCAGGTTGTATCCCCTCCCAGATTCTTGTGCCCCCACAGAGTCCTTGCTCATGGGGTGGGGAAGGAGGAGAAAAGGCCTTGTCTCTGTGTAAGCTCTGCTCAGCAATAACTAAAACATGCTTATTTTACCACCACTCTTTTCAGCACAGATCCACAACAGAGCATCATACAAGTTCCTCGGAAAAAAATTAAATCCAACCCATATGAAAGCAGTGCATCAGGAAAGAAGGGAGAGGAGCTAGTCTGAGTTACTATTTCAGAGGAAATATGCTGCAGGGAATTTTACTCACCAAATCCATGAGTTTCTCTTTTGATCTGCTGTTGAAAATAGCAGTACAAAACATTTTCAATGTGCAGGTTCCAAATCAGTGCAGAAGACAAATCTGTGTTTACTTGTGATTTCAAGTAATTCTTCTATTTTCTTACATCTACTTTCTCCTCATCAATCACCAAGTCTTTGTTAAAAGGGCATTGCTTCAGATTGGATAGTTTAGCACTGATGCAGCATGTGCTGTCTTGACTGCAGGAAGGTATTGTCAGAAAATTTCTCCTAGAATTATCAGAAAGACTAGTCCTCTGAAAATTTTCATTTTTAATGAACACTGTATTACCAGCCTATGCCTGCTTGCATGTTCTGATTAAACATGGCATCTTGAGGCTCTGTTGTTTAAATTTTGATAGGAATTTTTGCCTCTGGGGGTATACATGTTTTTCTTTAGCTATTCTGACTTCTTTAATAGTGTCAGCTTTTGTTACAGAAAGAAGCCAAGCAGTGTGGACCCTCTGTTCTCATCTACTGGCTAAATTCTTTGCCATCCTCCACCACTTCCCACTTCATCACTAATATTCATTTTGGCCATCATTTTTTTTAAATACTAAAGACCCGTTCAAACATAATTCAAGCAGGAATAAGAAAGGTATCCAGCATAAGGCAATTCAACATACAGACTTTGTGGTTACTCGTCAAAGTAGGCACGGTTCTGAAATAGCAGCAAGATCCACAGCTCCTGCTTCCAGAGGGTGCTTTCCTGTTCAAATTCCTGGCCCCATTTCAGGTGGAACACTGCCTCCCTTGAGGGGAAGAACCAGTTTTCCTCCCAAGAGCTCAAAGCACTGCACTCTGCAGAGCGTTCTGTACCTGTGTTGAGACCATTAGGGGTATTCCAAGAGAATCCAAGGGAAGAATACTCCCTACAGCCTCAGTTTCCTGCAAACTATTCTGTTTCTCTGCCCTAGACCCTTCTTAGCATATGCTTCAGGAATTTTCAGTGAGTAAATAATGGTCTGCTGTCATCGGTGCTTGCAATCAAATACCTCAGCAAATACCTCAGCAGTGAGACAGATCTGCCAGAGAGCTGAAAGCTGTTAATCCTACACACAGATCCACCACCCATAACTTCAGTCAAATGTCTTTTCAAGGATAGACCGACAGATTTAAATCCTAAAGGGAGTCTATCAATTCTGAAAGACAGGCTTTTAATATCCTAGGCTATGGCTATACTTTCTAATTCTTGAGAACACTTCAATCTATTCCTCCTTCCTCATCCACTTTCTAAGAAATCATCACAGGATCTTGAAATCCTATCATTATTTTATCTAGGTGCTCTAAAATGGATCCCCTGTACCATTTGATGCAAATGAGTTTTCAGAAACTTCTCCCCAGTTAAGGGTAGAAAATGTTTTGAATTTTTTGATCAAAACTTCTCATTTGGAATAGTGCTTCTTCTGTTGAAGAAACAAGTTAATTCTCAGGCTACAGGATATATATGCATCTATATCTGCAACAGATCATTGCATTAATTCTCAGCAAGTCAAAACCAGTATCAGTCAGTGCAGAGCTCTGCTTTTCATTTTTCTTGTGGCGCCTTTGTAGAGATTTTGCTTTCTGTTAACAGACACATTGGAAATCAGATGACCTAGGACATTCTTGATCTGGACAATTACTTGTTAGCAAAGCACTGTTTCTGCCTTAGTGATGAACTCAGTATAATTTAGGGTGAAGTAAGGTCATTGAAATTACACTGTACTCTTACCTTAGCATCTGGAAATTACAGGAGTATTCTCCTCTCAGTGTCATTTCCAGGCCTCCTGAAACTCAGCAGGTAATTTTGACACCAAACATAAATTAAAACTCCCTCAAGATTACATCTCCAGGTGTTGTATAAGATGGGAACACGACATAGCCTGCCATGCTCCCCCCAGCCCTTGCAGAATAGCACTGATTTTCTCCTGTTAAAACAGAGAGATGTTAGCCAGTTATCCACACGAAAGTCTCAGGGAACAAAGTCTTGAGAAAATAATTCAGTTTATTTCTGTGGTTATTTATTTGGATTTTAATCTAATTAATGTCGAGTGCTTTGAAATAATTCTGCATTTACTCTTCTTTTCTATCTGGGGAATCAGTTTCTTGTGAATTCTCACAATTAGCCTGAGCAGGATCCAACTGTGAACTACAAAATGTGTAAATCAAAATTCCCACTGCTCTTTTTATCTAAACTACTCAGTAAGGAAGAGAATACAATTCAATTTCACAAACAATTGCAAAGAACCTGTTTGTGAAGATAATTTCTGAATGTCTTATGCAAATTAATATTGATTAATAAATCTATTGAAACAATTTTTCACAAGATGTGAATTTCATCACATTTATGAAATCGTTCCTTTAGAATTCTAAGGTTTCCAGTAGGAATTGTGAATATGCCAAGAGAATTTGCTGTTAAGGCCATGAGCTAGAACTTTTACCTCAGTCTCCCCTGTATAAAATTGACTTTATCACTACAAGCTTTTTCTCAAACTTCAAATCAGGGCCAGTCTTTTATTCTGTATTTCCAAAATGCAACAGCAAAACAACTCTGTTTTCCACATAATTTTTTTAATAACTGAAGAAAAAAAAAATTAACAAAAACAGACTGAAAAAGGATTATCTATTTCCCCAGAATTAGTAAAAATGTTGTTTACAATAGATGCCTTCCCAAAACATCATCACATTTAAAATGACAAATCCTATTGAAACTCAATGGGAATTTAGAATACCAGATCTCTCATGTAATTTTAAAAAATCCTTTAATATATGGTTAGAGTTGTGTAGTGGTTTGAACCATGTTTTCCCCCTTAAGCTAAGAAAATGGTAAAACCCCAGGGGGTGGTAAACCCCTGGAAGTTTTGAAATTTTGTCCAATCTGCGCTCCTGCGAAATGTAAACATAGCACAAGCAAACGGAAGAGAAGCTTACTTGTAGTTTTGGTTGTAGAAGTGGTAGCCATGTTGTGAAAGCCACGAGTAGTAGGGCAGGAGCCCTCTGGGGGCCTCTGCCCCCCCCCCCCCAGCCCCAACTGGGGGGCTACGGAGACTTGGAACAGTGTTAGACTGGACTAAGTGTCTGTAGTTAAGCCGGGAGATGCTTCTCCACCGTGGGCAGCAGAGACAGAGCAGAAGCAGAGATGCAGCATCCAGAGGCTATGGCTGAAAGCCAACTGATAAGAACTGAACCAGAGAAACAGCAGAAACATCATGCAACTGAGTAAGGGAGACACCGAGTTGTCTCAGAGAGACGAGAGAGAGCCAGTAGAGAGAGAGAGAACTGAGTTCTACAGAGTTTTGGGGGTAAGAACTGAACCAGACCCCCCAAAATCCTTTGAGACCTTCGGGAAAGGAGGGACATGGACTCCTATTTTGGAGAGGAGTTTTGGACATGCAGCACCAGAGAGAGAGGAACTAAGAAGCTCGGTTGTTCTGAGAATTCAGCCAGGAGAGTGGGTGGGAGGTTGACCTTGGAGCCCTCCCTTGCTGCAAGCTACAAAGAAGCTCACAGCCATCTTGAGGCAAGGTACAGGAGCTCTGCAAAGGGGAATTTGAATTCCCTGAAGATACCAGACTGTCACGAAGATGCCCCTCTGCTCATGATATGACCGTGGTGGAACGACCTTTTTCTGGGGTGAACATAGCCCACGGAAGACCCCTTTGCCTGCGTCAAGGGGCCGAGAGAGGCTTGGAGGCCTCCCTTGTGGGTGCTGGCAGAAATCCAGCTGTCAGCTGCTGCATGCACGAGAAGAAGAAAACCTGCTGCCTTAGAAGATACTGCTGCTCAGAGACTAGAAGGGATCTGTCCTTCTTCCCTCCTGGACTTTTATTTGGAGGGGAGAAGAGATCTGATCCATTGTAAATACTTATGTTATGGTAGAGATAGTTGTGATCGTGTGTATAACGTATTAGAATATTTATTTGTACAGTCATTGCAATATATTCTGTTTCCCCCATTCTGAGTCTCGTGTTTTGTCTGGAAAAAACACATCTTATACTAGGTTGAGATGGGGGAGGCGGCTTAGATTAGGGAATTAGATTTTGGGGATCTCAAACCATGACAAGTTGTATAATCATAATGAAATAATAATTTTATAATTATTAGGTATTTGAACAGTGTTATGCTGAACCACTGAGTTCATTAGCAAGGACTTGGCTAAGTAACCTCCTGATCTGTCCCACTGCAAAGTGTCGCGACGGAAAGCTCTAGACACCTCAATGTGAGAATCCAGGAACTTCGTTTATTGTAGATTGACAACAGCTTAATATACACTCTATAATAGGTTCATGAATATTACAGAAATTAGGCTCATTATTGGTGCTCAGTTAGGTGGTGATATCATCTTAACTGTCTTTCATTGTTTACACAGGTGGCTCGTTAAGTGTCTCTGTTTTGGTAATGCCTAGCTCCTGTTTTTCAGCCCAATTTAGAATACCCAAGGACGCTGCCGCTTTCTCACGGCCCTGCTATCTCAGACTTTCTCATGGGCCTAGTCAGACTGCGTCTTATACTTTAGCAGCTCATCCATAGCCTTAGCCATGTTCATATGTCCTCACATTTCTAACCAATCCTCTATAGCAAAGTTCTTTATCTTCTATCAAAAAGAGAAAACTCTTTGGTGTACTACACTCAGAAGTTCAGCAAGACATAAGAAGTTTATGAGGTGCCATGAGAAATACAGGGAGCTTTTATACACCATTACATGAAATAGGATTAAAAATTTTAAGGAAATAACCTACAATTAAGCAAAAATACAGAAAGCATGCTTGAGATCAATTGTTGAAGAAAGTACCCTCAAAAAAAGCTGATTTTTTTTGTTCAGGAAGCTGCTGCTTAAAGTAAAACACTTTGCTTCTAAAAGTTATGCTTTCTTCATGTTCACTGTAGCAGTAAATTGCAAATTTATTATAACTTATGGTTCAGAAAACAATTCACTTTTGAAGTATGGTAGAAAAGAGGCAATGAGAAAGAAAATAATGAGTACATACAACTATATATGCATAACATAGAGATAACATTTTAATACGTGTCCATCAGCAATTTAGAGAAATATTTTTATGTGATAAATCCTAGGGTTTTAAGGCCGAATGTTGTAACTGTTCTATGTGGGACTGTCATGGCTTTACCTCAGCCAGCAGTTAAGCTGGTTCTAATTTTTAAAATAAATTTTAATTTTTTAATGATCTTTTTACTGTCGTACTGTCTCATCTCATCACACCAGCTCTGGTAGGGTCCAGCTTGCTGCAGTTCATCTTACAGAGCAAAGTTTTGTGATAAAGAAAAATTTCATGTAACTTCTTTTTGGTATTTCATGCTCTATGGAATTTAGGAACTGTAGCTTGAACTGTGCTGAAGTCAGAAACAGGGTGCTAGAAACCTTGTGGAATTCAACATGAACAAATACAGAGACCTAATAAACTAAAGCAAGTTCAGAAATCCACCAGGATTGATCCAGTGCACCAGCATCTCTGGAAATCACTATGACACAATGGATGCTGGTCTAAAAACCCAGATATTATTTTTCATAGAATATTTGGGTGAGAGTTTTTATCTTTTCTTCTGTGCACTTCTAAATGTCTGTTTTATATTTTTGGACAAACCTCTTTATGACATGGTTTTACTCCATGGAATTTAAGAACTCTTCTTCTTTACATCAGCTAAAACACATTTTTCATAATCAGAAGCTTTGAGATGTAAAAAAAAGAACATCAAATACTAACCCTCCAAATGTATTCCGTTCTCTTTCGAACTGGTTAAAAGCACAGCAGTAGGAATTAGCTGGCTGATAAGAACAGCAACCATTAAGGGCTTTTTTAAGGGTTTTATAAAGTTGAAGGGATTTTTAGATTAGAGTTTTCAATTACACAAATCTGTTATTCACCTCCTCAAATCAAAATTCAAGGGGAAATAGATACATGGCTAAAAATATGCTCTTAAAAAACTAACTCTTAGAGCTTCTAATTTTGCTTCAGGTGCACTTATAGACGGAAAAAATTAATTTGGAAAGACTGATGTTTAAATGTAAGTAGACTTAGGAGGCAGTGTGACAAATGGGCTGGTTGTCTGTGTGTCAGGCTGCCTTATATTGTGTGCTGTAGGAACTGCCTCATCCAGCCCTATTCTTTTGTGCTGGGACAGCTTGGTTTTCTTGTTTATTTATACAAATCTTGTTCTTATTTATATAGGTGCCAGTACTTTTCTGTTTATCACAGACTTGCTGTTTAGCTTTCAATGTGATAGTTGAATAGTCAAAGAGCTCTGGTGCTTGGGATTACAGATACAGTGTTTTGGTAAAGCATTTTTGCTTGAATTCAATGCTTATACAAAAAACATACACTTAAACAGCAAATTTCTAAATTTAAGAGTGTCTTGGCTATCTCTCTTTCTAAGAATTTTAGTATATTTTACTGTTTATTTTTATTGTTTAACTGGTCATAATTACTGTCCTCATTTTTAAATGGAGATTATCCTGTAAAATTTTAGCAGCTGATCATGTTTTTCAACCTAAATGTAGCAAACTATCAATGTGGCTCCTGCATATTCCTTCTCTAGCTCTCCTGTTTGATTGGACTGTTCCAAGGTGCCTTTTCTCTACTTGTTTCAGTGTTTTCCTTGTTATCATTATTACACCTGCAATTTTCTCCCAGCAGTGTGTGAGATTGTAATCTTAGATTCTTCATATCAACTGAACATTTATTTCATGAATCCCATCTCTACTACTAACCAATTATATGATGCAAATCACAGGAGGGGATGAAGCACATTCAGGACAGAGATAGATGGGTAGACTTATGTATAAAGTGCTTTTTTGTGTTATTTAAGTCAAACATAGGATAGTCATATCTCTTCACCAAACATAGCAAACAAAAAGATAATTTCAATAAACTGTTAAACCCCAGTTAATCCTAATATGACCTAAAATCAGCATGGAGTCATGTTTTATGAGATGCTTGCCTATGAAAAAGGTTAGAATTACTTTTTCTTTGTGAGTGTTTCCATTTAACTGCCAACTGATTTTTTAAGTACTCTCAGAACACATACTCATACCTGCCAAAAAAAGCCTGCTGTACAACATTTAGGATTATTTCCTCCCATTGACTTGGAGAATTATAACTTTCTATTGCAAAGAAGCAACTCCAGTTTTGCTTGTAATTTTTTAGAAATGCTGTCAGCCATTGCATTTTCTCTAGCTCTGAGATACTCTTGTTAATGTCAGCTAATATTGTTAACAAAAGAAAGAGAGTATTCCTCTCAGTTTTTAAGCAGGGACTGAAATACTGCTAAAAACTATTCATACATTTTTTAAGAAACACGCATTATGCTCAGTAGCATTGCAGAAAACTGGCAATTCAGAACAGACTTTCCTCAGAAGAAAAAGTGCTCTGAGCCTACAGTATAAAGCAGAAGATCACCTGATGGGAGTGGAGGGGGGGAAAGATATGAAATGAAGTCAGTCAGAGATCCTCTGATTAAACTGACAATAAACTTCTTTCCTGTTCAGTAACCACGAGCAAAAAGCCAAAGTCTTGCAGGAGAACCGTAAGCATCTGCTCAACTGTGCTGAACAGTTTCCTGAAGTGCAGTGAGAACAGACACAGAAGTCAAAAATAATTTATGAAGTGATCCTAGTACTGACTAAAATGCTGAGCAGCTTGTCACAGGAAAAGATCCTTAAGGAAGGTTTACAGTGCTCCAGGTTAGGAAGGGTTGTAACAGATAAAGGTATTCTGTGATTTTAAGGGGGGTTTTCTGTACTGATTTTGGGGTTTTTTTTCAGTGATCCGTGTATTACGTCAGTTACTTTACTTTTAGATCGTTATTTTAATATGATATTTAACGGAGTTTTATTTGGACAGGAAGAAAAAAATCCCAGCATGAAAGGGCAGTGGAAAATAGTTCCCTTTAGAGGAATGGTGGAGATGCCACCCTTCTAGTATGTACTCCCCTTTCTGTGTAATACAAAATTACCTGTTCCACAGGTCAGACAGTAGAAACAGAGCTGAAGTTTGTATGGTTCCACAAAGCAGAAAGTTTAGAAGTCTCTCAGGACTCCCCTAAGGTGGAAAACAGAAAACAACACATAGAAAGGTTAATCTAAAAACTATTCCAGAGCATATGGATTATTTAAGTATCTAAACCTGCATTTTTTTTTGGTCAGTCTGACACCAAAAAAACGTAGTGGAAGGAAACTGGGACTAGAAAATGCACAGATAAGACACATGTAAAAATTGAGTTTGCCTTACCAACAAAGAGTATGATTTGATTAGGAAGATTTAGAACATCATTATTAATGCTATGTGTTGAAGGTTATATTGGTAATTAAATTGACAAATAGGACGTGTTCTTGCCCCTTGTTTGCAATGTGTTTATCAGTAATTTTTGATTCCAAACCATCTGAAAATCATTTTCTGACCACTCAAAAGAGTAGCTACTTATTTTTCCTGATCTTATTCTCTCTTTAATGACTGTTATGGAAGGAAACATTTTATCATCCAGCTGGTGACTCTAAATAGAGTTTCCTTTTTTTCTTGAATCAGACTTAGAATTAAAGCAAAGGATTACGAAAAAAAGGTTTTGACTTCCAGTAAGCTTTCCATATTATGGGAATTTATTGCAACAATATATTAACCTTTTCTTCATCCAGAATGCAGTAACTCAGGATATCCACTTGTGGTGGGTTGAGCCAGTCTGGACACCAGGTGCCCACCAAAGCCACTGTCACTGCCCTCCTCAGCTGGGCAGGGGAGAGAAACAGTGAAAGGCTCATGGGGAGATCAGGACAGAGATCGATCACTCAGCAGCTACTGTCACAGGCAAAACAGACTCAGCTTGGAAAAATCAGTTTAATTTATTAGCAAGGTAGTAAATCCAAATCTTAAACCACTTTTCCCCCACCCCACGCTCAACTTCTCTTCTGAATTCTCCACCTCCTCCTCACCAGTGACAGGGGGGCAGGAATGGAGTTATGCTCAGTTAATCTAACGTTGTTTCTGCCACTCCTTCCTCCTCAGGGGAAAGACTCCTCATACTCTTTTCCTGCTCCAGCAGAGGGGTGTCTCTTGCATGGGGCACAGTCCTCCCTGGACTGCTGCAGTGCGAGTGCTTCCCACAGGCTGCAGTTTTTCATGAACTCTCCAGCGTGGGTCACTTCCCATGGGGTGCACTCCTTCTGGAACAGGCTGCTCCACAACGGGATCCCTGCAGGAACACAAGTCCCAGCGTGGGCTGCTCCTTCCACGGGGCTCCTGCCAGGACCCTGCTCCAGCACAGGCCTTCCATGAGGTCACAGCCTCCTTTGGGCTCCACCACGGGCTGCAGGGACACAGCTGCCTCACCAAGGTCTTCATTCACCACAGGCTGCAGGGGAATCTGTTCCAGCAACTGGAGCACCTCCTCCTACTCCTGCACTGACCCTGGTGTCTGCAGAATTCTTTCCCAGTCTCCTCTACAGAGGAAAAACACTGAAAGCAAATCTTGTAAAATAAAACTCTCATATGCCAGTAGACCCTAACAAGCAGAATTTGGATGGTGTATGTATGAGAGAAGAGAGAGAAAGTACAGAAAACTCTACAAAAAGTATAATGTTACTTTTTTTCACTAATATTTATATATTTATTTATTCCATCCTGCACTGGTATAATACTTGCAGCTGAGAACCTTTCAAAAGTTTAAGATTGACTATAAGAATATCTAATAAGGCAAATTGTATGTAGAAGCTATGATTAAAAAAGCCCAGACTATTGCAATATTTGAAAACTATTATGAAACAGAAAAGAGGGGTTTTTTTCTTACACTATTTCACACAATGAAGAGGGCAAGAAAATTAACTCCAAACTGTCTTTATAAGCATAGAATTTTAATAAGAAATCTAATGTAAACCAATAATCTAAGCAAGTATAAAAATCAACACTACACATTCTGTTCATGCTGGTCTTGAAAAAAAAGAGTAGCCTGTTCTCTTTAGCTCAGCGTGAATTATAAGAGGTGTGTATGAATCACACCAGGCTGTCTACTCCAAAATTTATCTAGTTTCCTATTTCCAGCAAAGACTTGCCCATGTAATACCAGGAGCCTTCACAGCCTCAAGACTCTCCAATTCCAAGACTGCTCCAAAATTCAGGACAGAGCTCCCTTCTGCTGCATTGAGCCCGATGACCACACTACTCTGTTTCCTCACAGCTGTCCCATATTGTGTTAAAATAAACAATGAACGCCACGACAGGGGCATGGCTTTTGATATCTGGATCCCTAGGGTGTGTTCTTATTCAAATTATTTTCTCTGCGAGCCAGTAAATGTATACATTTGGCCATGGAATTTGGAGCAGCTCCCACAGATAAGCATAACAGGTGGAAAGCTCAGACAAAAAAAGGCATAGGTTGCATGGACAACAGTGATTTTTGCAAAACTATTCTGAGGAGATTTTCAAAAGAAAAAAGTATTACTATTCTATAACTACTCCTCTGTTAAAAAGCGTGTCCTACCCTGAGATTTTTTATACTATTTATTGAATGGAAATAAAGACTGAATGTAGATAAAAGCAGCACAAGCAGAGTTGGAAAAAACCTAAGGTGATTGATATATAAGAAGGTAACTTCAAATTTCAGAAGGTAACTTCAGGAAACAAAAGGTGTGACATACAATCATCCTATCACCCAGTGGAAAACATAACCCTAATCTAGCCCTGCATGTTCTCTGTGGGTGAGTGTTTCAGTTGCCTTGCTGAATTGACCCCTAATTCATGAGCATCTCTTCAGAAATAGCCCAAATAAAACCAGATTTTTTAATCTTCCTGATAAATTAATTTTAATTTAATTTAAAGAAATTCAGTAGGTCGAATATCAGGTTTCAATTTCATTTGACTGAGAACTTGTTTAAGACTGCAAATGGACTTAATTTGGTTCTGCTTATATAATTCCATGACTACAGCTCCTTATGTGTACTACTTATTAAAACAAGTCTTAGCAGAGCGTCAGTGCTCATAGTGAAATACTGCAGCACTCTCGATGTTATACCATGACCTTATGTAAATACAAACTAGAATGGTCAGCTACTCAATGACATCAAACCAAGAAACTTTTCTGCTTTGTTTATAAATGAAAGCAGACATTTAAGATTTTGCTGCATTTTTACTGTTGTCTACAGCAAAGAATAAAATTTCATAAACACTGGTGTGACTAAAATTTCTTTTAAGATGTAAAGCACTATTTCTTTTAATGTAAAGCGCTACATAGATCAGAGCCTCTTATTGTATATTCAGACCAACTGAATATTCCAGCTCAACTGGGAAAACTTCCTTTTTCAATGTTTAAACTTTAAGAAATCTACAAGCCAAATTACCTTGGACAGCCTGTAGTTCTTGTAGAACAGACTAATATATCTCAGAATGAATACATTAGCAATGAAGTCCCAGAATGCCTGCAAACATTTCATGGTATATTAAATAATTGGTGCCACATAGCAAAGCAGAAACATAGAAGTGTATTTCCAGAAAGGTAGAAATAATGCACATAAGTCTGTATTACATGTGCACTGCTGTGCATTTTAAAAATTCAGTGGATTGCGAAAGCACCATCCAGTAAACACAGTACATTCACTGTACCTCAAATATGGGAAATAAAACTGGAAGTCAGAATTATGACACGAATCACAAAACCCCAAGAGCAGCCTGTGTGATCAAAACCTTTATTGTTCCTACCTCCAAACAGGTAACATGGTACCTGAGCAAGTCTACTTGGATGCTTGGTAACTTCTAGATACAAACTGCACATTGAAAAAATATTGATTCTGGACGTATATTGATTAACAATACTGTTGAGACTTGGTTATAAGAGGGAAGCATGAGAAACAAAAACAAACAAAGAAGCCAAAAAACACACACACTCAACAAATTCAAAATCTAAAAAGAACTCCACAGCTAAATACACATAATAACGTAAGGAAGCTGGGGAAGGAATATCTGGGCAGCTGCCAAGGAAGGCCTGCAGAACTACATTAAATCATGAGAGGACAGTGGAAAGGAACTGGAGGAAAAAAGATTAGGCATTAGAAGGAAAGAAGACAGACAGACTGACTTCTGGGCCATTGGTTAAAGACCTAAATAGGAAAGTGACTGAGGATGAACATCAGGGACTTGATTAGGAAAAGAATTCCATTCCTTTTCTCTCCATGTAGGGAAAGTAGCATTTTAAAAACAAAAGAATATAAGGAATTGAAAAGGTAAAATAAAACACATCTGGGACAAGAAGGAACAATTAGTCAGTTGTTACCCCTGAGCAGATCAATCTAAATTTTCAGTTTGTAGGCTCTTAATACACATTTAAAAACTATGTAATGGAACATCATCTCTTTCTAGTGCCTGACTGCTTCTTTCTCTTCTCCCCTCCACAACCCCTAAATAATAAAATCCAATTTCAATTGAAATCCATGTTAGTACACTGGATCCAAGACTCAGTATCTACAAATGGCAGGTACAGAGATGCACCTTTGGATACTGTTCCATCCTTTACCTTCTTCGTTCGAAGCTCTCTCTTCTCTTTCCAGAGCTCACAGAAAAGGTGATGGTCCTTTCCTGCTGTCTCAGGACACAGAGTTGTATCAGCTTCAATGCAACTGGAGCACAGAATTTCAGCTGAAAAGCAGCATCCCAAAGAAAATTTGCGATAAGAGACAGTGACAGATATAATTTTTGAGGAATGTTCTTTGTACCATGCCCATCTTCCAGCTGGTTATATAGATGTCAGCTGTACCTACCTTTGCTTTAAATTCTTCTAGGTTTTTGCCATTCTCCCATCCTATTTCTTTTCTGTTCCTCTACCTTCTCTTTCTCACCATTCCCCATGATTTGTTTTATGTTATTTGCTTCCTCTCAAATATTACTCTTTTTTCCTTCCCAGATGATTCTTTCCAGATACGCTTTTGCTCCTCATTCGGTGAGACAACCATGGAAGGTAATGTTTGCAAATGCTACCCTCCATACATGCTACAAGCCTCAAGTCCAACATATTATAGTAAATCTCAGGGTAAATAATTGGTCAATCTTTTTTTTTCCTTTATACTTAAGACAGGGACAATCATCCACCACAGATAAAACAAGGCCTTGACAGACAGTTTCTGAGCTACTTGAGTTGCATTTCCCTGAGCTATTTAGTGGCCAGCTTGAGAATTTTATAACACTACAGAATTTCATCTGATTTTTAAACACACTGTGTGCGTGTGTATGTGTTACCTGTTATTTTGGCTTTCCAACAAAAGGTCCTAATTAATCATTTTGACAGTATCAAATGTATTGCTTAATTGCTCAGAAATCAAAATTCATTTATGTTAGCATTAGCTATTGAAAATTGGCAGAAACACCATTAACAGATGAAGCATCATTTAAATTAAATGCTTCATTTGTATTTTTTTTCTATCAAAATTAATGCATAGGAAATGGGCATACCCAACTTCAGAAATAATACTTCTTTTCTGGTGAGGAAGAAAGTGAAAATGAATTTCCCATTGGATTAAACTCAATTACATTTGTTTTGTTACATGTAATTTTAGAAACGGAAACGATTACTTGACCTACTAATTTTCAACACAAATGCAGACACTTTTGAAAGAAATGTAAGTGGTTTCCAAGATGAATTTAGATATCTAACTTTGGATATTTCAAGTTGAAAAGCTCTTACTAGCATTTTCTACTATAGCATCTATGATTCATAGTTTGTATATTTCAGTATTTTATTATAATCTTGCAAAGTGACAGGTTGAAAAAACAAAATGGAGGGGGTTTTATTCAGCTTATAATGTTGGAATTTACTGCCACGAAATGTTGTGGTAACTAAGAATATAAGTGGGTTAAAAAGGAAAAATATTGGAGGAATAATAAAAATAAAAAGGAGAAATAGGGTTGCCTCATAGATGTTAACATAATGGGTAGGCAAATCCCTTGATCAGAATTAACTTCTTTCAGGGATATTTTCCTACTTTCCAGCAAAGAATCCTGTTATATATTTCCTGCTCATACACAAATTGCCTTTGAATTTGCTGCTGCTCCAGATATGAGCCAGACGAACCTCTACTTAGTCAGAGCTGAATGGGGAAGTTTTATAATTAAACAATAATGTCCAGCAACTACAGTAGGACTAAGCTACCCTTGCAGAAGGCACAGATACTGGGAATTGCAACAGTTAGAATGTTCTGATAATCAAGAATAATGTTTAGTGTCGTTAAGGTAATGTAGGTAATGTAGCTGTTCGTATTTGTGTCACCCTCAGTGGCACTGAAGAGTTTCCATCGTGTTGAACCTCTATAAAGCAGAAGATGGGGATGTTTCAGAGGCACTGCAGAACTGTATCCTGATCAGGGATTTCTGTAAGGGCTGTCAAAAACTGAGCTGCGAGATTATGTTCAATAATTAGCCAAGTAATAGACTATTTTCATTGCAGTTGTACAGATTCCCTTGGGGTTTTTTCCTAGCGGGGAACAGGAGGGATTTATTGTAAGAAAAATACCTACCATATTCTCAGGCAACTGCATATGAAAGAAATTAGATGCAATGTAAGTAAATTCTAAATATACTGGAGGGTTTTAAAATCTTAATAAAAATCTCAATATCAAGACCAAATAAGGGTCAAATTAATACATCAATAGGTTAGCCTCGATGTTGTTTGAATTAAATGAAATAAATTAGAGCAAAAGATTAATACCATAAGTAATCAAGCTCTATAAACACTAAGGTTGACAATAAGCTAACTTAGTTGGCTGGTTATATACTCAGCTAAAAAATTTAATTTGTTTTGGTCATAACTCAGCTTAGGAGTTTATTAAATATCCTAAAACTGAAAGCAGAGTCTAAGCCAATAACAAAACCAACTCTTCTCACGTAACAGTGTTTTTGCTCTAGCCTCACAGTCTCCCTCCCCCAGCAGGAGCAAAAAAAGTATTAAAAGTAATCTCTAAAAAGCAAAAATGTTATAACCTGTGTGACTTCTACTGGTAGGACATACCATAATGAGAACTTTTATGACACACACTCCATAGGAACTTTTCCCTATTTTCCTACATCAGTTTGAAGCCAGTTTCTGTAAGCTGTGTTCAAGTACCAGCACTCACATGCACATGACTACAGATTCCTATAGTAAAGCTGATGACTAAAAAAAAGGCTGGACTCTCTCTCACTGTTTATGTTTTTAAAGAAGTTAAAAAAAATAGCCATGAAATAGAAACAGAATGAAACTTCTTCCTGAATCACTGACCTCTCACAGGCCCCTTGCCTGGGAGAACAAACTGCGGCTAAAAAGCATATTCTCCTGACACAGAGCATTCTGATCAAAGATTTTTTTTCCCCAGAAGGATAGACACAGGTCAAATACTCAGGAATAAAATTTCTAAATTTCTAAATTTTCACCACTACTTCCACCTAAGGCAGATTAGGTGTTCTGAGAGATTATGAAGTTTACCAGTATCACTTGACATTTTTAACTACTACAGGAGGCAACAAGGGAATTTTTCTGTTGTCAAATTTTAACTTGCTCCCAATGATGCCAAGGGCTTCAGGGAAATCTGGTAAAACACTACTCTGGAACCACAGAACTTAGTACAAACTGGAATCAGGTCAGCTGCTGAACTTCTCAGCTGTCTTGAAAGTAGATTGTTAGTGTCTATCTCTTCCTTCCGGTTGTATCTTTGGCCGTCTCATATAGGAAGGTGGATAGTTCATATGTGCTTGTTCAACTATTTGCTGAAAAACTATCAAAATGAAAATAACATGGAGAATACAGACCAAAAAATGGGTCAAATTATGGAAACTCAGGTACAAGTTCCACCTTAGAACCTCTAGCCACTAGAGACATTCCCTAAAAATCATTTATTCCCCTCACTGGATTTTGGATTTTAAAGCAAAATCCAAACATATCACTTTCAATTAGCTTACCAAAAGCTCTGGTTAGATATGGTACAAAATGAGCATTTTAAAATCCTCTAACCATGTATTTACGTTATAGCAGCTATTTTGCTTTTTGTGTCATCAACTGAAAAAAGACCAACCAAAAAAATGAAAACAGTTTTCGCTAGTGATATGAAACCGACAGTTGTGTAAATAGAAAAAACACCACTCATTTCCATGTCTGTAACCAAAATACTGTTTGCAGCGTGTCTTACTTGGTGGGAGGTTTGGTGTCAACAAGCTCGCTAACAATGGACAAATATTTGAATAATTTTCTCTCTTCCTGCCTACCCAGAGAGAAAGGAGGAGCTTCAACCTGAACTTTATAGGACAAACCCATTGCTGGGGCTCAGCCAAGCCAGAAGTATGACCCCGTGGTTTTGTCTGTTTTTATAAAAATACTCCAGATACATCAGTGAGAAGGGAAAAAAAGAAAAAAGGCAATATTGGCACTAAGATCCCGTAGTAAATAAAGGCATGAAACAATACTGTTGTCATTAATGTAATTCATGTATTGAATACATGAGGCGTATAATTGTAACTCACTGATTTTTTTGGTAGATGTCAAGCCAGTACTTCGAAGTTCTTAGTCTGTTTTTATAAAATATCCCAGATTTACAGGGGTAGGAAAGGTCACAGGGCAAATCAATTTGTTTTTGAAAACTACATCATAAAACAAGCCAAGAAGGAATCACCAAAACCAAACAGATGTTTCATATACATATTTGGCTTAGCATCCAAAACTGAACAAAAGCAGTTCTACACAGAAAGGCACCCTGGAGTTACACCTATTTCACTGAATGCTTTATCAAAGCCACAGTATGTATTTATAAGTAGAAAAGTACTTATTTGAAATTTATATTTGGTAATGTGATCTGGATTTGAACTTTCTATGAAACATGCCAAAGGACACTGAAACCATATGGTAACTTTCAAAGAGCTGGTTTTTTTATATCTGCTGGTTTCTACATGTCAAGTGTTCCAAACAACTTTACTTGTGTCTCTTCATCACACACAAAATTAATGTGAAAAACCAATTCAATGGGTACATGTAACAACACCTGGCATATATCCGAAGTTGACCAATAGAGCACTCCTACATTTATTTTTATTTTCATTTTTCACTGAGAGTATCTTCACTGCAAGGATCGGTTACATATTATTTTATATATAAATATATAACATATGTCATATATCACATTTCATATTTCATATATCATCTATAATTAGTGCCTAATTTAATATAATCACCTTGCCGGCTGTTTTAAATTGACAATTTAGTAATGTTCTTTTTTGATATCAAGAGATTAGAGAGTTGTAAGTATCCTACAGGCTGAGAGGGACAAAACAATTTCCTTTTGAAAACAGGGGTTTTGGGCAAGCTGCTACGCCAAACATCAGTTTTCACATCAAAATGGCTGCCGTGTTTTACCCCACTCTTTTCTTGTTACAATGCAGGAAAACTCCAAAAGCACATCTTGAGTTTTAAGACTTGAAAGTTTTAGCACAGAGGCTCCTATAGGAGACTCTCACAAGAGCAATCCCTCAGAAGGGAGAAGGAAAAGACTCAGAGGCAACTGAAATGAGGGCTGGGAACAGTGTATTTTTAATAATAAAAATTTCAGAAAATTATAGGGTAAGTGTGCAAAATCCAATGTAGTTTTTAAAACTGTAGGCTGTCCAATCTGATTTTTTTTAAAAAAAAGAGCATCCCATTCCTGAAAATATACAAGTTTTTAAACAGCTCTGCAACGTACCTGAAAATTTTGTCATGGTTCTGATTTGAAGGCTAAAGAGAGAAATCACAAAGCTGCAATGTTTCTCTCTAGAGAGCACAGTATTTCCATTGAAATTACCATCACACATGAGAGCACACGTGCTATGCACATGCTATAAGAAACCAACTAGGCCCCATAAAGGAATAAAGGCCAAGACAACTTGAAAACAAAATTTAGCAAATACCACAGCAATAAAAAAACCACCCAAAACCGAAAAAACCCTTCCAGCTCAGACAGCAGATGAAATGAAGGTGTGTCATATTTTCTACCCTTTTAATGACTGAATGGTGCATGAGATAGAGGCTAAGAAATCATCCAGGTGAAGTAAAAAATCACACAATCAACAGTTCTGGCATAGATATTCCTTACGTGTGATGCACATACAAACAATAACCTGAAAGAGAATTTCTGAAAAAAATCAGAGGGATGGTGGGACACCTCCAGGACTAGCCCCAGGCTGACTGAAGGCAAATACATGCTTTTCCCTCTGGACTGCAACACTGCCTCAAAACTGCCATTATCATCCCTCTACTGTTGGAATTAATTTTATGTGGGCACCAAATGCTGGTATGAATCTTGTATTTCATTTCTGTTTCAGAAGCAGAACCATGGGGTAGATCAAAAGCATCAGTTAGTGATACATAATTATTTTAGTACTCTTTTTTTCAACTTTCTAACTGAATGTGGACTCAAGCTGACTTAGGAAGTTAGAAGTTGGATTCAAGTCCAAATCTCAAAACCCTGTAAGTTAAATTCTCTCTGGAGCCAGTGCTCTGGTTTGCAGGTCTCGGAGTCTGTGAGCCTTGTTTTGAAAGATGTCTTTGTTGTTTCAGATAGCTGCTGCCACCAGCCTTCACAGCATAAAGCTCTCAGCATGAGAGATTAGATACAGTGTGGTATTCTACTTGGAAGAGTAGGTATCAGGCTAGATAGCATTTTTTTTGAGGTCCATGTTATCCATTTTTACATCATCATCAACACTAATCCCTACTCCTATAAGTAAGCAGGAGGGAAAAATGAGTATAAACTGCACTTCAAATCACTGTAGTGGCATTTTCTGTTGTAGGGAGAGCTCATTCTGATACGTAATCAATGCAGCTTCTTCTTCGACTAGAAAAAATATTTCTTGGTTACAAATAGAAATATTGGTCTTTAGATCCTGGCTACATTCATTATTCTATTGACATCAATGGTTCAGTGAACACTTGTGTTGCCAATACTCTTTAAAATTAAAGAACACTTTTGATGCAGTGATTTAGTAACTATAGGTTTTTCAGTTCTGTGTTTAAAAAAAATAAGAAAGCATTCAAGAGCCTTTATCCAAACACTTTGCACATATAGTAAAAAGGAATAAACATTTTTGTCTTATTTGACATCTCAAGGATATTCCCAACATTTGTAATAAGAGTAAACCAGGTGGAACAAATCTCTGAAGAGCATAAAACAGAATATCCAATCTCTCCTAATTACCTTACAAAATCTTTATGTCTACTTCGCATCTGCCTTCTCCATGCAAGCTGAATTTCCCCCAAGTAAACCTTGAAGCAGTTGTTGCATTCTCCGACTACTAAGAACTGTGACATATGGATCCGAAGTTAACCAGATGGCAGTTATTCATTGAGGACAAAATTTCACTTCCCACTTGACCTGCTTTAATACATGATGCCAACCCCAGCAATAAGGGTTGTCCAGCTCTCCTGTGCTCTTTCAGTTCTCCTCTTTTTTGTCCCTTATGCCCCAAAGAAAACCAAATTGTAACACTGGTTCTCTGCTTCACACAGTCTCGCTCAGGAGGCTGGATAAACTCTAATGTAGAGGAGTGGTGATTCAGAAAGAGAAAAGCTATGAAAATAAAACCAGATTTCTGGTACTTAAAACCTTTCATCACTCACATTCATGTGATAAATAAATATGTTCCTAGAGAAAATAATTATACTCATTAAAGAATCTATGCATAACTGTCCACAACAGAAGAAGAAGCAAGTTCTTTGCCTTTCCCAATGTGCAGGAAGTCAATATTCTGCTAGGGCAGACTGAAATGCTTTACCTGATAGACTCAAAGAAGAGCAGAACTCACTGAGATTCCCCTCAGTCCTGTCCTTCTCTCATTGAAGTATGAAAGCAGCAGTATAATAATGGAAGATTAGGGTTAAGCTTTGAGAAAGCATTTTTGCTTTATGATGTAGTAACTTGGACAAATTCAGCTGTAGTGGCTATTGAGTAAAAAAAAATCAAAAATAGAGCAAATTTAAGAAAACTCTTAAGTATCTTGCACTGCAGTAACTGCATTAACTGTAAAAGAATTAAAATTAAAGATAGCAGATATGTCAGGAAATGTGGCCATGAGTCACATCAAAATAATTTAAACACATCAGCAAAGAACACTGGTATTTTATACCACTGCAGGGAGTCATAACCTACATGGCTACTTCTGCATTATGAATGAATGAATGAATGAGTTAAACAGTTATATTTTCAAAGGGAGAGGTTCTTGCGTTTTACCGTGATGAATGCTAAAGTTGGGAAAGATGAAGAAAAAAAAAGTCAAAAATGAAAGAAAAGGCTAGTAACTACTGGAATGCTGTATTGGAAGCCTTTCCAAGCAAAGCATTTATAACCTGACACAACCAAACCTGGTACAGTTCATGATTGGTTAGCTGTACTTGAGATTCAGAAAGTAGAAGGAAGAGAAGTCCTTGATATTATGAATTTCAACTTCATGTATGTAACAGAACATAGATTCTAAAACCTGTTTTTAAGCACTGTTGAGACTGAAATAAAATCGAAATCCAACAGAAAGTAGTAGACCAAATTTTAGTAAGAAAATATTTCTAATGTTCTTGACATACATGGCATTAGAACATTACTGAGAAAAAGGGCTCCCTCCAAAATAAGCTACTAAACATTGTTTAATTTAAAAAAATATATAATTAGAGAATAATTCATAGAAGCTCGACAATAATTTGAAAAATTTGCAATGAGTAGATCAAAAGGCGTATGAAGAATCAGAAGATGTCATAGCAGTTGACTCAGGATACTTTTAGCACTGTCTAGTGTTGCTGAAAACCTCCCATCATAGGTACTCAGTCAAAGGTGACAGGATCTGGGTAGAAGAAAAGCAAGTAATCACAGACAGAAAGGATATTGGCAGAAACTGTGTAAAAAAAAGAGCAGATGGGTGATATTGATAAAGCTGAACCACCACCATTACAGTCTAAAGCAGCACATGCTACTAAGAGAATAAAGAATGGAAAAGTTCAAAGACAAGATGATGCACCAATAAAGCTTCTTGGGCAGCAAGAGTAGCAAAGTTGCTTTCTATATTCCTGCAGTTGTAATAAACTGGAGGGCAGCCAGATTCCTGGAAAAGATCAATATACATTCCAGGACCTAAGAAAGAGTACTGAAAGAAACGTAAAATTACAAATCAATCCCGTTGATACTGCATGAAAGCAAGGTCATTATTCTGGAAAGGATTCAAAAGTTAAAAAACCAACTCAGACTATCAATGTGAATTGGTATGACAAACACTGGGACAAGGCACAAGGGACAAACCTCAAGTTCATGATCAGTCACATTCAAAGGTTTCAGTAGTCATCCCTTTTTTGTTGAGTTCACTAAGGCATTTGACTCACTGAGAAATGATTGGCTGTGGCTGACGATGCTTGAAATGGGTTTTCTATCACACCCAGACAAGCTACTGTTTCTCTCTTTGTTATTTTCTTTTTCACTACTATTTGCACTATCATAATACTATTTTATTACCATTGTTAAACTCTTCTTTTCTAAACACACGTTTTTTCTCACTTTTGCCCTTCCACTTCTCTTCCCCCACCCTACTGGCCTGGAGTGAGCCCCCTGTGAGGGGCTCAGTTCCTTGCTGGGGTTAAACCACAACAAGAAGAGATCATTCTGTGGTTCTGATGGAGGAGAAAGAGCATCAGAGGGTTGCAGAGTTTTCACATCTAGGCTCAAGCTGACCGAAATGATTCACACATAAATACTATTTGAATAAATCAAGTACAAGAGAACCAAAAAAGACAAATGTATGGGGAACAAAATAGGGGCCAGTATGTAAAACAGAAATCTATGCTTTCTGAGGACAATAGATTGCTAAAAAACATACCTATAAGAATTGAAGTCTGAGACAAAGGGTCCTTCAGGGATTGCATTTTGGATGTTGTTTGTTTTATAGAAAAAATATCAGAGAGAGATATTTAGGGGAGAAATAGTAATTTTAGCTAGATCAGGTAAGATTGATTTCAGATCCCAGACTTCAGAGCTGCTGTAACTACAGTCTCAGCAACAATTTTATAACCAGATTTTAAAAAAAGAGTGTCATCACAACAGACCCTGTTAGTATGATTAGCAGAGAAATTACAGAGATCATGTGATCAGGAGGGGGAAAAAAGGCAATAGCCCAAAAGAGATAACCATTCAAGAATAAATTGCACAGAGGAAGAAGAGAGGAAGAGCACAGATAAAAGATATAGAGTGCTGGACTAAACTGCAAATCAATCAAGTAAAAAAACTGGCAAGAGGAAGACTGTGGAAACTACTGGTTTGTCATGACCAAGTTAAGGAGAAATCATACGGATAAGAAAATTCCTCAAAGAGAGTGCACACAGAAACCTCACCGAATTCCAAGGTCTTAAATAAGAAGTCCCTTTTCTTCTTCTATCTGCTTAATGAGATACAAACCCCAATGTCAGCTGTTCATCCAGGTGACCTGATTGCACGGCTGCAATGCTGTGCAGAGGTACCAGTGCTGCCTGGACCCTCCCAGCAGGAATGCTGGGGTGCCCAAGGAGGCCTATTTGGGTTAATGTGTCTTGACAGACCCAGAAAGCCAGTGTGGACAGGATGCCAATTTTCTCTTTTACAGGCACTGCTCTTGACTTTACTTTCTAACTAGCTTTTCCCTGTCTGTTCTTCACCTCATTGGTACACTCTACATGGACAAATAGCAGTTTTAAAATAGAGAAAATAGTGATTCCTTAAACCCCTAATGTTTTTTTATTTTTCTAATATTGGTAAGCCTTCTAAGTTCTATAAGTAGATTTTAAAAGCAGCAACCCTCCCTCCCTTGTCCCTTGTTCCTTTCCTTTCCTTCTAGCACCCTTATTTTACACATTCCTTAACCCTCTTACCCCATGCTATGCTCCCTATATCAATCCTACCCCTGAATATAGCAGAAATGTTTAGTCTTTCGTCAAGGCAAGGCCTAGATTGTTGGCAGAACAGCATATCAGGGCCTAAACCACAGAACACTGTCAAGAATTAGGTAACTATGTACCCTTTGTGCTCTGATGAAGAGGAAGTTGGGATGAACAGGGGGTCCCGAAATGCACCCCAGACCCGTTTTCAGGGGGTGGACCCCGGGACGGACCAGAGTAAAGGCCACAGGGTGGACACATCTGGGATTGGATGGATGGTATTAGAAAATGTAACATCTCAGGCACGGCCTGCGCGCGTCCTGTAATATCTTGGCCTTGGCATAACAAACCCTTTCTTATCTCACCCCTAATTAACTGCTCCGGGAGATTTTTTTCAGCACCTAACTCCCATGGCAACATAGTATATGCAAGGAAACAGCATAGTGATATTGGGACTTCAGTGAGAAGTCCCAATAGTTCCGTGACAGTAGTTAAGTCCTAAAGACTGCCACCCTGCCATGCAGCTTCAACTAATCTCACTAACAGCTAGGACTGGATATCATTGGACTTTTTAAATCTCCACATTTTATGATCCTTGAAATTTTTAAGTATCCTGCAAGTTGTTGAAGATTGATTGGTTGAACACTATGATTTCATTGACGAGATGAATTTTATGATGCTATTCTACATGTATATGTATATGAAAGATGAATTTTATGATGCTACACATACTATACTTTGCCTTTAACTGTAAAGCTCAGTTAAATAATCTAATTTATGTTTCCCTCTGTCCAGTGACGGTGGTACTCAGACATTCTGACTCACACTTAAATTTGAACATCGAAACAATCACTTCTCATGTGAATATAAATACAGAAGACAACAAAGTTAGAGGCCTGTGTGTTTAACCATGTCAGATTGCAAGTCCTCATAAAAGAAACAAACCAAAAATTCCAATGCATAGGTTTTATTTCAAACCCACAGAATAGAATATTTTTCTCTTTGGTTATGGATGCATCCCATAATGCACGTATAAATTCTATATGCATCCATGTATATTTAAAATTTATAATATTTACATAACCTTATGATTGCATTATAGGAAATCCATTTCCATGACTTAGACTTACCAACTGAAGTCCTAAATAACATTTAATTCACTGAACTAAACAGTGTTTTACAGTGATCATAAGCAGGTCCAAAGCAGTTCATATTTCCTTCATTACAAGTGGCACTTCTGATGTTGTTCTTCCTTCCTTACCTTCACCTGTAACAGAATTGCACCAGGTATTTGGAACAAGCACCGTCCCAACTCTACTATGGACAGAATTCCTGTTATTGTTTATGGACACTTTGCTATTAGAGTACTAATTTGCCTGAGTTTTAGCCATTCTTTGCACTTAGCGTGGCTATTCAATCTCCTCATACCTGGACGAATAAGCTCTAACCTCATTTCCATCAGTATCTGGAATAGCTCCAACAAAGCAAAAAATAGTAACCTTTTTTTATATACCAGTGTAATGAAGCAGAATGTATGCCACGAATGTGCCCATAAACTATGCCAAAGGTCTCTTAGCATTACAGAATGTATGCCATGGAAACAACTTTCAGCATACCTTCAATAACATGTTTGAACGGAGTCACATGAAAAGATCACATGCAGCAAGTCTCAAGCTGAGCTATAGGGAATTAATAACATGCTATCATGGCCACAGGTCTTGAGATCAAAAGAAAAACACCAGGCTAATTGCTTATTAATGATGTATTAATACAGACCATTATTTTGTTAGTTCTGCATTCAGAAATGTATTTAAGCAATTATTTGAATTATTTGAATTTGTTAATAGCCTCTTGGGCTCCTCACATACTGGTCATTTAAACCTCTCTGGGTTAAATCTATTTGGATCTGGGACCCGAGACAAGTGGAGAGGTGAAGAATTCAGCAGAGAGAAGGTTATGACACTGCAACACTTTAAGAATGCTTTTATCATCCATTGGGTGCAAAATATTAAGCAACATGAGTGAGTTACAGGTGAGGAGTGAAGCTCTAGTGGACCTCAATTAGATTCCAGGAAGTACAGTTCTGTCAAAGTAATAACACAGGAAATATCTAAACCAAAATTATACAGGCGAAGACATCTTTGCACTACAAGAAATTTGTGTGTAATATGCATATGTAACATCCTTTATCCCTCAAACAGAAGTTGATGCAATTTGCCAATTATTTCAGATGAAATTCTCGTTCCTTAAGTATCCTGCAGCAACAATCTGAGAAGCTAATCTGATAAGAAAGCAGAAAATAAAAAGGGTATCTTCAACTCCTAAAATTAAAATGAGCAAATGTGACAAGTCAAGTGTGAGACCAAAGAGCAAACATTAAGAGAATGAAGAAGTTTAATAAATAAAAAGCAACAAAACTGAGCAAAGAGAGAAGGATTATTTAATGAATTTTTGAGAATGAATGAGGGGGAAAATGCATCATAGTAACAAATTGTATGACTTCTTTTGTTTTTACCTATTCTTCTAAAATAAATTTGCCTTCCTCTCTCTTACTGAAACATCCCTGCTTCTGAGAATGCAGAAATTTTATATATTTAAAGAAAAATTATTCAAACAAGACCAATGATCCTTATCACCATATTTATATATTTCCATGTAGCAATCCCCCAAAATGCAGTAGACATGATATGTCTTCTAAGCGGCAGCTGCTTGGGTGAAAATAGAGTTGTCCACCAAGTGTTTTATAGTGATCAAAAATATCAAGAAATTCTTTGTGATGCACAGTTTGTCAATACATTCATGCCATAGGTGACCACAAGCAAAACAAGCTCCATTTTACTGCTACATTTTAGCCCTATCACAGTACCTGAACGGTGTGCTTATCTTATTATCACAAGTGCACTCTTGTATGAGCAGAGATCAATCCCAGACCAGTAAAACAGAAAGATTCCAGGACTGAAAAAAAAAAAAAAAAAAAAAAATAAAAAGTGTGTAGAAGGAGTAATTTTAAGAAAATGTCAGGATAAGTCAAAGTAACCCCTTTTCCATTTTCACAGTGATTGTTCATATGCACATCTTGGTGACTGTTACCAGTGCAAACCCAACCTGCAGATGTTACAAACAGGAAAATTTCCTTAGGAAAACAGTAGCTGGAAAGTCTCTTTCAGAAAGCTGTGTCAGGCCTGGTAGTTTCCACAAAGCACGGCAAAGGTTTGCACAAAGCTTCAGACAAGTCTTGGGAATGAAGACATTCATCAGAGGTGCTCTAAGGCTGCCTGTATTCTCCTGAACAATGTTCAGGTCTTGGATGCAGCTTGACCTTTCCAGAAAAGGCTTGATATAGTCCTGCTCTTCAGTGGAAGAGCCTCTGAGCCTGGTTAACTGAATGCTACAGACACCAAGAAATTAAGGCTCTCCAGAAGTGGCTTCCTTCTATGGGGATAGAAATGGAAATATCACCAAATATACTATAATTCTATAACTTTTTTGGTAGTCAGGCAGCATATGGTTTAGGGATACAGTGAGTTGAAGCGTTTTTTCACTTCAGTGATAGTTTGAGAAAGGATCTGGTGTTGGCAGAAAAGTACATGTAAAGAAGATGTATTGTTATGATACCCTTCAGTGTCTCATAGCTACAATGGTTGGTGATAGTAAACTAGAGGGAATGGAAAGTACATATTCTCCTCTACAGGATTACTTTTGAAATAAAAACAGGTACAAAAAACATTACTTGTTTTGTTCTGGATCTTAAGAAACCTTGTTCCTGTAGGCTCATTTGGGGGTATTTAATTGGAAATCTACTATTTTTATTCAAAACAGTTTTAGGTAAGTATTAACTTTAATCGACAACATTTATGTACAAGATGCTCATCACTGAATATAGAAATTCGTAATTTTCTTGGGAGCCAAAACCTCCTGGATGTGCCACAGAATTAATGTGCGACTAGGTGAGCTGTTTAAACTACATGTCCTCGGGTTCAGAACTTAAAACTACGGCTTCTGTCAAATCTCATATGTGTTGGGGAAAGATTTAATTAACCTTTATGGGAAACACTCCAACATCCTGTATAGAGAACAAGCGATATTCTTGAACAGGCCCCAGGAGAAAAGCAGGACACGCCCTGTGTAGGAAACAAAGATAAAGCCCCTGACCTAAATACTCAAATATGCTCAAGCCAAATATGCCCAAATATGAGAACGTGGACAGCCAAAGCTAATGGACCATCTTCTGAAGCTAATTTTTAATTAAGACATAAACCAAAATCAAATCTGTTCGATACCAGAGCACTGGTGACTTGCTGGTCTAATAAATCCATTATTTTAATCTCTTTAAAAAAAAAGAGGGAGAGGAGTAGAAATAAAGAAATGAAAGTAGTGCCTAAGCAAAACTCTACAACCAGTAATTTCCACTAAACTGTGTAAAAATGTTTTAAATTCTGACAAGACATTTCAAATTAATACAGTTTGACAGAAATTTAGGATGTGTTTTAGCACGTCAATTGAGTGGATGAGGCTGCAAGATGCCAATGGTTAGATAATAAGCCAGATCCACAATATTTCTGTTTAAAAAACACATCATAGTGAGTCCTCTCCATCTTGGTCAGGTAAGTATTTCAATCCCTGGGGCCCCTAAGACTTGCTTTTGTAATAAAGCTTACCTAAGCTGGCATACAGAAGGGACCCAAACGCCTCTGACAGTAGCAGCTGCAAAATGAGAATAGAAGTATAACTTCAGAAAAGCAGTACTGTTATGAGAGCCCATATCCTGCCTCCAAGAGTGGCAATGAGCACTTTAAGGCAAAACTCCTTTAACTCATTTAGCTTTTAAAGTAGAACTCTCCTAAAAGTCAACTATTTTTGGCCTGGGGTCTTCCTGACTTGGATGGTGTTTTAATAAATTTAGCATCCCTTCCCAGACATATCTTCCATAAATTCATTTCTTGAATTCATCCAAAATTTTAGAATCCACAACTTCTTTGCTCAGGCTATCCAGAGCTCAATTACTTTGGGTACAGGAAACCCTGGCTGCCCCTTTGCTTTTAACCTGGCTCTTACCACATTCACTTGATCCACCTCACTCTCGTATTGAAATTAGAGCAGCAGCAACTGATCCCTGTTCACACTCTTCTTTTGGTTTCATGCATCAGCACCAAATCACCATTGAGTTCTCTTAGTATATTCAGGAACCTAGAGAAAGGAATATGCAAGTCACCTGTAGTACTCGAAGGAAATGAGGCACCACTCTGTCAGTGATTTAATTTATTCCCAAGCTCTCAGTGCCAGCACAGCCAGAGCTGGCCACGTGCTATAACCCCAGCACAGTAATTGCTTTCACAGCCCGTGGGAGTGACCCTTCCTTCATCAGAAGCCCTGATTATTTGATGCATTTATAATGAACTTTTGAACCACTACTCTGTTGATTTTTGCTTTTCAGATTGCTTTCTGACAGATGAAATATGAATAAACTTGGGTTACTTCTCCATTTTTCTAATTATAAGACAGTTGTTAATGATTTATTTGATCCAGCTGCCTATTTGCATTCCTTAGTGTATTTGGAAGTTTTGATTTAAAGAGGGATTCAGAAAAAACAAAGTGTGCAAGCCCGTCAGTGTTTTATCACTTACTGGGAAAATTTGTACCCCCTTCATGCAAAATAACTGCATGCACTGAATTTGTGTTGCAATTTTATAAAACACAAATAAGACAAGGGCATAATAGCCAGTTCCTCAAGTAGTGAACAGAAAACTGCTCTTTAGGCTGTATAAGGCAAAGCTCTGGTCCATGTCCGTTGCTGTCTGTAATACAGAGTATCACAGACACTGGGCTGGTGATGTGGAAAAAGCTTTCCTGAAAGGGCAACTTCCTTGAATTCATAATGTCAGATATATGCCTATGCAATAAATGGTTTTTAGCAATGCACATAATGAAATAAGACTGTTTTTAGCCAAGTTTAAAATATCTGTTAAGTTTCATGATAGTATTTTTTCTGATTTTACAGGGTAACACATCCCTTAACTGAAAACTGAGATTTACAAAAACATTTCAATAAAAACTGGCATTGTATTTCCATTGGAAATTTCTCCTATGTAATTCATTCCTCAATAAATAACCTACAAATTCTGAAAACCAGTTCTATATGCTCACTAGCAGACTTGCAAATACGTACATGAGCTATTTCCTCCATTCAAAGGATTTCAAGTCACTTAACTGCTTATTCAGAAAAAAACAACTCCTAACCCATAGCCATGGCATTCACAAGCCAAATACATTTAATTAAAAAAGAGTGTAATTGCTATTAATGAAGACTCAAAAAAATATCTTCCCTAAAGGGGGCTGCGTTTCCACAGAAATAACCTACATATTGTTACATACACCCCCACCTGCAGAGTGTCTTTGCATCTTCTGCTGAAGCTAATACACCTCCTATTTCCACCTTTTCCAAAACTCATAAAAAATGCAATTTTCAAAATCAAATTTAAACAGGAAGATGAATCTCAAAGCACAGAAAAAGACACCATTCCTAAAATTGTATCAGTTACTGCACTGATTTGAATGTGGCATGTAAAATAATCATGTAAAAATGCCAACCCCATACTTTTCAGGAGGAGACTATTCGTTGTCTTCTTGTTTGTCAGTGAGCAATAAAATGCAAAGGTAAGAGTGACTGTAACATTTGTTTGAGAAAAAACCCACAACCACAGCAGATACAATTATTGTTATCTATAAACACGAGAGAAGTACTGGGGTCTGAAAAATGAGCACTGTGAGGTTGCCTGCTTTTCTCATCTGTCTCTACTCATCACTGCAGCTACTACAACTCTTGACTTTTTCATGGCCTTTTGACAGAAATCATAGTGACAAGTATCCACAAGTTTCTCTGATTCAGGAACCATGAGGAAGTCCCAGATTCTTACAAGTTAAAAATAACTGAAACAACACTGAAAACATTTGCTTGCTCAAAGGATAATTTGCTTGACTTCAGTACTATGAGTGGAAATTAAAATGGCTAAACTATGAAATGAACCAAATACACTGTGAATACTTTCAAGCTTTCAAATATCAGCTTTGGACAACCAGATTCTAGAAATACACAAAAGCATTTAAGACCAGAAAAGACTGGCTCTTACACTAGCTGGCCCAAAGTCACTTCACGGTGGGTGTGAACCATGAATTGATCACAGCACACTGGAAATACATTACTGCAGTCACTGAACCTGAGACAGCCAGAAAAATGCCCCTGACATCTCAAACCTACGAATTTACTTGAACTCTAAAGAGAGGGAAGTCACTGGTGAATATCATTAAAGATCAGATTAATAAAAAGTCACATCTCCTGTACAGGTAAAGAGTTGAAAGGTATTGTATGGACCGTACCAGGCATCTAATGCTCAGTCTGCAGTGACAATGCCTGTCCCTGGGCTTTGTCTCTGCACTGTACTGCTACTGTTCTAATTAAGTGTGACAGAGTGGTTTTCTTTGCTCAGGCACTCCCCAAACTGCAGTGAGCTCCTGCAGGAGCTGTCTCCATTCTCACGGCCCTGATGCCATGTTGTCTGTAGTGCTCTTTTTTCCAGTTTATTTCATAAAGCCATCTGCCAACAACTGAGCATGAATAACAAGATTCAGTCCATCTCTAAAAAAAGTGTAGTGATCATCTGTACCACTTCCACTCATTTGCTTTCCTTCCATTTCTGTTCAGCATGGGAAGAAGTACAAACACATATATTATTTTAAAATTCAGCCTAATCTAAACATAATTTCTTTTATTTACTTCAGCTGAGTAAGACACAAGAAAGGTTGTGGGCTGTGCCACCTACTGAGAAGTGAACTGGGACACGGTGGGTTGGAATAAATCTTACAGGTAACCCTGTGTCTTTCGTTTGACACACACTACACCTGGCAAGTCCATATTCCAGGGTCCAAGATACTATTAACTTCCCGTTTTTCCAACTTAAATTGCAGGAGGAGATGAATAACGTTCATCAGGAGAGATAACTTAAGTTTTTGGGCAGGTTGACAGTATGGTTATAGGAAGAATCCCAGGAAAACCTATTCCACACAAACATCACTGTGTGCTGATCCAGTATTTTACCCTATTTAAATAAAAGATTTTGAATCTGATCATGAAGATTCAGGATCTAGAGAAGTACTAACAATAGCAGTAAGAAAAAAACATTAGGCCAATCCTTCAAAGCAGAGTGATCTGAAAAACCCACTGTCAGTGTTCTGAAGATGAAGCACTTCCTCTCAGTGAGAATCCCAGTGCAGGGGCTGGGTGCTCCTACCAAAGAGTATGAATTACACCTTCAGCCATGGGTCAGCTCTTGGTACTCCTGAAGTAATTTAAAGATATCTTAGTATGAATAAGAATGAGAACGTGTGAGACATTTCTGATATAGATTCTGTTGGAAAACTGTGTTCTGCTGTTCTAGCTGCTTGGACACACTATTTTCACATTTTCTGCTACTTGTATGTCAGGACAGTCTAGCGTGAATATGAGACACACATCGGCTTCTCCACTGTAAAGAAGAGAAAAGTTAATTTTCTGCTTCACAAAACAGAACTGCTGGTTCAGGAGTTCATCAAATACCATTCTCACTCCTCTCTTCCCTCTGCTGTTGTGTAGTTTTCTTCTTCTTCCTCTTCTTAACTGCTTTATCACAGAGGCACTACTGTCACTGACAGGCAGAGCTTCAGCCAGCGGTGGATCCATCCCAAAGCTGGCCAGCATTGGCTCCGTCGGAGATGGGGGAAGCTTCCAGCAGCTTCTCATAGAAGCCACCCTGCCACTCAAACCTTGTCATGCAAACCCAGTGCACCAATTCTTTGCAGTCTAGACAATTTATCCGACTTTTTTTAGATCTCAACATCCAGGAGTTAAAGATAACATATTTGAATACTTTAGGAATATTTTACTCTTTCCTTATTCTGTGCTATTTCCTGCATCTAATTCCTAGATCTCTCGTGCATCACAGTAAAATGATCAATTACTGTAAAAACTTGAGGAAAAACAATATTTTTAAAATATCTTCAATGTAAATTAATAACAAGATTTTGAGTAATTGGTTATAAATTATGCTAGGGAGCATGTACATGTGGAGTTGGTTGTCTGAGGCAAACAGGGCTTTGATTTGGCTGTGCTGGCAGTGAAGATCCCTGCAGCCCATGCTGCAGAGGAGCTGGGGCTGGCTGTGTCAGGCTGGTGTTTGCTGCAGCCCCTGAGCCCTCCCGAGAGGCAGAAGGTGTGAGCACAGGCACAGCACACCACGAGCACGTGGGCACTGTGCTGTGCAGGGGTACCCATCTGCACTGCCGTGGCCTCTCTGCACTGCCATGTGCACTCGGCTTTGATTTGAGTTTTCAAAGTGAATTCCGAGTGGATTTGGGTTACAAAGAGACTTCAAGAAGTGGTGACTGAGACAGATATCTAAATCTGGAACAACAGCTTGAAGAGCCGTGACCTACTTGTCCTTTTCATTGCAGAGTGGTGCTGGCTCTGCTGCAGTGACAAAGGCAGTACCATATAGTACTATTCCTTACAAAAGGAAATAGCGACTGAAAGAATCGTATCCTTGCTTGAGGCTTTGTTTAGGAACAGAAAAGTCCTCACAACAGTTTTACCACTGACCAGCTCCTGGCTGTAAGCAAGGTTAGATGGGAGAGAGGTGATTTAAGCCTCCTGTTCAGTCTGCTATTGGTCCTGTATCAAGATATATCACAGAAATATTTCACATCTAAATCACTCTGTAAAAGTGTGTAGAAGAACTAGAGGAACTGGAACTGGAGAGACCATGAGGAGCTATTATACAAGAAACTTGTCTTTTAGTTGATATCTGATAATACTTATAATTTTTTATAGTGTAAATGCCTGATCTATATAACAAATGTCTGGCAGAAAAGGTGAGGTGTGTAGCAGTTTGCAAGAAGTACCAGCAATACAAGCAGGATAGATTTCAAAGGTTAGAAATGCGTGGGTAGGACAGGAATTACCAAGAATCTTTAGTCCTTGATGATAAAGACAGCTTTCTCAAGCATTCCTTCCAGCCCCATCCAAACTATTTCCTCACCGAGGGGAGCAGAGGGTGTGTTTTTGAATCAGCTTAACCAGAAGTTACAGTTTTGATGGAGGAATTTCCAGTGAAGTTCAGCAGATGACTTGTGAAGAAGGTCAGGCAAACTATCTAGCCATCCAATTCTGCCTTTGAAGTGTTTTGTGCAAAACTCTCCATAGCTGTTAAGGTTTTCTTGCAGAAGGGATCATTTCCAGTGAAATTTCAGTAGTTAAGTACTCATTACACATCTGATCAGGCTTTAAATTTTGTTTTAGCTTTACTGTTGCCAGCAGGCAAAGGGTGGCAAAGAACCCTGCCATCTCTGAGGGTAAGCTCAGTGTGAGTCAGGATGTGGAAATCTCATATTTCTGCTGGACTGAGCAGAAACATCCTACCCTGGAAAGTTAGAGGTGTTGTGTATGTACTCAGGACACTAATATTTTGAATGAAATGAATATGACCACATTTATCCACGTCTGTTTTTTTCCCATCCACTCCATCTAGGGCTATTCATCTTATTCACCTCTTGAAAGACTTTGGCCTACAAGTGCTTCTAATGTTCGTGCAGCATCAGTCACTTCTGTACAGCTGTGTCTGCAGAAAATATCCCCTTAAATTGCCTTCCATCCGCTCACTGAAAGCCACATTCTGTTGGAGAAAGATTTGGACTGATTTGAATAGGGAAGAATGGTAAAACTGTGAAAACTGATTAGTAATTAGACTTCGCATTGAAGTAGTAACTCAGAGCTGTATTCAAGTAATACTACAATCAGAAACATACCTTGACTTTGAAATAACTATTTCTGCTGTAAAAACTGCTGCTCTGTGTGTAAAAACTGCACTCTCTCCTCTCCCCCTGTGTCTTCTCAACCTTCAAATTTTCTAGGTCATTCTTTGTCTTTTTACTGATTAAAGTTTAGGTAGTTTGAAAGTTTTATATTTTTAAAATTTCCATTTAACGTAGAGCTCAAAGGCTAACTGGAATTATCTTAGACTGTATTATGGGCAAAATACCCTTCAAAGTAATTTTCATATAGGTTAGCTCAATAAAAATGACTCTTGCACTTTAAAAGGAGTGCATGTTCCATCATAACTCCTTATTTCTCTCAGGATATATGTTTATCACCCAGATAAGGTAAAGCAAGTGCTTCTGGAGACACAAATTTATCATCGTTTATATGGCTTTGTTGCATATGAAAATTACTAAAATTTCCAAGGTTCATAATTAATAATGCTGGCACTGAGAAAGAGGGAGAAAAGTAATCAGGAGAGGTAACATTGAAACCAAGTAAGACTGGTAAGGAGAAAGGCTACTTGAGTCATTAAAAAATAGCCAGCAAGGAGACATTTTCATATTAATCTCAATAAAAATAAATCTTGAAGATGACAGCTGAGAATTGAAGCATTGGAGTCAAGAAAAAGTCTCAGGAATAACTAAGTTGGAAAAAAAAGGAGGGGATATGTTTAAAAATCTTAACAGTTGAGAATCAGCAAGTTAATATATTATACAAAGCTTTTTCACAACCTCAGTTGCTATTATGGGATTAAATCAAGACTGCTTACAACAGATAAAATGTTGTATAATTTTATTTATAAGAAACCCTCGGCCTCTTCCTCACCATCTGTAGAAGATATATTAAAAGATTTACAGGTTTGTATAAATTTAAGAGACAACAGGATATCATCTTTTTATAACTTGTTAATAATATGGGTGGTTTACAGCTTTTCAAAAAAGCAACATTATTTTCATCAGCAGCCTGCCTCCTCAGACACTGTCTCTCCAACTCTTAGGACAGCAGTGGGAATGCTTAGTTCTGTTTTAAGCCAAAATTTCTAAAATAATTACCATTAGAACAGGCATGGTAGATACATTTTATTCTTCAATATAACATAAGTTGGCTACAGTTATTTCAATAGGTAGGGGCAACAATATTAATATGGAATATTAAAAGGATGCCAGTTGTCACACATTCTTTGGTCTCTTCAAGACCACAGGACTTCCTTAACAAATCTTTCAAAGCAGTTGGACAAACACACATTCAGCAATGTTCTCCATGGGGCACAATAGCATTGTAAGCACTGGCACCATGATTTTTTAAAGGCAAATTTGTATTTTGCTCTTTTATTTTCTGATCATCATGCAATTGGTTAGCCTTCAGTGTATCCACTTCATTCACAAAAATACCAAATGTTACACAACTGGCAGGTACCCAAGATCTTGGCTGTCCCTGGAAGCTAAAAGAGCTCTTCATCTTACAGCTTAATTTAACAGCCCTCACATACTGTCATGTGTATCCTACCTTTCTTCTCTCTGAGAGAATTCAACTCTTCCATTTTAAAAATATTTTGCATATATTTTAATTATAATAGATGAGTCATGTACTTTTCCTCTGTGTACAAGTTTCGAGCTGGCTTCCCGCCAAGTCCCCCGAAACTCGACAACAAGGACCCGCCTCCCAGAGAGGGAAAAGGAAAAAAACCAAGCAGCCAAAGCTATAGCAAATATATATATATATATATATATTTTACATATAAGACAGATACACAAAAGGAGAATACCACACACCGGGGGGGGGGGGGGGGAAGGGAGAAGGACAAAAAGGGGCAAGGACCGAACAAGTCAAACAGCCAGCCGAAGGCAAACTAGCAAAAATCTCACCACTTCCCTTCGAACAGGCAGGATGGCCAGACACGGCCCAAGGCTCTCCCCTCACGCGTGGCAGATAACAGCAGTCACTGTGGGCCTCGGCTCCAGATAAGCCAGACCGAGACAGGGACCCACCGTTCTTGAACCTCGCCGGAGAGGAAGAGAGAGCAATCCCTCCCGCTGGCTTTATTTATACCTCAAGTTACGTAAAGGCATAGCATGGAATACTTCCGTGATCACTTTTCTAGTTCCTTCCTGGTTACAAGTTGGTCTCCAGGAAGGCCTAGAGTGAAACCACCACACTCTGTTTCACAATGCAGCAAAACTCCTCATGCTTTCACTAAGAATTTACCTTGATGAAGCAAATCACAAGTTGCCCAAAGACATTTTAAGTTTGCAATGTCATAGAAAAGTTTCTTCCATACATTTATCTATGTATGACTTGCAAAGTCTTTTTTTAAAATTTATTAATTTCTTTATGATATTAAGAAACCTGCTTTTTCTAATCTTAGTTCAATATTTCTTATGTTACAGTACCTTTTCAATTCCAGCTTTGGTGTTGCTGAATATTTTGTTTGCTAATTGTAGTTCTGAAGGTATGGAGTCTTTAACCAATAGGACATTTCCTCAGTATGTTTAACAAGCAAATTCAAAGCTGTTTCTAAACACTAAGTACTTTGAATTCCTTCCACTTTTCTCTGCTTCTTCTCCCACAAAACAGGCAAGAATTTAACTTTTTTTATTGCAGTCTATTCTATACTGCTCAGAATTTATTCTTTACTGCAAGAACATCTCATTTGTTGTCCAGTCATCAGTGAATCATCAGAGAAAGAAGACCTGCCACATCACATTAAGGCACATTATTTTGCCTTACCTTCTGTCGTCTTATGAGGGATTTCATCTGAACTTTTTGTTTTTATGTGGCTGGTTTTCAGCTGAAATATGTTCTCCATGGCTTTATTTTGGTTTTTGTATGTGTGTGAAACAATGTATTGAATTGTCATGGTTTGAGATAGTCCCAAAATCCAATCCCCTAGTTCCATTCCCCCCTCCCACATCTCAACCTAATGTGAGATGGGTTTTTCCAGACAAAACACACCAGACTCAAAGTGGGGGAAAGGGAATATATTACAATGACCGTACAAATAAATACCATATCACATTATACACACAATCACAACTATCTCTACCATGACATATGTATTTACAATGATCAGATCTCTTCTCCCCTGCAAATAAAAGTCCAGGAGGGAAAGAAGGACAGATCCCTTCCAGTCCTTAAGCAGCAGCTCCTCTTCTGTCCTCCATGCAGCAGTAACTGGGTTGTTGTAGCTGGATCTCTGTTCAACATACACAAGGGGGTCTCCAAGCCCCTCGGCTCTCCTTCGGTCCAAGCGAAGGCCTCACCTGTGGGCTGCCAGCAGGGACAAGACTCGCATCACCACAGGCATATCATGAAATGCAGGGGCATCTTCGTGAAAGTCCCTTCCTCAGGGGATTCAAGTTCCCGTTTGCAGAGCTCCGTGCTCTGTCTCCAGGCAGCGGGGTGGGGGGGGGCGAAGCCCTCCTCCACATTCCTTTGGCTGTCCTGGTCCAGCTTCAGGACGCCTTTGAGCTTCTCAGCTCCTCTCTGTAAGTGCTGTAGCACTCCAAGGCTCTTTCAAGTAAGAGTCCATCATCTTCCTCCTTCCAGGAGGTCTCAAAGGAGTTTTGGGGGGTCTGGTACAGCCTTACCCCAAACTCTGTCTCTCAGCTGCTGGTTCTCTCTCTCTCTCTCTCTCCCTTTCCAGGAGTCTTTTCTCTGGTGCTGCATGTTGCTTCTGCTGCTCCTTCAGTTCAGGTCTTATCTCCTGGCTCTCTGCCACCGTTTCTCTGGTCAGTCCCGGCTGCTGCTCTGCGCCCATGGAGAAAACATCTCCCAGCATAACTACAGGCACCCAGCCCAGCTTTATGCTCTTCCAGGTCCCTGCAGCCCCCCAGCCGGGGGCTGGGAGGCCCCAGAGGGCCCAAGGGGCTTAGAGCCCCTTCCTCGTGGCCCTACAACTTGGTCACCTCTCCTATAACCCAAAACTACAACTCATGTCTTTCGGTCTGGTTGTGAGATGTTGACATTTCTGCAGGAGCGCCCATTGGACAGAATTTCAAAACTTCTAAGGGTTTCCACCCCTTGGGGTCTACCACTTTTTTCGGCCTCTGGGGGAAAACAAGGTCCAAACCACGACATGAATAAAGTTCATTTAACTTCGGAGACAGTTGGAAAAACGAGTATGGTGATATTATAATTTCCTAATACTTAGTTACAGCAGTTAAGGCATCCCAGCAATGGTGGAGTGACTGTTTACTTTCATGAGGAACTATATATTGTTCTTATATATATATTGCCTATATATTCCTAAAGAGAGAGAGAAAAAATTACTTAAGGTGCAGACATATGGAGAAAAAATATCCCGTACAAATGGTTGCAATGTCAAAATTACTATTTTTGCTTTACTCTTAAAATTTAATTTTAATGGCTTTACAGAAATCAATCATATACATTTTATAATCACATCACTTGTGTTGCCTTATAATAAATCTCAGAAAGGCCAAGTGGCTTTCCGAAGTTCATAGGTAAAAAAAAATGAGACAAAAATATGAAATTATACCTGGACAAAAAATAAGGAGCTTAATTGGAAAACCTTGCTACAGAATAAAACTTAGATAAACTGTGTGCATATTAAAAATTAAGCATAAAATCTAACACAAATCTGGTTATTCTTTGTACAGTCTTGTTAATGTGAAAATAAGTGCATGTGGGCAGAACAGATAGACAAGGACTCATTTATTCCAATGTCTCCCTCCTCCAACAGTATTAAACAGAATAGGGTGAATAAAATTTTTAGTTCTTCTGCTGTACTGCAATGTTAGCACAAAAATCAATTTCTTTTGCTTTGGAGATGCCAGGTGCTTTCTGAATATGGTACTAAGTGATGCTGCAAAGATAGTGGAAAAAGTGAAATGGATGTAAGGAGAAAATTTATTTTTAGAGGAAAAATCAATGGGTTTAGTTCATGTCAATTTCTTATTTTGCAAATTTCATTATGTCCAATTCTATTATAAAAATCCAGTCTCTCAATCTAGCAAATAATTGGAAGAAGAAAGTTCAACTGGGTTAGATAATTAATTTATCTGTCTTCAAACTTTGCCATCATGTTTCAGTAAAATATAACAAAATTACAGAAGCTGATATTATCATTCCAGATAAAGTCTTGTGTGCAAAAGACTTATCCAAGTCAGTTATTCTTCTCTGTACTTTGTATAAATTCATACTGGACTAATTTGTCACCACCAAAAAATTTAAATGTTTGCAGGAGTTCACACAGTTCCAACACACTTCCAGTCTAGCTGTTCCTACTCCGTTCCTCTGTTGGAATAATGCACACTACACCTTAGAAGGCAAGACATGGCCTGCTGCTTATGTGGCCCAACAAAACATGCAGTAAAATTATCTTGATTTTGAGACAGAGTACACAAATCCTGGCTTTGTTTTGCTGCCATGCATTTAGTAGGCATCCTTGTTATGTCCATATTTTGCCCTCCTGCAATGAAATGTCCACAACTGTCCCGTTCCTACCCAATTATTCTATTCCTGTGGCATAATACAAAGTTGTTTTGGTGTGCCTGCTGTTTTGAAAGCTGGGAACACAGTCCCCTCAGGTGCCTTCCTGCTCCTGGAAACTGGAGCAGCATGAGGTCAGTTGGGCAGGAGTGGGAGGCTGGGTGGAAGCTCACAGACCACTCCCGAGCTGCAGGAGGAGACACTCTTCCAGTCATCTCCCTTCTCCTGCTCACTTCAGGCATGCACTAACATTTTGAAAGCTCCTTTAAGTCTTCCTTAACATATGTTAAAGAAATATGGTAAGATTACAAAATATGCTAGAGGAAGGACTTTCCCTTCTTCTCAGGAAACAAATGGGATCTGCTCACAGTTGGTTGCTTGGCACGGGAGATCTTGGGAGGATTGCCTACATCCTATTGGCATTGTGATGAAGAGCAATGGGCAATGGCCCTTTTCCTATGCCAGGTGTTTCTTAGAACTGCCCTGCTAAGAAAGAAATAAAGTGGCCCCCTCAGAGAGGCAGAATGAATGAAATAAAAAATAATTTTAAAATTAAAAATAATAATAATAATAATAAAAAACCAAACCAAATACCAAACCAACCAAACAAACAAAAGTAAAAATCTGATGGTCACTCTGCTTCTGGAAAGAGTTAAACTTCAGTGATCACAGAATACTAAAACTCAGAGACAGCTACAGAAAAAGCACTGACAGAGAGGTGGCCGAGGTCTTTAAGAAATTTCGTATTATCCACTTTGTTGCTGTAAGTCTCAGGTTCCTTTGAGGTTACCTTATCTAACAAGGGGTTGCAGTGCAGTGGCTTCAGGGGTCCAGTGAAGAATTCCTATTTTTAAAGGAGAAATCTTATTTTTATCCTCTCTTTCTAAAATTCTTCTTTTGTTTTTTTGACACGTGGTTTGCCATCTGTTCGCAGAGCACACAAGTTTAGGGATGGGAGATTAAAGACAATAACCTTTTTCTAAACAAGGGATTGCTGTTGCCAAATTACAGATCAGAGGGAGAGAAGTTTTTGGCCACTGCAGTTAATTTGTTGACTTTGCAAGTGGAGCCTGCCCTCTTTGCAGTTTAAGGTTCTGAGTGTTTTGTAAGGTCTTCTGTATGTGCTGTTTTAATTCTTTATTATTTTGCTGCTAATTCCTTTTTTATCCTCCCTTCAGATATCAGAATATTTAGGCTTTCCAGTGGGCAATTAACACAGCTTGCCAAAACAGCTTGCCACTTCAGTAAAAAAACAAAAGTTGGAGTCTTACTGCTGGGGAGGCTGTGCTGTGAATGATTAAAATTATGCTGAAGCTGGTCAGTGGATCTTTTATTTATTTATGGAGACCAGTTTGTAAAGGAAAAAGATCTCTTGAAGAAATATGGGTAGTTTACATCTATGTGCTTCTGCCAGGTTAGAAAAGCAGGAGGGCATGAGCAGGGCAGGATCATATGGATTTGACAAGAGGGAGAAAGACCTTTCACTCCAGAGGCAGGGAGAGGATCCAGGTAAATATTGGAGCTGTATAAATAACAGCAGTATTAAAGCAGACCAAAGTGATCTGACTGTTCCCCCAGCTCAACTGCTTCTGGCAGGTTTGCTCATTAGGGTACTTTTTATCCAGTACTTAAGGATGTGAGAGTCTTAACACTGCCTTTTTCCTCGGTGAAAAAGCAATGTGTCCCTTGAATCCCTTCTTTACAGAGCAATTCAGTTAAAGTGAATTTAGGAAGGAGATTGGTGGTTACTTTCAAAATCTTTACTCTGTGCTGATAATTGGTGGCCTCGAAATGCTGAGTACAAGGTAGGCTGGTGTAGGAGACTCCCTGCAGAGATGGGTTTTTCAGAGGCATTTCTGGGGGAAAATAGCACTTTGCTTCCTTGGGAAATGCTGATTTAACTTCTGGTTTGTAATTCCATTGTTTTCATGTTATGTCATTACATGCTCAGCTCCAAGGGGTCTTACTGATCCTGAGTCTGGTTAGGGACTGAATTTCCAAAAAAACAAACTTCTGTTTTGATAAGAAGCTGAACCCATTTTATTCTGAGAACTATATCTAGGAATATCCAGTGATAGGCAGTGTCTTACATACAAAATGAAAAGGCAAAATAGAATATAGAATGTCTGGGACAAGGGGAGTGAACACAGAATATTTTGGCAGTTTTGAGTCTTGAATGTCATTCCAGTGACAAGGTTGCCTACACTCTATTTTTAGCCAAGATTTTGGTTTTAATTCATAGTAACTGTTTCAGATGAAACATCTTGAATGGATAAACTTGCTGAAATGTTAGTACATTTGCACAGGCTGTATTCCTTCCAGAGCCCTGAGAACACGAGGTTCTTCTGGGAGGAAAATAAGGAAGAATAGTCGGAGGACAGGATGCTGGGAGAAGTCATGGAGTCACAGAATATGCTGAGTTGGAAGAGACCCAAAAGGATCATGGAGTTCAACCCTTAGCCCTGCACAGAACCATTCCCAAGAGTCACAGCATGTGCCTGGGAGTATCATCCAAATGCCTCTTGAACTCTGTCACTTGGTGCCGTGACCCCTGCCCTGGGGAGCCTGTTCCAGTGCCCAACCACCATCTGGGGGAAGACCCTCTTTGTAATATCCAACCTAAACCTCCTCTGACACAACTTCAGGCCATTCCCTCAGATCCTGTCACTGGTCCCCACAGAGCAGAGCTCAGTGCCTGCCCCTCCTCATCCCCTCACAAGGAAGTTGCAACTGCAGTGAGGTCTCCCCTCAGCCTCATCTTCTCCAGTTGAACACACCAAGTGCCCTCAAGCTGCTCCTCATATGGCTTCCCCTCCAGGCCCTTCCCCATCTTCATTGTCCACCTTTATACACTCTCTAATGGCTTAATATCTTTCTTATATACTAGTTGTGCCCAAAACTGCCCCAATGTTGCAGGTGAGGCCTCCCGAGGTCAGAGCAGAGCAGGACAATCCCCTCCCTGGCCAGCCGGCGATGCTTTGCCCGATGCCCCCCAGGACAGGGTTGGCCCTCCCGGCTGCCAGGGCACTGCTGACTCATGGACAACTGGACATCAACCAGGACCCCCAGGGCCCCTTCCTGGCACTGCTTTCCAGCCTCCCATTCCCCAGTCTGTCCACACACCCCGGGTTGGCCCATCCCAGGTGCAGAATCCGGCACTTCCCTTGTTGAGCTTCCTCTGGTTGGTGATTGCCCAGTTCTGAGATCTGTCCAGGTCTCTCTGCAGGGCCCCCCTGCCCTCGAGGGAGTCAACAGCTCCTCCCAGTTTTGTGTTGTCTGCAGACTTGCTCAGTGTCCCTTCCAGTCCTGCATCCAAGTCACTGATGAAGATGTTGCAGAGCACAGGGCCCAAAATGGAGCCTTGTGGAATCTCACTAGTGACGGGTCGCCAGTCTGGTGTAAAGCATCTTAGTCACTCTCGTTTTCATAACAACTCCTTGTCTTGAAATTGCATTGGCTTTTGTAATGTTTGCATTTAGGCAAAGATGATTACAGTGGAATTAGAGTTCATCATTAGCCAGAAGGTTTTGTTTCATTTTTTTATATTTTACTAAATATGAATATTCTATTCAAACTCTTCAAAGGTTTGTAGACATATTTCTTCTGTGTTGTCTTTAAGTACTGTGGGTTTAAGTTCCAGTTTAATTTCTGACTGACTGACTAGGTGTAGTTGCTATACTTTTGCCATAAGTTGCCCTCTTTTTCCTATCAGAAAACTGAGGTTACATTCACATACTTCTGATAATCCTGGCTATGAATTTTAACCAATTTTGTTTATCAATAGCTAAATATTACATAATTACATAAATATGTTATTCATATTTTATGAAAGTACTATAGCATGAATGCATTACTAATGTGTTTTGTAATAGATATAAAGTATATAATAAATAAGTAAATTATATCATTATATAAATAAGTTAAATGATAAAGAAAGAGTTATTTTTCTGTCAGGTCAGGGCAAAGATCAGCTAAGCATTAAGGCAACCAGATCAAGGGGAAATGGTGTGCATGTGGTCTTCCTCTGTTTGTATTTACTTTATTTGTGTATGAAATTTGTATAATCCATGTAGAATCACACAATGTTAAAGGGTTGGAATGGACTTTAAAGATCATCTAGTCCCAACTCCCCTGCCATGGTAGGGACCCTTCCCACTGGGTTGGTCAAGGCCTTATCCAGCCTGGCTTTGAACACTTTGAGACTGTTCCCTGTCTCACCACTCTCACAGCAAAATATTTCTTCCTAATATCTAACCTAAAATTCCTCTCTTTAAATTTGTACCCAACACGTAAAGTAGCAGAGCTTCCCACTCTGGTGAGATTGCTCACCAGGAGTGAAATCTCAGTCATAAGCTCCCACTTTATTGTGACACATTTTCTGTACTGACCCCTATAACTTGAGGGTAATGGATGTTTCTCTTGGTAACTGCTGATTCCTGGGACAAGTTGTTACCTAAACATGCCTTACTTTGCAGCGTGGCCTTGATTCAGCAAAGCACTTACACACAATCTTCAGGCCAGGCCTCCTGAACAGATCATTTAAGCACAGGTTTAATTATATTGTTTGCAGTGCTGGCAGACCCATGAGAGTTCTTCTCAGTGGGATTCATCGCTCAGGCTCGCTGTGATGAAATGAGGTATTATATGTTGGAAGGTGAAGAAGGTTTACATACACCTACCTAACATTTCAACTAAAGTTTGCATGTTGGAGGGAATAATACATCTGAAGTGTCTAATTCCTTGTTTCATTACAACAAACTGCATGAGTCTTTAAAAAAAAAAAATCAAACCAACAAAGAAGTGAGAAGTCTACCATATGTTATCCAGTAACTTGGCACAATGCCTGCTTAACTGTCTGTATCCATTGTCTAGGCAGAATATTCCTTTTGAGTTTTTGTGAAGTCTGCTTATATTAAAGTCAAATACCAATGATAATAAGATTTAATTAGTACTCCAAAAGTGTAGTCTTTAAGTCTCGAGTGCCTTTTTCAGTCTTCCTTCATTGGAAATAAGCTTTGGAACGTTTAGATACTTGGTGACAAATTTGATGTCAAAGTGTGGGTCTCATAGCTAAATGTGTTTGGATAACCAGTCCTCTTTAGATGAAAAGGAGAACTTTATACCCTGCTACTTTTAAGGAAAAAGTATCAGGGTATAAAGTTTCTGGATGAGGAATTAAGATTTGGCCAGAAAAGGGGCTATATAAAAAACCTCTCGCAAATTGTTCCATTTAAAATATGGCTGAACATGCTTTTGTTAACAAAAGAGACATACTGTTTTACCCAATAAGTAGCCAGCCAGAATTAATTGGCAGAAAACCCTTTGCAGAATGACACACATCTCTTAATGCCCAAGTCACAAGTGGAGGATGTATTCCATGTGATAAGTACCTTAAGCAAAAACACAGGAAGAGCTGCTCACATTCTCTGCTTTCTACCTTGGAAAATCAAAGCACATGAATTTATTTTAGTACATTCAAACTCTAACAATCCACTTAGCAGTGAAAAAGAGAGCTGCTTGGGAGTGGTAATACTGTGTTAATGAAAAACAATATTGTAAGGACTCTTACACTCAGGAACAATTTTCTTTGTATTCCTTCTTTTGATGTGTATTTTCTATCTGTTCTATTCTGCTGTTAATATTTTAGGAGGTGATGGGAAGGTTTGTTTGCCATATATTTTGCTTGCAGTGGACTCATGTATTATTGGCCGTCAGTTTTGGTGCTCAGCTGCTGGTGATGCAGAAAATTAATAGAGTCTTCAGCTCAGGCAGGATGATAACAGAGTGCTGGGGGATGTGCCATCCCCACCCATGTGACTCAATAGCTCACACTACCAATAAGCTGTTTGCCCTTTGGAGTGCTGTATTAATAACCTTCATATTTTGTATGTTGATATTTTAAAGTTGGCCCTGACATGCCTAAATAAAGACAAGTTGCTAAAAATGCAGCAAGAGGAAAGGGCAAGGAAGACATATTTTCTTTTGGGGAGCATATCTCTTTACTGGTGGTGTGCTTGTTACCTGTTCAAAAGCAAACTTCAAGGTAATGGATCAGTTTTAGCCCGTCTGAATGAGGGACAACATTTTTAGAGAGCTGCTGCAGAAGAAGGACTACAGTAACTACTGTCAAGGGGATATTTTCCCACTGAACTCAGAATAGCTGTGCTGATTTAACTGGCTGCTGAGCTGGCCACACACCATTTGTCCCTGTTCTTCTGTTGTAGTGTTTTGAGAAGAAGAAATAGTGAAATGGGATCTTGGGTGATGGGGGTGGAGGTGCTGAAAACTTTCATGCTGTTAAAAAAATTGCAGAGTCCAGGACAGAAGACAGGAATTTAATGCTGAGGGACAGGACAGATATCACAGTGATATGAGAATAGGATAGAGGGAAACTAAAAGGTGGATCAGAAGGGAACAGGACATAATAATAATGCTGGGAAGTTGTGGGGAATTGATTTTTTTTTGGCTAATCTTTCATACCAGCCAAGCCCCTCTGTGGAGCCATTGAGGACCCACTCTCAATTAAATTCCTGAACAGCATATGAGCTCTGGCTTCTCTGAAGGACACAGAGTCTGCACCGTGTAGGTACAGTGTGTCAGATGATGAACAACTATAAAAGGTGTTAGTCCAAGCAAATCCATTCCCACACCTGACCATAAGGGGCAAAATACAGAAAGCTGGGAAATCAGCTGCCTCCCAAATGTGTAGGGCTTCAGCTGCTGGTGCTTAAAGAGTAAACCTGCCAAGACAGTTTAAATATTTGTGTGACTAGATAATATCTACACAGAATGTTCCATCTGCAGGGCCGTTTCCTTTCTTTTAGAAGAGGGTTTAGCTATGGCTGTGAAACAGTCACTGCTGAGCAGAGGAATATGGTACAAACCACGCAACATTTTTGCACCCAATATTTGCACAAGAAGCAGTGGAAATGGTTAACTCCCTGTTTCTCCTGGTTGCTGCTTGGTCAAGCTCTGAGAGACCTCAGTGAGGGTTTGGGTTTTGCAGCTTGCCGGGGGTGAGGTCCTTAGTACCTCAAAAAAAAGTAAGTAATATATATAATATATATAATATAAATAATAACTGCAACTTGCTCTTAGGAAGGTTTGCAGTGTGCGCATCAATTTCTGTAAGGTAACATCTGGGTGGATAATGCAAAATTTATATTTAGCTCAGCTGCACTTAGGAGCAAGTTTAGGACAGAGGAAAGAGAGGACTAAATTGGGTTTGTAGAGGGAATAGAAAGCAGAGAAGAGCCTTTTCCTTGCTCCTTGTAAAGCCTTCGCTCCGGAGAATTTCTGCTTTCCTGGACAAATCGTTCCTTTGAATGATTTTAGCTTCTGCATCAGAGAAGCTAAAAAAACCCACCAAAAACCTTAGTTTTCTTCCTTTCTCCCATCCTCTCAGCTCAGAACAGAGTACCGTGCTGGCTGGTTGGGCATGGTACTCTGTTCTGCATTTTGGAAGATTGGGAGCCATTTCCTATCGTGTTTCCATCTAATGAGGGAGATCTGGGAACTAAGCAGCCCAAGCACATACCAGCAGGCCTGCTGGAGCACTTAGCACCAGCTCCTTTAACATCCTGTCTCCCTGAGAGAGCAGTGCCAGAAAGCCAGGCTGCCCCATAGCTCATGAACTGCTGGACTGTTTTTGGTTGCTGTTGAGTCATTTGCTGTCTTCTGTGAAAACAGAGAATCACAGCAGAAAAGTCAACGGCTGTAAAATGGCCAGGCTGATAAAAGACTTGAGAGTCCAGAGGAAACATCATCCCGCACGACAAGGCATCTCTGAAGTGTCCATCCTGCCGAAACATGGTTGTTTTCATCATCAGGAAGTACAACATGAATATTTCCTATCCTGTAAAAACTCCTTAAACATAAAATTGCTAGATACAACTCTTGAAGTGCAAGCTTTCATCTTAACTATTGCTTGTATGCTGGAGTCAAAAATTGGTCCCTCAGCTTTCAGTTCCTTGTAGAATAGCAGCACATTTCTCCTGTTGAACACAGACAAGAGGGGCTTTAAAGCATTTTCATTTCTTTTTCTTTGCCAAAAAGAGTTTCCACAAAATTGTAGTTTATTATTTGAAAGGTGATATTTTTCAGTGAAGCAACACAACACAAAATCCACAACTTTTTAATCAACAGTGCTGGTGTATTTTCTTCCCTTTAAGAATTAGTTCTGCAAAAAAACAAGCCCAGTAATCACCTTAGGAGAAAGAGTAAGCCAGTTTTAATGATCTCCCAGGGAAACAAAAAATGAAGTGCATAACATCATTTGCTTGATCTTCAATTATTATTTAATTATCCTACTGATAGGCTCTTAAATTTTCTCTATTGGACAATTTCAGATGACTGCTTTTGTTATTGTTCACTTTTTCTCAAATGCTTCAACTGTGGACTCGCAGAAAAACAAAGAATACAAACCATCTTTCAAAAAGAGATGCAGGCCTGTAAAAACCCTGTTAAAACATAGAATCATAGAATCATAGAATCATAGAATCGATTGGGTTGGAAAAGACCTCCGAGATCATCGAGTCCAACCCTTGGTCCAAATCCAGTCCATTTACTAGATCATGGCACTCAGTGCCACGTCCAATCTGCGTTTAAAAATCTCCAGGGATGGTGAATCCACCACCTCTCTGGGCAGCCCATTCCAATGCCTGATTACTCTCCCTGTAAAGAATTTTCTCCTGATATCCAACTTAAATTTCCCCTGGCAGAGCTTAAGCCCCTGCCCCCTTGTCCTATTGCTGAGTGCCTGAGAGAAGAGACCAACCCCCACCTGGCTAGAACTTCCCTTCAGGTAGTTATAGACAGTGATGATGTCACCTCTGGGCCTCCTCTTCTCCAGGCTAAACAACCCCAGCTCCCTCAGCCTCTCCCCATAGGACTTGTGCTCCAGTCCCTTCACCAGCCTCGTTGCTCTTCTCTGGACCCACTCCAGCACCTCAATATCCTTTCTGAACTGAGGGGCCCAGAACTGAACACAATACTCAAGGTGTGGCCTCACCAACGCAGAGTACAGGGGTAGGATCACTTCCCTGGTCCTGCTGGCCACGCTATTTTTGATACAGGACAAGATCCCATTGGCCTTCTTGGCCACCTGGGCACACTGTTGGCTCATGTTGAGCTTCCTGTCAATTAGTACCCCCAGGTCCCTTTCTGCCTGGCTGCTTTCCAGCCACTCTGTGCCCAGCCTGTAGCGCTGCATGGGGTTGTTGTGGCCAAAGTGCAGGACCTGGCACTTGGCTTTATTGAACTTCATCCCATTGGAATCAGCCCATCTCTCAAGTCTATCCAGATCCCTCTACAGAGCCCTCCTGCCTTCCAGCAGGTCAACACTCCCTCCCAATTTGGTGTCATCAGCAAATTTGCTGATGATACACTCAATCCCCTCATCTAAATCATCAATAAAGATGTTAAACAGGACTGGACCCAACACAGACCCGTGGGGAACACCACTAGTGACTGGCCGCCAGCTGGATGCAGCTCCATTCACCAGCACTCTCTGGGCCCGACCCTCCAGCCAGCTCCTAATCCAGGAGAGGATACACTTGTCCAAGCCATGGGCTACCAGCTTTTCCAGGAGTATATTATGGGAGACAGTGTCAAAGGCCTTGCTGAAGTCTAGATAGACCACATCCACAGCCTTCCCCTCATCCACCAGGTGGGTCACCTGATCGTAAAAAGAGATCAGGTTGGTCAGACAGGACCTGCCCCTCCTAAACCCATGCTGGCTGGGTCTAATCCCTTGTCCATCCTGAAGGTGCTGTGTGATTGCACTCAGGATGATCTGCTCCATAACCCTGCCAGGCACCGAGGTCAGGCTGACAGGCCTGTAGTTGCCAGGGTCCTGCTTGCAGCCTTTTTTGTGGATTGGGGTGACATTCGCCAACCTCCAATCATCTGGGACCTTCCCAGTGACCCAGGATTGTTGGAAGATGTTGGAAGATGAGAGCGGTTTGGCAAGCTCTTCTGCCAGCTCCCTCATCACTCTGGGATGGATCCCATCTGGTCCCATAGACTTGTTAGGATCCAGCTGGCTCAGTAAGTCACTAACTACATCCTCCTGGAATACAGGAGGGCTATTCAGCTCTCTGTCTCTGTCTATCTGCTCTAGAGGCCAGTTGTCCTGAGGGCCACCTGTCTTACTGCTAAAAACTGAGGCAAAGTAGGTGTTAAGTACCTCAGCCTTCTCCTCATCTTTGTTAACTATATTTCCCTCCAAGTCCAACAGAGAACTGAGGTTTTCCTTGGCCCTCCTTTTGCTATTAATGTATTTATAAAAAGACTTTTTTTTATCCCTAACTGAATTAGCCAAATTAACTTCAAATTCCACTTTTCTTTCCCTAATTTTTTCCTGCATGACCTAGCTCTCTTCGTAAATTCTTCATAAGTAGCCAGCCCTTTTTTCCACAGTCTGTAAACTTTCTTTTTATCCCTGATTTCTTTTAGAACCTCCCTATTTAACCAAGCCGGCCGTCTTCCCCTCCGGCTGGCCTTTCGGCACACTGGTATAGCCTGTTCCTGTGCGCTCAAAATTGCCTGCTTGAAGCATGTCCATCCCTCCTGGACCCCCTTGCCTTTAAGGGTTGTTTCCCAGGGTATGCCTTGAATTAGTTTTTTGAATAGGTCAAAATCTGCCCTCCGGAAGTCCAGAGTAGAGGTTTTAATGATGGCTCTCCTTACATCCCTGAGGATTGAAAATTCTATTATTTCGTGGTCACTATGCCCCAGGTGGCCTCCAACCACTACATCATCCACCAGCCCCTCTCTGTAAACAGTAGGTCTAGTGGGGCCTTACCCCTGATAGGCTCATTTACGAGTTGATGAAGGAAATTATCCTCTATACACTCCAGGAACCTCCTTGACTGCCTCTTCTCTGCAGTATGGAGCTCCCAGCAGATATCTGTCAGGTTAAAGTCACCCACAAGCACAAGGGCTGGAGATTTTGAGACATCTGCCAGCTGCTTGTAGAATAATTCATCTCCTTCATCATCTTGGTTGGGTGGTCTGTAACAGACACCCACAAGGATGTCAGGCTTGTTGGCCTTCCCCCTGATTCTGGTCCACAGGCACTCAACCTTGTCACTGCTGACCTCAACTTCAACAGAGTCAAGAGACTCTAACATATAAAGCCACCCCTCCACCTCTCCTTCCCTGCCTGTCCTTTCTGAAGAGCTTGTAGCCCCCCATAGCAGCACTCCAGTCGTGTGCGTCATCCCACCACGTTTCTGTGACAGCAACTATGTCATAGTTTGCCTGCTGCACTATGGCTTCCAGCTCCTCTTGTTTGTTTCCCATACTGCATGCATTGGTGTACATGCACTTCAGCTGGGCCATTGATTTTATTCTCAACTCAGGCTCTACACCCTTAGGCTTATTTCTGGAGAGCCCAGTTGCCGCCCCTTCCCCCTTCAAACCTAGTTTGAAGCCCTCCTAACTAACCCTGCCAACTTACGGGCTACAGTTCTTTTGCCCTTCCCAGATAGATGAAGCCCATCTGGTTTGATGGTTGGTTGTGTTCTTCAGTAGAGATGCAGCTTTAGGGCTTCCTAAGTGGTATCAAAGTTAATTTTGGGGGAAAAGTACATTGGTGTGAGTGCACCTTTCCTTCAAAGCCCAGCCAGTTTCCCTTATGCAACAGGAATGGCTCACTAAGTCGAGGCAATAATGAAGTATTGAGCTATGCTCAGCACAGTCTGCAATGTCAGAAGTTGTTGTTTGCAGATTAGAATTGCTAAATACTAAAGGAAGCGAGAACAGCAGTAATAAGAGCAGAGTGACACAACTAAGCTGTTTATTAAAAAGAAAATAAAAAATTCATCAGCTTTGAGATTCGTGGAAATGACACGAGTGTGTCCTCTTGTACTAATGTGCTTCAACAACAGTCTGTCTCATTTTTTACTGCTCCAGCAAAATTTTTTATATCAAATTATCTTCAATGATCCATCATTACTTCATAATGTGGTAATTGTGAGAGACCAAAGCAGGCTAATGAAATAATCCGAGCTGCTGAGGTGGGAAAGCTGCAGCTGAGAGCAGAATTTTCAAGGCTGATACACCACGGACAAACACAGAGGCAAGGCAGGAACAACAGAGTGAAAAGCTACGCTCTGGAACCTGGGGCTAGGAAGGAATGAGTAGGTTGCAGGATGAATTGACTAGCTGCTTTTGAATAAAACTCACTGAGCAGTACATCCCCCTTCAGAATTACCAGTAGTGGCAGGGAAGTGGTGGTTCCCTGCTTCACTGAGTGGGTAACAAGCTCATACACTGGGCTTTTTATAGCTCCAGGACTTCTTATCCCTCTGCCTCCTTAGCAAGGAATAAACTTTATGTTTTCATTTGATATTGAACTTTACCCAAGAGAAAAAGCCTGGATATAATTAACTTATCATTCTTTTGTCTCTTCTCCAAAACCAGCAGTGTTTTTTCGATTTTTGTGTTCATTTAGAGGTGGGGTTTTTTTGCCTAATATATTCCTATGTTGAGATCAAACTGGCGACTGAGTATGGCCAGGAGAAAAGTGGCATTGCAGGAAGGAGCATTAAATTAAGCAATAAAGTGTGCTTTAGTGATACTAATGCTAGAAAAACTCTCACTTAAAGCAGACTAATAGAGTACATGTGGTGTGCTGGAAGGCTGGTGCTCCTATTAGCAAACCTGACAGGCTTCTGAACTGGGTTTTGGAGACCAAAGATAAGACGCATTGGAAAAAAAAATCCCACAAGACTAAAGACCTTTTATCAGTGGTGCATGTGCTTTTTTATTAATAATACAATAACAAGGCATTAGTTACAAATGTTTGGTATCAAGGTGACCTGTATCCTGACAGACATGAGGGTTTAAAGACAGTAACACCTGCTGGCTCTGTCACCCTAAGATTATTAGCGAAGCCCAATACATATTACTAACATCTTCATGCAAACACACTGGAGGGAACTTTAGTTGACAAGAGGTGATTTTCTTTCAAACTTCTCCTTTGGTTTCATTTAACAGACAGCAAAGTTTGGGAAGGTGGAATCATCATCTAGAAAATTTTTAATTCATGAGCACTATAGGTTTCATGGAGTTCCTTAATTAACAGCCTAGAAATTGTACTGCCCCACCATCCTGAGCTTAGAAACAGAGCAGCCCCCAAGAGGAAAGGCACCATTTACAGTTATTTTTGCTGCCCACACTGTGCCAGGTCAGGGCACTGATGTGCAAAGCATGGTAATAAATGACATGGAGCAGCAGCCCATAGTCTGGAGCTGCCTCACAAAGGCAGTGAGTGACACATCATGAAGTTCTGGCCTTTGAGGGAGCCCTTTCACCTTAGCAAATGCAAAAAAACCATAGCAAGGGATTTACTGAATTGCCAGGCAAAGACATTCTGAGTAACAAGGGTAGCCTGGGAGAACTTCATGACATGGCAGGGAAGGCAAGTTAGATTCTTCAAAAAAAAAAAATTGTCCAAGTGGATTTCAGATTCAAATGGATTTAGAAACATTATATTTCTCTTAAGTTGCAGAGGTCTGGACTAACAGCTTTTACCTTCATTATGTAGTTTGAGACAAGAGTGCAGCCATTCAGCAGGTCACTTACCAGCACAGTCCTGCGTTTAGGACTCTACTGTCATAAGAAAAGTAGCTTAAATCCCTACAGTTACCTTGCAAAAATCTCACCATTAGTAAGATTAAAGATGTGTATTTCACACACTGATCTCATTTCATGTTTGTTCTTTTGTGCAGCAATTAGAAGAGTTTTGTTTTTAATGTCTGATTTATCTGAACTACCGAATACAACAGCCAGCAGATTTCTTAGGGCTCACAGGGAGCAGAACACAGATCCATGTTAATGCTTCCTAAGGCCTTTTAAAGAGCTGTCATTATTGCTGTGTTGCAGTCAGTGCTTTTTTAATTACATTAGTACATCCACATTGTTATAATACTTTGTGTGTTTCATCAAACATTTTCAGACTTTCATTTCCAAGGCTGGGCCTTAGTCAAGGGGATGTCTTTAGATGTTTCAGTGTAGACCCCAGTTTAGGGCCCAGACTCTCAGTTCACATCAAATCATGACTTGATCATGGTGTAATGATGCCAAGCAAGGATCTGGCCCTGTGGCAATGTGTTTAAAAAGCTGTATGTCATAAAATACATACTGTTTAGTAGTGGCCACACTCATCCCTGGCACAGGAACACCTAAAGCCTCATGAATGCAGCATGATTCTGGGCATGTTGGCACATTGCTTCCTCCTTTCCAGCTACAGCACAGTCCCAAAGTGCACCACTAAAAGTGCTCTGTTGAAAACAGGCCAGTGCAAAAACATGAGAGTTTGTCATTGCAAAAAGTGGCTTTTGTTTGTCTTTTTTTTTCAACTGTGTGCTTCTAACTAATCCAACAGCATTTTCAAATAATTTAAGCAAGTGTTATCTTACAGAATTAGAGAAAAGCAAAACATTAACATATATAATTATTAAATAAGTGGAGGAAAAGATGAAAAATCATCAGCAATTCAAGATAGGAACACACAAAGTGGCTAAATATTAGACTATTTCTCTGCCTCTAAATTCACTCATGACTTGAACAGGATGGATTCTCTTCTTTGCAGAACCCTTTCTGACAGCGGCATAGATTTCTTCTGGCTTCTCTCTTTTAATGAGGGGCTTCTTCTCTGGAGCCTTCATTCTCCACATGACAACTGGATGTCGTGGGCCAGTGGGACTCTGAATCTTGATAATCTTTGTGGATGCAATATAGGACATCTTCACTGTCTGCACCACAGCATTCATTAGATTTTTAGCGGCCTGAATTAGTGAAGTGACACTGTCCAACTGTAACAAGGAAAGGACACATCAGCCTGGGAAATCGGTGTGCTTTTAATCACAGCATCAGCAGGAATAAACAGCAGTTAAAAAGTAAGGCTACCATACTAAATCCTAATTTTATTACTTTCCCTTGGTGTGTTTGATCACTATATCCATGTTCCCCTGCTCAGATTTAAAGTGATATACAGAAATTTGTGCTGGTGGAATATATGAAGGCTTATGTAGACAATGTTAATAGTTTTCTTGGTTTTTAATGTGAATTCATGATGCTTGTCCACAGAGTTTCACTGCAATTACTACTGGTGGTTAATGAAACCAATTCAAAGAAGAGCTGTGAAAATCTGACCCATTACTTCCACACGTGCTCATGAGCAATGCTGGGATACTACAAAGTGCCTGGATTTGTCAGGAGCCAAGTCAGCAGCCAAGAGCTGTAAGGGTAATTAAGAGCAGGATAGCACACAGAAATCACAGTGACTGTGTCGCCTCTCCAGCTGCTTACAGTGTCAACCTAAGAGGCAGAATGTAGAACAAACTAATCCCCATCACTGCTACCACCTTCAGCAGCACACAACACAGGCATGCAAGAGGTACAGCAAAGGTATTTTCCATCAGTACTCATGGAAACACAAAACAGTAACACTGAGGAAGCTCTCTATGGTTTGGATGTTAAAAATAGCAGGACTAATCTATATAAATGGAGAGCCTACAATTCACCTTCTAAACATCCCATTTGTTGAAGCATTTGCCTTCTGTAAAAGCACTGAGGCCAGTTCTCTAAAGGGCCATGAGTTTGTGCTTTGCCATCCAACCCAAGCCCACAGCCTTTGGCAACACAACTTTGCAAACTGAGTCATTAGGAAAGGTTAAAGGGCTTCTCCCCTTTGCCAGGTCAATTGAATTGATCACGTATCAACTGGAGTGGGTTATTGTCTGTCTTCATTGTCTTCGGGTAAAACTTAGGTTGGTTGTGTAACACAAATGCAAATAAGGCAGAAATAAAAAATACAGCCAAGTGTCTGGATTCAGTTGCAATTTGGAATCACAGGAAAACCCTCCAGTTAACACAGCACTTACTGCTCCTCTCTGGAAGTGCCAAAAAAAAATACCCCTTGCTACTCCCACCCCACCTCACAGTTAAAACAGTTAGAGGCCTGGTTGAATGCACACCTATGTGAGATGGCAAACTGAAATTACCTCTGTGCTCCAAGAAAAGTTGTTAAATTTACCAGATGGCTGCTAAAGTTCACTTCTTGTTGCAGCATGGGAGCTTTCTACAAAGGACAGTTTATAAGAGCCCTGTGATCTGTGCAGGGCAGTGTGTGGCCATCACATTGTGAGGGTTGTGGGTTATAAACTGAATTAGGGAAGCCACTCAGCTCAGCTTGGCAGGAGAGCACAGCTCCTATGAAACCATTTGACATGAAGTTCAAAGCACATGCTGACCCCCAAGCCTAATTTCAAATACTGCCTTTAAACCTAACATTTTACAAACTTCCAGGCTGTCAGTAAGGTTTCTGCTCACAGGCCCTGTCCTTACACTCCTGACAAGTCTGCATTCCCAGCACATCCATTTTTCTAGGGATGCTGACTGGGGTGTAGCAGTAGCTCCGTGGCAGATGAACTCAAGTCCTGGCCAAATTTCACACTGCTGAATACTTTCACAATAAATTTACTTGATGAGAAGGAGAGAGACTGAAGTTCACAGAACTTCTTTCTTTCCTGCTAACCAGAGGATTAATTATAACAGACACACCCATGCATACACACAAAATTTTTTTTATTAATTGAATTATCAGCTGACAACACTATAGTCTTCACAGCTTCTTAAAAACTTTGAATAATCTTTTTGCCTCCCTAAACAGTCAATACCTACACATTCACTTTTCTAGCACTGGCAGTATAGCAACACCAAGGTGAAACTGCTGGGTGAAAGGAAAAGATAGCTTTGGTTCTATTGTAGACTTAAAAGGCAGTTTTTCACCTTGAAGTTTGTCAGTGGTTTAAGTGTTCCACCTTTTTAAAGCTGCATTAGAGGCACACGAGGAGAATGAGAGGCTGGGCAGCAAGATGGGCTGGGGTGTCAGTGGCAGGTCCAGTGAAAGCTGCTCCAGGAGTAGGGAAAAAAAAATCTGTTTGCATGGAAGGGAAAAGGCTTCTAGAAGAAATTGGCAGCATCCAGGCAGGATAAAGGTCATCACAAAACTTCAGCTGTTTTTTTATTGTGACTTCAGTGTAACTGTGAAACACGGATAATGAAATGGGATCCTTTTAGGTGAGCATTACAATTTACTTGGCCTTTCCTCTCCTGTGGAAACTGAACAGTTACTACCTTGTTCTGGCATCTGGGGCTCCTTTAACCAAATGCTTGAGGTTCTGAAACAGTCCACAGCTCCCTCACCCCACCACTGTGATCAAGAAATTTTTATGTCTTAAACTATAATCACATATATCTACTATAAACAACAAATAATCTTCATGGGCCCCTAATTTTGATGAGGTTATAACTGGAAACCAATATATGGAATGTCAGCCTCACAGTCTGACACAGGCTCTGGGAGTGGACACATGCCAAGTCCAGCATTTTAAATGCTAAAGCTCCAAAGACTGACTTCCAAACCCAATTTTACCGAACTGAGGTGGCTGAGTTCCACTTGTCATGCCAGAGGAACCAAACTCTTTAAGCTCTACAAAAGATGCCCTGAGATACAAAGAGCCTTGCAGATACCTAAACCAAAGATATAAGAAATAGTTGCTGAAGGGCAGATGACCTACAGACCACTAAGGATGTTTAAATAAGGGGAGTGCAGTTTAAATTAGGGTGCTGCAGCTACCACAGGGATGGAGTGGGTGGGTGTGTATGTGGTGTATGTCAGGACAGGCAGCAATCCACATTAATTCTACTTTCCTCTTGGCGTAGGCAGTGAGACACAGAGAGATTCAGTTAATGCTACTCTTCAGGCTCTGTCCACATTATTTGCAGCATCCTAGTGCCCATATTTTCCCCTCAGCTTCCTGGATGCATCTCACAGTTGTCTTCTAAACAGGAAGGTGGCAGCGGTGGTGGTGGGGATATTAACGGCATCCAATATTTTGGAGAAGCTTTTAAAAGATGTTCTTGGACATGTACTATGGATGACAAGAATCAAGCCATACATTGAATCTTTTTTTCTGTCTCTAGAGAGCAGCTGTTTTTATACCTCAATGCCAGTAGCATTATAGAATTTGGTGGAAACCTGTTGTTCTTCTGTAAAACTGATGTACTCAAGGGCTGTCTTCGCTTGGATGCTTTTATCTCAGATATTCAGCAGGCTCTTCAAGGTCTCATATCCAGGAAAATTGATGAAATGAAACTTGGCATAAATGAAAGACTGATAAAATATTCATTGAGCGTTTAAATTCATTTCATTTACAGAAATGTAGCTGCAAACTCCTCAATGCACAGCAAGTGCTACATAAAGATTCAGTAGCAAAACAAACAAAACAACCCCAAACCAAAAGCTGTTTTATTTTTGCCTGACTCCACTTTTACTCTTTCAGCATTTTCCATGGAGATGCAACATTCCAGCCTCCACATTTCACAGGTCTGACTCTTGTCAGTTAAGATAGTAATTCATTAAAGGTTTTAGGGAAAATATCCTTTGCCATATCTTTACTCACCTGTCCTGTTATTTTCCATTGCAAAACAAACACAGAATGATTCTATAACAGTGATTATAGAATCACACTGGGGTGAAACACAGAAGATATAGACCCGCTCATATTTTTTTACCCAAGCCCCACCACCACTACCAAAAATCCTACTGGTAACCCTCCTGCTGAAATGGACTCTCATCTCCAGCACTTTTATTCTTCCTCTGCAATGAGTCCTGAAAGCAAGTAAGCAAAGTCTCCAATGAGTAATAAAGCTGAAGAAAAGGGAGTTTAGGGGGAAAAAAAAGTAATTTTTAAACTTTATTTTCAATTTGTTTACATGCATTGTATTTTTCTCATTTTTGGTAAAATAATTTCATGTCTTGGCAGTAGTAGCAATCCATTACTGTAATAAAATATTGAACAGTATAATAACTGGTATGGTCAGTTATTTTTAATATTCAGAGTGATTAGGAGAATTGTGACTTAGAATTTGAAGAAACTCTTTTGCTGTTGAAATATTTTCTGTTCAGTGCACTAAGAAATGCTTGCCTTGTCACGTGTCACCAGGAGTCGTTTCTCTAGCAGTTAAATACAAAATTTCCCTACTCCCAAAGCACCTAAATAAGCCAGTGTCCCACTCCCACTCTTTGCATAGATTTGCAGGTGCTGCCTCTTTGCCATAAAGAAGTGACAGCCTTTATTCCTTCCTTCTGGAATAAAGCTGTGAGGGACTGCACAAAACAGTCCTCACAAAGCATTGGACACGTACGGTGCCAGTGTTTGGAGCCCCACCTGGGACACCCCGACTGCTCTGCTCTGAGCATTCAGGGGTGGAGTGTTGTCATGGTTTGAACCTTGTTTTCCCCCAGAGGCTAAGAGAAGTGGTAGACCCCAAGGGGTGGAAACCCTTGGAAGTTTTGAAGTTCTGCCCAATGGGCGCTCCTGCAGAAATGTAAACATATCACAACCAGACCGGAAGAGATGAGTTGTAGTTTTGGTTGTTGAGGAGAGGTGGCCATGTTGTGAGCCACGAGGAAGGGGCTCTAAGCCCCTTGGGCCCTCTGGGGCCTCCCAGCCCCGGCTGGGGGGCTGCAGGGACCTGGAACAGCATAAAGCTGGGCTAGGTGCCTGTAGTTATGCTGGGAGATGTTTTTTCTCCATGGGCACAGAGCAGCAGCCGGGACTGACCAGAGAAACGGTGGCAGAGAGCCAGAGATAAGAACCTGAACTGAAGAAGCAGCAGAAACCACATGCAGCACCGGAGAGAAGACTCCTGGAAAGGGAGGAGAAAGAGAGCCAGCAGCTGAGAGACAGAGTTTGGGGTAAGACTGTACCAGCCCCTCAAACTCCTTTGAGACCTCCGAGAAAGGAGGAGTAGATGGACTCCTATTTTAGAGGAGCCTTGGAGTACAGCAGTACCGGAGAGAGAGGAGCTAAAAAGCTTAAAAGATGTCTTGGAGCTGGACCGGGACGGCCAGATGGAATGTGGGGGGAGTTGACCTTGGCTCCCCCCCTCGCACTGCTGCCATGGTGGCAGCCTGAGAGACAGGGCACAGAGGCCCTGCAAGCAAGGAGCTGAGTCTCCTGGAGATACCAGACCTTCACGAAGACCCCCCTGTGTCTTCGTGATATGACGTGGTGATACAACCTTGTCTGGGGTTACGAAGCCCACGGAAAACCCCTCGGTTGAGGCGATGGGGCCGGGGGAGTTTGATACCTCCCTCGTTGAGTGCTGGCAGAAAGCCAGCTATCAGCTGCTGCATGTGGAGAAGACAGACAGACTGCTGCCTCAGAAGAAGCTGCTGCTTAAGGACTGGAAGGGATCTGTCCTTCTTTCCCTCCTGGACTTTTATTTGGAGGGGAGAGGAGACCTGATCCACTGTAAATACTATATGTCATGGTAGAGATAGTTGTGATCGTGTGTATAATGTGATATGGTATTTATTTGTACAGTCATTGTAATATATTCCCTTTCCCCCACTTTGAGTCTGGTGTGTTTTGTCTGGAAAAACCCATCTCTCACATTGGGTTGAGATGTGGGAGGGGGGATGGAGCTAGGGAATTGGATTTTGGGACTATCTCAAACCATGACAACAGGGAACTAAGGTTTTGCTATTTGAGAACAGATTATCAGTTGGCTGTTTACCATCTCCTGAGTTGTTTTTGCAGTTCAACAAGACTTTTGGTTTTTGTACAGGTGGGAGCTGAGAACTGAATATGAAATACACAGTTCTTTTGTCAGTGTTTGAAGCCTGAACTTAAAATTCTTTTGGAAACAAGGTCAGTTATTAAAAATTAATCTTAATTTAACCACAAGGTTCATTAAATACATTCCTAGAAGCAAATTTCCTTTGTTACACTATACTGAGAGACTAAGACTGAATTTTTAATTCTTTGACAGCTCAAAAATAACACGAATTCTACATATCTGTAAAGAGCAGTGAGTGTCTGAGTAGTGCTCCATTTAAGGTAAGGAGTACTTACTACATTGTGCTTTTGATTTTAGTCCTGCTCTTTTTACTATGCTTTTACTATTTGATTTTGTGAATTTCTTTCTTGTGCTTTCTTGTGCTTTCACTAAGGTTGCTATATAAAATAAAGTGATTTAATCCCTTAAGATTAAAAGTAGAAGAAAATCCAAATAGGTTAATTATTAAGAGTGAAATCTTGACTGTTGAAGATATTAGAGTTTTTCCTTGTCCTTGGCCAGGATTTGAACACAAGTTACTCGACCTGTTTTCTGAGCCACACTAGTGATAATTTCATTTTAACGGAGATCTTGACGTAGCGGCGACACTAAGAGATGGGTGTTCAAGGAAGCAGAGAAAAAAGTTAAAAGATTTGGAAGCACATCATTTCTTCACACGACTTCATTCAACATACCACTTCATAGATTCAATCCCAGTTCAGGTTGTATAGAAAATAAGCCAAAGGGAGACTTGCCATTGTCATTTTTTTTTTTTTAATCTGGAAACTGTTCACCTCTGCTTTGCCATGTTCTTCCTTGGGATATTGGAGAGATTTCATCTCCATTCATGGAACTGGCCTCAGGAAATGTGCTTCACCCTTTGGTTGTTTATTTTCAATGAACTGAGTTTTCCTAAAAATGCAGCAATCCTGTTGATTATCTATGTCTGTCTGTCCATCCAATGATTGCATTTTATACCTCAAGAGTTTCTGGGGTTTGATCTGTGTTTTACTCATTTTTCAGGTGGGGAGATTGAATCTAATGAACTAAATAACCAACCATGACCAGAATCTGCTTCAGGCTAAGTAGGATTCAAAGAACTGAAACTGGGTCCTGTAATTAGACCAGGCCTGTGGCCAAGTTAAATGATAAACAACTTACATTAAGGGCTGTAAAACTGTTCCTATGCAACACCATAATGGAGCAGATGCTTAGCCAGGCAGTTATCTCAGTCCCTCCCAAGTATTCACTTCCAGGGAGGTTTTAAAAAAAAGGGATCTATCTTTTTTTAAAAACAGGTCTTGAGAAAAATCCTTTATAAAGGATAATATAAATCCTTTCCTTGCTGTTTATTAAGAAATTGAGTGCTTGTCACAATAATCTTTTACATGCACTGAGGTTCAGAACTATAAAACACATCCGGATTTTTGGTAATTACCAAAGTAATTATTATTAGGAAAAGTTGTAGTGTACCTCACCAGCTTGTAGTGTACCTCACCAGCAATACTTGCTACTCCTTTGAATTAGTTCTTCTCAGTAGATGCAGTTTAGAAAGCAATAGTAACTGAGATGCCTGGAACTGACAGGAAAACCTGCTTTGCTTTGCTTCCAAAGGCCAGGATTTCTATGTACACACACCTGCCAGCACATACTAGGCAAAAGCAGAGAAAGCTGTAGTGTTATTACATTAAAAAAAAACAACCAAACAGTGAAACATTTCTTCACTTCTCAGTAGAAGAAAATTTTAATATAAAATTATATAAAATTTTAATAGCTCTTGAGGGCTAACATCAGCTTTTAGAAAATGGGTGTTTTAGTATTTTCAGGGTCAGACATCAAAATAAGAAGTCATTTTAAGCATGGTGTAAGGCCCTATAAGTAACCTTCCACCATCCTTTCAAACAAACTGAACTACACGTTCCAATGACGTGGAGGAATACCAGCCAGGAGAAACAAACTGGCTGAACAGGGAGCAGTGGACACTCCCCTGATGCAAGAGGCATCAGCTTTGCCAGAACAGCTGCTGTAGACCTAAAGCAAGGCAGAAGGGACGTTTTTCCACTGAAGGTCACACAGCAGTGAAAGCAGGACAGCAGCACTGAAGGCGGTGGAACAAACCATCTACATGTAGTAAATGCAGTGGGCTGTAACAGCAGCCCACATTTCAGCAGGACTGCCAGCATGCTGCTTAGTCCTTTGTTCCCTCTCTTCAGTCCTACTGGGACTGCAGCTGAGAAGCGGTTCTGCCCACCTCGACTTCTCTTTTGGGGGGAAAAAGAACGTCTAGAAACCCTAAAAGGAATGGAAATGCACTGCTCCCATCTCCCTTGCCAAAGGAGCAGCTCTTCAGGAGTTGAGCACAGTGCCAGCTCTTCTCCAGCAGCAGCTGAAACCCTCCAAGTGGAGCGAAGGCGTGGAGCCACTTGCCAGCTGCCACAGCGCTCACACATTGGCCAAGACATCACCTTCCTGGGGTATGGATATCAAAGGATTGGGACTGCGTCAGCCAAAGGCCTGGTGGCAGACACCCTGCCTTGTATTTTGCTACCTGCTGCCTTATATATAGCTCTGACTGTGTTTTCACCTGCGGCACAGCCTTCAAAGCTGAAGGCCGTTCATAGCAATGCAGGGAACTTTTGATTTAACAGACATGGGAACTCAGTGGTAACTCAGGAAGTAGAGCAGACATTTAAATCCAGCCTCGAGGCATGAAGTTGGAAGTATTAAAGCACTTACATTTGGCACAAAAGCTGACTTACATCACTGTTTAAGGTAAAGTCTGGCTCTTGAGATACCAAGAGGAAGAGCTGAAGATAAATGAGACATTTGGAGAAAAACCAGAGTGACAAAGCCTTCAGTGCACAGGTAAGGCTGGCTAACCTGAGAGGGCTTTTCTGTGCCAGTTAGCAAATGTAACTCTGTAACTCTGGATACTGTAACTCTCGAGAACTCCCTCTTCACACATTTCCTTTTTAAGGTCAAAAAGTTCTATCTCCCTTGCCAAATACAATATAAAATGAAATACAGGAAGATAATGAGTATAAACAGCACAAAACAGAATTGCCTGGCATAAGTCAGGGAGAATGATATTAATATGTAAGGATCTGTTAATTTTCTGCTCTGTGATATAATTTGCTTTACTTAAAGCCACTGCTGGGGAAAAAAACCAGCAAACTGGCAAGGTGAGGTGCAAGCCTATCACTGTGCAGTACTTGAGAATGAATTATCAGCTTATCTATATAAATGAATGCAATTATTGTCAATCTGCATACTGCAAATGTTACCCCATTATTTTGTGCCTGAAGAGGCACAAATTTATTCCAATTAATAGAAGGAAGTGTCCATTTCCTGTTTAATCACTCCTAATGAAGATGCAGTGAATCCTTACCATTTTTTCTTGTGCAGCTCTTTTTTGTCATGCAGTAAGTCCCAAACTGAGCTGTGCTGGCAGTCAGCAGTACCTCCCCAGCTACAGTGCTTATATAGGTGAGAATACAGAGACATAGGTGCCCTTATATCATGGCACTGCTGACCACTGTTATATGGTCCTAAACAATGTTCATCTGTAATGCCATTTATATCTACTTTACTTGCTCTGCCATAGCATCATCCAGAAGAAGATACTGGTAAGACAGATGATGTGACTTAACACTTAACTCTATTTCAAGCAGATAGATCTACAAATATGGGATAATATATCCTTCATCATTTCCTCCTGACCTGGAAGTACATCTCTGGGGGATTTCTTTTTGTGTTCAGACACACGTATGTGCATATTCCATGTGTGTAAGTAAATGAACCACCATCTTAAAGTGTGTTACAGTACTTAAAACCAAACTACTTCAGAATAACAGTGATAATACATAATATGTTTTGAGAATTAAAAAGAAAAAAAAACAAACATTTTGCTATTCCTTCTAAGCAATTAGTCTTATGCTTCACTGTCTTAGATTCTCTGTGTTGTGTATAAAAAACACAAAATAAAATGAGATTTGGGGCTACATTGGAACATTTCTTGTGGGTCTCTTCCAACTCAGTATATTCTGTGATTCCATGATATTACAAGTACAGGAAAGTCCAAATGAAATGCAACACTTATGTCAATTAACAGAGTAGTTTATACCATTTTTCTACTTACAGCAGACATGATAAGCTCTCCACCGAGATTCTGGATTTCTGCTTTAACTTGACTGCAGATTTTGAGCTGGTGGGAGTAGAGCTTGATCTGTTCTAGGTAAGCCAATAAATCCTGTTTGCACGACTGGTCTGGACACTGAAAAGAACAATTAATAAAGCATTTCAGCAATTGCTGATTCAAACATGTCTCAGGAATCATGTCAATACTTCACTGAGGAGTATTCAAATTGTACATTAATTTAGGCTTGTCTTTCACTGCAGCTGTATCAGACTGCACAGTTCATTCCTCTTGTGAAGGTTTTTAATGTAATAGTTGGAGGATCAGAATAATCATAAAATTCCTCATATTCCCTTTTAACACTGCTGCACTTGCCTTAGCAATATTTCTAAACACATTCTTTACTGTATGGAATAATAACTTTTCCTTCAATTCCACAGAGCCTGTGCTTTTTATTTAAGAAAATACCTACATTAACAGTGATGTGGGGAATATAAACATGCATTTTGTGGGCAAATGTAAATACACATGCAGAGACAAGTTAACATTTATATATTATGCTTTATCTTGTAATATGAACTATGGGGTCTTTTTGTGTTCCATCCAGAGTGAATTCAACTCAATCCACAGATCATCTATATCAGCGGGAACAGGAAAATAAAGTCTTACAGAAAACTCATTGATTGCAATACTTTTAACACCACAGATTTTTTTTCCTAATATTATTTTTTTGAATAAAAATAGGGTCTTTCCAACCTCATTTTTGTGAACTGCCAAAATAAAGGGAGTACTTGGAGGGGAAATATTGCTCTGAGGTACCAAAGGGCATGTGTTTGTTCTGAAGCTGCTTCTCACTGCTCTGGCAGAATAAAGGTATCTTCAGGGGAATAGTGAGTCCCTATTTTGCTACCACAGCTGTAAAAATTAAGTGTGATAAATAAGCAATGGATCCCTACAGTTTTTCAGAGATGTGTTTTTAGCCTGTGTGCTGTACTTACATAATAAATACAGTCACTTTTTTCTGATAGGAAACTGTGTTCAGCTTTGCATATTAAAAAAGCAAATATACATTCCCACCAACCACTGTGTTGACTGTCAATGATCAGTCAACGATCTATGCTTTTATATTTATGGTTTTATTTAAACTTTTGACCTTATGGAATTGTGGTCAATGGATTTAAATCCAAAACCTGACAGAAGTCAGCAAAAGCACCAATTCTACTTAATTCATAAAATGTTTTATCTACTGGCTTTGCTGAAGAAACCTGGTATATGTTTAAAGGGGTAGTGTGACAATGCTATCTTCGTGGCTATGCAATACGTTTGCTTAAGCAAACAAGGTCATGCTTTAGACTTAGGAAAACATAAGAGTAAATAAGGAAGGCCAGACTGAACAATTTAAAATTAATTAATACAACTTGGATATCAGTCCTTATGGTGTGTTCTGCTACATCTGATACTAAAATGTTTTCTGTGCTTTGACACAGAACAAAACTTGTTTTGTTCTTTGTTTTTAGAACAAAACCAGAAGTCTTTCTTGACATCTTCTCTTGCTGCGTGTGACATTTTCGAAGTGTTAGCATGTATACTAAAATATGTCATTGTTTCTTCCTTACTCAGCACTGCTTTAAGAACTGTCCAAATCAATATTTAAATACTAGTATTTCATTGACTGCTTAGAAAACACTCATTGTGTATTTTATTTTAATTAGTAAAAATTTATACTTCCAGTCAAATACAATGGTAATACCTCTAAGCATCAGAATTAATTATATCAACATGAAGTGTATTCCTGGAAAGATATTCTTTCTCCTCCCTGTTTTTCTTTCCTTAACTACACTGTGACTTTGTTCTCTCAGCCAGAAAAACTCAATATATAGGGTGGTAGGGTGGTAATATGCCAATATAGTGTCTCATGCACTTAAAACAGTGACAATGTCAATTAGAGAAGTTCAGTGACAAGAATAATTATTATATAGTACTCTTTTATATAATAATATTGTCAGGCTTATCACATTTACTATCTTCCTTACATAGCATTAGAGAAGAAATGTGTACCATTTTAGGAATTCTAAAGATGATATGAACTAAAGTCTGGGAAATGGCCACTCAAGAACAAGACCTTGAGGTCAAAATAGTTCTATGAGAACACTGTTTCAAGGCCAGGAGCATTCAAAACAACAAATGCTTGGCCTTAAATAGGAGAAGTCTTCTGAAAAGTAATTATGCAACTGTACAACTCTGTGGCATACCCATAGCTTTACCACCCTGAGTAGATACAGTGCATCTTTCCCCTCCAATGCCCACACCAAGGCACATAAGAAGGACAAGAAAAATTTTAATGGATACAGGTATTCTTTCCTCCATTACAAATCCAAGGGGTTATTGAAAGTAATCAGACTGTGTTCAAAACAAAGGAAATGATTTTTAACACTGGGTGTTAAGTTGCAGAAATTTTTGGTACAGAATGATTATATTAAAAGCTTAAGTGGCTTAAAGAAGTTACTGGACAAATTAATGGACTATTCTGTGTGTCTGGTTTTATAGGTTTGGTTAAGTAAATTCTGGAATGGCTGCTGAGTGCTGGGAGACCTTATTGTGGGAGTATCGTGCCATTATCCCACGGAGTTCTGTAAGTATTCACTATTAACTGTAAGTATTCACTATTAACTGTGTCAGCAACAGGCTACTGGCCTAAACATACCGGTGGTCTGGCCAAATGGGCTTATTTTTGTTATTCACCCATAAAACTTCACCAGATGAGATGACAAAGACAGGGACTAACACAACAGAAGAGCAGGCATTTGCAAGGGTAAAGATAACATTCTCCACTACTTTAAGCAGGATAAAATATTACAAAAAACCCTAAAGCCTCATGCCTTATAACATATCTAAATCAACCATGGACAGATGTTAGGAAGAAATGTACTGTGTAGGACATTCCATAAGGAATCTTCTACATATTGCTCAGAAGCATCTGGTACAAGCAACACTTGCTCACTAGTGAAACCAAAATCTGGGCTGCAACAGAAGGACAACTAATAAATTCTGCATTTAATCAACTCGCAGGTCATTGATGATTACCAGTTTAATGCCTCACATTCTTAGCTAGAAATGCCCACACATTATGAGAGGTTTTTTCCCCCGTACATATCGCAGGGATCAGAGCAGACCCACATTGCAGTGGCATTTTACCTAACAGAAAGAATATCCACAGGAACCTTGAAGTGATTTGATAAATTCAAATTACGCAGGGATTGAAACCAAGATTCACAATCGCAAGTGAAGAAGCCACTGGCACAGCAGTGGCACAAGAGGTCTAGACAAACAATTCTGTTGGAAATTCTAATTGTAGACAATACTGTTCTTGCTCTAATTTCATCCCTCTGCTAAAAAGCCAGTAGCATTTCTCTAGAATCCCATCTGTCTTCATGGTGATTAATATTGGGTATAATCACCCACAGACCCACTACTATAAATGTTTGCTGTGCCTGTTGGGTGCTATACCACGTGGGGTTCCCTTCACTGACAGGGATGTAAGATTATTTACACTGTGCTTTCCTTACTGTGTTAATTAGGTCTGGCAAACAACATATTAAATGACACCTCATAGTCTGAGTCCCTGTCTTACTGGGATAGTAGTGGATGCAAAACAACTGGAACACCAAGGAGGCTCTTAATAAAACCTTAATCTTCACCACATTCCATCAAACCAGGATGTACTAACTAACTGCCTTAATTATCTCATGGCTTCCAGGTCACAAATTTGACAATGAATTTATAACAATCTTATTTTAAACTACATTTATTATCAATGTACTTGTGATTCATTTGCCTAGGTTGATGTTGATGCTATACTGTGATTATTTTCACAGTTGTTAACTCTGAGCCATTTTAAAAGTGCTGTGAGCACAGACTGAAATATAACTGAATTCTGCTAATTGTACCACACTGCATCCCTTTCCTTCAAACACGGGAAGAGAGAATCATAAAAAATATGAAATTAAAGAGAAATGATATCAGAGAGGTTCTATTGTGGCTGATGAGTTATAAAAAGACTGCAAATACAGTTACAGGGTAGAGTTTACTGTGGAGTTTTTCCTTTTCTCCTAACATGAAAACAGTAAGAATGATGTAATTACACAGTTCTCTGAAATTACATGGAGTATGAACCAAAATTATTCATTTGAAAATGTTTCAATAACAGGAAAAGGCCAAAGAGACACAACAGTGATTCTTCATTATGCAGAGGTTGCTTCTGTTGGGTCTGAGCAAGACAGAGGAAGCAGAGTGACGGTTTTGCTTTTCTTCCTTTTGTGTAGCTTTGAACTCTGAAAATCCTGTTGCACATTACTGTGGTCCTGGTAACTCCAAAGGCAGAGGAAGAGCTGTCATGGAAGCTGAACACTAAAGTGATGCACCCTAATAAAATGACAGTATCAGAGGTGGTAACAAATACTTAGATGGAAGCCTAAGCTTGATAGCAAGTGGTGGGACAGCATCCAGAAGATTATGTGCAGGAATAACGGAAGGACCTATATCTTGAAAGATCAGCTAATTGAAAATTGAAGCAAATAACACAAATCCATTTTTTTCCATGTAATAGAAATTCCACATAATTTAAATGTTACTAAAAGGCGGCATGTGAAAAATTCCACTAAAAAGTCTGAATGCTGCTGAGGAAGGCATTAGTAAAAACCTTATTGACATTCATGTTCTACTCTGGGCACCAAATTCTTGAAGGGTTCCTCCAGTTTGGCTGAAATTCAGAGAAGGACTAGAGAAAAAAGCCCAGGGGATTGTAAAGTTTATTTTATTTTAAGACCCCGAGATAGAAGAGTATAGGAAATTTGCCAAAATAACAGCTGTCTTTGAAAATACTTTTGAGATTAGAAAAACACCACAGTGAGAAAATAGCTTTCTAAGTTAAAGGATGACTTGGCACAGGCAAAAAGAAGTTATAGAAGTTAAAAGATTTCTAGCCATCTGAGGAATGAGAGGATCATATGGTTGTAATAGGAGGAATAAAGGGGGAGGATTCCCTTTTTTTACTAAGTTTGACACATATCTAACAATGACTGTAGTTGTGTTCACCACAGCTGGAAGGGCTGCTTTGGTTCATGTTTTGATTTGTGTTTGGGTTTTTTAATTGCCTGTGTTCCTTTGCTTCTAGTGCTTGTAACCTAGAAATTGCATCTAAAATACAAACACCACTCATAAGTAACGAGTGTCCTTCAGATGCACACAAGATGCCACAGGAATAAATACCAGGGCTCAGGTGGCTCATGAGTATCAACTGTGCAAGCTCTGAGTGAGGACAAGTGGAAATGATTTGAGTGAATTCAGTAAAATGGTTCCCATAACTTGAATGATGTCACATTTCCCAGCAACTATGAGGGTCCACACGAATTATTAGCACTTATGGTTCATGAATACTTTTTCCTCACACATGAGATTTGTTCATGTTTCTAGTCTAGAGTCACTGTAATAACACAGATGAAATATTTCTTCCCTAAAATTTTCCTTTATCTACAAGAAATATTTCAGCAAGAGTGGATTTTCTGTTCTAAAACCAGCAAGGATTTATGACTCTTACTCATCTTTGCCTTTGATATCACAAAGGTTTCTGCAATATATCAGTGACAGTCTTGAATTTTAATTTGTAATTGATAAAATCTTGAAAGGAGCTATTGTCCAATGCCCCTGAAAAAAGAGATGTGCTGGGAGAATATCTGCCAAGATCAGAAATGGGGACTCAAGACATTTTACCTAGTTTTTCCACAAGTCTGATCACAACTGTAGAGATGCAAAACAAAAATTCTTCATCTTGTTATCTGGAATTCAGGGAGACACATGACAACAAGTAACAGACTGTTGCTGCTTCCTAGATACTAGAAGAGCAAGCCTTGTGTATGAAAATAAAAAGTGAGGTAAAAAGATAGAGTACTTAAGGGTGTGGAAACAGTGACCATATCATGCTACACCAGGCCTAAAAGGTACAGGAAGAGAAACGTTTTAAATGTGATATTTGCACACTGCCATTTCCCTACACTGCTGGTAGTGCCTGGCCCTAAAACAACCAACCCCACCTAGTGAGGAGGTGCGTTCAGTTCCTAAGCCACCACAGCAGCTCTCAGCCAGGCTGCTCCAGTTACCCTGCTCCTGGTGAGGGGGTTCTGGTGCGGGGTTTTCAGCCATCGGACGTTTTAAAAATCCAGTGGAAATAAAGTAGACCTTACAACTCTAACACTTTGCGTTTGATGATAAGATATAATTCTTTTAAATGTTAAAAAAAAAAAAAAATCACCTCAAGACTGCGAGTATTCAGAAGCTGAAACAGCCACTGTTGAGGGGCAGAGGTGGAAGGAAGATAATCCAAGTACAAGACAACCCAAGTTTTATTCCTCTCTCTCCCTCTCTTTCATTATTGTTATCATTGTTCTTATTACTACGACTTACATTTTATTTTTTTTAAATTATTAAGCTTTTTATCTCAACCCATGAGGTTTATTGTTTTTTCCAGGTGACTGAGAATGGTTCTTAGTTGCCAGCTGGGGTTAAACTGGGACAATAGCTCTTATGTATATATATTTGTATGTATGTATATGTATATTATATATAATATGTATTTTATATCTATTTGTATGCATGTATAATATATGTTACATATATTCGTAGGTATGTGTATGTATATTATATATATGTATTTATATACATTCATATATATGTACAATATATGTTACATATATTCGTAGGTATTTATATGTATACTATATATAATATGTATTTTATATATATTTGTATGTATTTGTAATATATATTTTATATATATTAATATTTGTACGTATGTATATGTTCACTGTTGTTCCAATATATAAATATACACATACGCATATATATATATGAATGCACACACATATTATATATACATACATATATACTATATGTCTAAAATGTTGCATTCATAGCTTAAGGGAGCTCACAAACATTCACACATACATACAAATGCATCTGCAGATAAATATATGTCCATACATATCTGTGAATGTGCACTTATATTTAAGAGTGTGTGTGTGTGTATAAGTGTATATAAACATTAATATGTATGAAGAAGAGAATCCACACATATATTAAGATAGGATCTATATATCCACGGCTTCAGAAAGGGAGAACAGAAGGAAAATTAGAGAGTAGATCTAAAAATGTCATGAGCACTTAAGTAAGTGACCTCCTTAGGTGTCAGAGGTTCTGTGGATGGATGGGTGTGGGACAAACTTTACTGCACTGCTGCATGAACAACCCACCTGATCCGCAATGAGCCGCGCCAGGACGTCCATCCTGGAGCCTGACTCCGAGATCATCTTCGCTGCGTTGATCACATCAGATGTGTGCTTCAGTGGTCCTCTCCCCCTGCAAAGGAAACAAATGAAACTCTGCTATTCAACAACTGAGGATAAATCATATCCATGCACACCAGGCACAGAAGAACTCAAACAAAGCAGCTAATCCACACAAGCAACATTAATTAAATTTCCCCCCGGCCCCAACTGTTTTGTTTTCACATCCCACAAATTTGTATTGTTTGGCATCAACTGGATGCAGAAGTACCAGAAAGATGTCACACAGTTTTTTCATACTGCAAGTGCAACCTAGTCCAAATCAGGATTTTAAGAGATTTCTTGTGCAGTTTGGTTTTCCCAGGCTTACATGAAGTTCCGCAAACATGAAGTTCCTTCCACAAATTTTCTTGTAAATACGTTCAAAGGAAGTTCAGCACAGAGATGTATTCAGAGAGTCATTGTGGATACCTGTTGTTTTTTGGGTTGTTTTTTTTAATTTATTTGGTGCACTCAAGAGAAAATAGAGATAATGAACAGAGCTGGAAATCAACTGGCATATGCCACTCAAAATACAGATATGCCACATATGAAAATACTTTCCAAACAATTTCACAATTTCTTCAGAATTTTCAGCCTAGGAAAACAGTAAAGTTCTTGTGAACAATTTGCCAAGAAGTGAATATCTTTAGTTTTATTATGTGCACATTTAATTCCTGAATGCCCCATATCAATTTATAAGTTCTGCATTGGACAAAGGAAGTAGACAACATGAAAAAAATTAATATAGTTCTTTGTTCAAATGAGAAGACCTTTTTCCTCAAAGTCAGTATGGTTTCATGTATAAAGAAGATTTACCATTCATTCCAGTAAAAAATTCATTTAGACTAAAAGTATTATCATATATAACTATACAAACACTTCATTCAGTAAAAAGACAGTGATGACAACGTGGCAGATATGTTTAATCTCTTCCTGATTAATCATGTTGCTTAGCAAAGAACTATTTGTTAATCCTTGGGAGTAAGGCAGACTAATTACAGTTCCTTATTCTCAACTTTTGAAGCTCACATTTGGAACAACCTAGAATCAGGTATTCTACACATTATTTTTTCTACAGAAAGGCATCTTCTTGTTATGAAAAACCTACTTAGCAACTTGATCAGTTTAAAACAGAATAATAGGGTATGTGTCCAGGATGAAGTACTTCAACTTTTACCTATGCCCTTCATTTTCCTTTCCTGCTATTTTCCCTTCGAACCCTTAGGTGCACAACTGAATCCTTACAACCGCATATTGGCCCTCCCCACCATATCAGGCCACTAATTAGTTTTTCATTATAATTTTCACTGTGGCAAGTTCCAAAGCCCAGAGGTCTGTCAGTCATCCATAGCAAGTCCCTCAGGTGCTCCACAAACTATCAGCAGTCCGGTACCCTCCTGGAAAGGTCCAACCTCGTCACCAGCGAGATAACATTAAAGGTGAACACAACCCAGAATTAAAGCAGCCAGGAAAGGAGAGATGTAACAGTCCAAGGCTATTTCTGTTAAGGAAATTCTTGTGAGTATCAGCCAGCAGCTTTTTTGACATCTGAAGCTATGCTGAACGGGTATATTTTGAAGGTGAAGTTCTTCAATTAAACTAGCAATTTCTTGAACCTGTGCAAGTCCCTCAGAGATCTAATGAGAATGAAGCAATTCTACCCAAGAAAGGTTATTTCAACCAAATGAACAGGAAGTATTTCCTTTCCCCACAAATATGGCCACCAGGAGAGCCATTAGAGGAACCTCAGCAATGACTGTTCTGGACACTTCTGCTCCACTTGCCACCTAATTGCACCAATGGTTCAAGTTCTCTATTGGAATCTCTAAGCAGTGTGGGGCAAGATGCTTCTGAGCTCTAAGCCACAGCTCAGTCTTGAAATGAAGGTTTAGTGTTTAGGAATGCCTCAGCCTTGTATTAAAAAGCGCTGAAATCCAGCATGCTAAATTACACATACAAGGAGGGCTCCTTTGCTATACAACCAAGAACTATCCTTTTTTTACCTTCAGGTAAAATGCAGAGCCTTTGACATAAAGCACAGGTGTAACTACCTCGGAGTATGGCATAATGAGCCATTATGATGTTTGGCAATTCTAAGTACTTAGAAAAGAATACTTGTGAGAGTACACCAAGTCTGCTGAATCACCAGGCAAACAGAAGAAACAGAAAGAAAAAAGACAAACCAGGATGATACTTCAATGGGAACAGCTGCAAACATTAAATTTGGACATTACATATTAAGTGCTTAGAGGGAGAGAAAGAAAGAGAGAGCCTATATAGTAGTTTTTTACAGAGCCAGAGGGGCTAATACAGTGGGGCAGCCTGAACAGGAGTTTGTGAGGCGGTTGCTGTTATGAAAACAGCAGATGTCACACCCAAGGTGGACAAAGCAAGCTTTCCTTCTGCTTTCTCCATTTGGGTAAGACTACAGCTGCAGTTCAGGGAGGGGGGTTCCATGAAGAACATTTTTGACATGATGAAAAATGTGCAAAAAGGATGATCAGACATGTCATAAACATAAGGAGAGACGGAAGGGTTCAGTGGGGCAAAGGAGGAAGCACGAGCAGGAGAAGCTGTAGGACACAGATGGTAACAGTCTTCAAAGGAGCTTCGTAGGGGATAGGGGAGGTGGGATGGAGCTCACATTCTGGAAAAGCAGGTTCAGGTGAGGTGCTGAGCAGCCAGGAGGCTTTGGCATCACTGCCAATGGACAAGATCAGACAGACATCTGTTGTGAGGGACAGGGTGGTATCAGTCCCCTTCTGAGGTCTCTTCCAGCCCAACGATTTTATAATTTTAAATTTAACAAAGAAGTTGCATGTTTTTTGGTGAATGATTACCAGTTGCAATGCATGTTGCCTTCTAATGTTATCGATGCAGATGTGCACTTTTGAATTCCCAGTTTTCCTGATTTACCACCAGATCAGCAGATTCAGAATGCCACTTACTCAGATTAACTCCCTGGATCCAGATGTTAGAAACACAAAAAATCCATTAAATCATCTAGGTTGTTTTCCCCAGCCATTACACAGCTCCCTACCAGTTTTATATTCACTTGCATTTTTTCTGGCAAGTTTGAAGTATGAAAAACACTTTGCTTGGAAAGCTGTTTCCCTGAGCTATCCATTTCACTCTCTGGAACATTTGTCCAGATATTTCACTTAGTTCTTTCTCCATGTCATTGTAACAGCATCCCTTTCCTTCTATAGATGTAGTCTCTGATCCTCCTCCACCACGTGCTGAAGCATCCCAAATTGTGGTAATAGTACAGACCTGCATGCATTAGCTTGGCTCATGCACCTACAGCCAATAAAGGAACTAGACAGATAAAAAAATCCTCCCACCAAGTACCATCTGCTGGTCAACAGCATCACAAAATTGCTCCTTCATAGAGTTTTCCACCTTTTCCCCTACATAAATTTCTGTGCTATGGCAACCATGTAATTTATTTTTTTATTTTTTTTTGAGTCAGCCTTATCATACTGTTTTTTCCCTGCTTCCAGTCTCTGAAATGTTTAAAGCCAAACCTCATCCACACACTCAGTTATTGAAATTCTTTCCCAATGATTTCACTAATTCATAACCTACAGTAGACTCTAAATTCCTGATCTGGATTGATTGCATGGAAGATCTAATACACCTATTTTCCTCACACTTGACTATTTCCAAGCATGAAGCCTTACTGGCTAAGCGAGCTGATAACACAGTCAAGGTTGTGAAAACAAAGAGGAGACACAAAGTACTACATTTACAAGCAGTTATGTCCCCAGGGTAGTGATGGATTGTTACTACAGCTCAAATCACTGCTCTATCCAACAAGAAAACTGGGAATAGGCCAAAAATAATATGAGAGAGAGACGTCCAGCTAAGTCTAACTAGAAGGAAAATATTGGATTGTGTACAAAGAAAGCAGTTTAGAATATCTTCATTAGGTGTAGGAGAAAAAACCCAACAAACTTCACATAAATATTTCTTGCAAGGTACAATCATAACAAGAAGAAAGGTGGACTATGTTAATTAGTACAACACCAAGGGGTTTGGATAAATGTGAAAGACAGACTGAAGCTGCTCAGTCTAATCATTCTTGCTCCAAGCCCTGAGAAACTGTGTGCCTGAAGAGAAACTCCATCCCTATCTGCATAAACTTAATTGCAATGATTAGCAGACATCAGTTTCGGGCATTATTTCCTGTTGTCCTTCACACTGAAAAGCAATGATGCTCTCTCAATTCTTACTAAAAAAGAAACTTGTATTCTTATTTCAAATCCAAGAAGCTTTTGCCATCCATCACCTTTTCCAAGAAAAGCCTCCTGTCTTGGAGCAAAGCTGAGTGGCTTCTCCCTCCTCACTGTGTTCACCTCAGCAAATGTTTTGTACTTTCCCTGCATCAGAAACAGCAATGGGGAGCTCTACTGACCAGTCAGTTTCAAGAGAGAAACTCCTCCCTAACACACATCCAGCACCACAAACCACCATCACACATAAGGAGTGAGTTCAAAGCACTTCAAGGTGTGAACTCGAAGCTTCACGAGCACTGTCACAGGTCAGTGGCCACTGTCACATTAAAGTCTTGAGTTCCACACACTGACCACCCCATCATCGGTCCTAGTTTCTAGATCAGCAACTCCTGACAGCTCCCACTGGTTAGTTTTATAAGACACATCCCTTACTTTACTCACAGAGACAGAATGATACTCCCAAACACAATTATTACATTTTATATATACTACTGTATTTAGTCAATTCACTAATCACTACATTCCAAGGTACCAACTTGTGCCTTCTGCAGTTCTTCCCCAAGCATATCATGTGTTTCTCCTTTCTTCTGCCTTCCCACTGCTGCTCTGCCTGTAATACTGGCATGGTAAGAAATCTAGATTCCAGTCAGACATTCTGATCTCTGTTCCATGAGCTGTTTGCTTTTTCTTTTATTAACCTACTGATTGTGTGCAGGCCTGGAAGCAGGGATAAGGAAGCAGGATTCACACTTCACTCATTACAAATGCTCTATTAACTTACTGAGTGAATAATTTTTTCCTGTAAATTGCTTTGCCTGCCCCTCCCAGCTCTATGTGCACAGTTTTAGATGAAATCTGTGAAATGCTTGGTGTTAAAGGATGAAAAACTTTGCTTTTTAGAATCATGTCTATAAACAAAAACCCCTTTTATTACACCTGGCTGCACATCTCTACCAGTTACACCCAGACAAACAGTAGACAGCAGAGCTCCTCAGGAAACCCACTTAGGGAAGAGGTAATTGTAGATTGTACAGGTGGATCACCAAACTAACCTTTGCCATTTCTTTATAGCTGTAGATATAAAGCAAGAAAGATTCTAGTTTCACTCATTTGCTATCCCTGTCTGAGTTTAAAGGAAATCAGGAGAAATGAATTCTTAATGTCAGCAAAACTAACTGGCTAAGGCCAAATCCCCACTCAACATTTACAGATGCAATGGCTGAAGCAGGTCTACTCCCTAACAAAATAAATGTAATGCAAATAAAAGTGTAGTCACATGAGAAAAGGATGGTGTGAAGAAACATTAAAAGGCACGAAGTAAATGGCCATAAACTCTCTGCAATAAATAGTATTTTGTAGGTAGAAATACCTTTTTTGAGTAAAAGAATTTAAAACTTACAAAAATACCTGAATTATATGGACCCAGGAATGGGACAGTGAAGTTCCAGGCAACATGAACACAGCATATATACTGCTATCTGTTCTGTAATTCTGGAAATGAAAATGAGATTAATACAGAAGTTTCTTTTTCCTCTTCCTTTCTCCCCTCCTGCCCTGGCAATGTATCAGGTCCGTGTCTCACTCGAAGAGCAGTAAGGGAGAGGAGGTCCAAAAGCACAGCTAGAGTGGGGTAAATACAAACCAAATCTGCTTTGTAAATGAGTATTACACAGGCTGATCTGAGTGGGACTGGATTTTATTGGGTACCTTTGATTGCACAGAAGCTGTCCCAGCCCCTGCTGTCCTGGGCAATGCTGGCACAGCAACTGGCCCCATTTTGTCTATCAGTTCCACATGGTGTCTGCTCAGGACCAATAAATCCTATCAATTTGTAACCAAACAAGTTGGAAGCATCCAGAATATAACAATGAGATAAGCAAGAGCCCACGTGATTTTTCAAGCATAAATATTTTCAGAGCAACGGAAAATAAGCTTTTATAGTTTCTGGAAAGAACAGGAGCTGTAAATATCATGTATCTTCAGAGAGGCTTCTGAAACTGTCTTCTGTTGCATTTTCATTAACTGTCTATAGAATACATGGAATATAGATAAAATAATTGCAGAGGAGATGCAAAACTTGGAAGAGCACACTCCAAGACAGACTGGTTATCAAAGGGTTGCTGTCACAGTGTAGGGAAAAATAGAAGGAACCTGGGTTCTCTGAGATCTGCCCTGGTGTCTGAGCTGCTCAGTTCTTTATTTATGAATTGAACAAAGGGAAAAAAGAGAATGCTTAATGAGCTTAAACTTGATACTGATGTGGAAAAAGAAGGAAATAGGCTAAGAGGCCAGATATGGAACTAAGAATTACTTTGAGAAAAGTATGGAAGAAAAAGTATGTACAATTAAAATAGGATACATCCACTCAGGTAGGAAAATCAAATGCAGAGATACAAATGGAGAGTCAGTCCCTACAGAAGAGGACAGTGAGAAGCAGTGAGTTTTAGTGGATCACAGATCCATCAGGAATTGACACTAACATGCTGCAGAAGAAAAGGTATTGGGAAAGTCATAAACCCCAAGGAAAGGTAACATTTCTGCTCATTTTTACATGGCAGACGCCATCCATGAAATTCAAGTTTTGTTTAGTTCCAGAGGAAACAGTTTACCGATGTAGAGAGTCACTCCCCCAGACAGCTTTTTTCCTGTGCCACCACAAATCTCTCCCCAGATCTCCCTCTGCTCTGCTTCTCACAGCCATACTCAAACATTGTTAGTATAATGAGGGAATACCACAACATCCCAAGTGAGCAACTTCTGGTACCTAAACTAGGCATCAACTGTATGTATCTCAACCCTTTCTAGTCTCATTATCTCTGAGATGCTTCTCCATTTCTTTCTGCTTCCAAATCCAGCTTTTCAAAGGACAGTTTCATTTTTTAGCACTAAGGTCAGCAGACCTCACCAGTCATGGGCTTTAATTTGGCTGCCTACTATTTTTAATCTCTATGTTACACACCTACAGTTACCATTTCAGTGACTGCAGGAAATCTCTGTGATTTGCCTCATCAATCTCCCTTATTCTATTTTTTCTGTCTCGAGCAGAAATTACCCAGAGATTTTAACATCTCTAAAACCATCCAACAGCCTCCCAAATTGTGCATTTGAGGACTTTTTAAAATCTTTCCATGAGCATAAACTATTTGCTTATGAATAAATAACATTAAAATTGTATGCACACTTTGGCCTATAAATGCACAGCTCCCCTGTAGTCTGACCTGGATTGTGCAAAAGGGGGTGTCAAGTCTTGTCCTTTACCAACAGGCCAGGCACTGTGTGTGGTACTTCTGTGGGCACTGGCAGCCTGCCTGCAGAGGTTCTTCAGGTTGTCTCCTGTGCATGCTGGCAGAGGTGTTTGGCCATGTGGAATGTGTTTCAAATGTAACCACACTTCAGCTCCAAACTGCACCTTCTCAAAGCACTGAGGTGAATTACAGCCCAGACAGAAAGTCAGCATTATCTCTAAGGACTCCCACTGCAGAGAGGCCCATCTGGTTCCCACTCTTGTGCATTACATGTTGAATTTTCAACATGAGTTATAACTTGGTCTAGAAAAAGCAAGTCTTAACAGCCTGGAAGCAGAAAAAAGCCATGGGAGGGTTAGTAATGAAAGGAAATATGAATGTGAGCAGTACAGTGCAAACATAGAGCAATGCCACTTAAGCATGTCAATATTGTCTTCTAAAATCCTCTTGCTATGCTGTAACCTTTAAAAAATGTGTTTCAAGGTGTATTTCTTCTAGTTGTCCAATAAGAGAAAGCAAATAGATCCTTCTGAAAATCACTGTTACCATTTAAAAGAATCCAGGCACATGTATACCCAGACTACTTCCTTAACCTTTCAGAACATGCCTTGCAGCAAGGCCTGTTACAGCAACTTAAACTTAGTGAATCTCAAAAGGTAGAGGTTATGGCTTCATGACCACTATACTATTATTTTTTTAGGATATTTATTCCTCATTTAATTGTGTCATTAAAAAAAAATTACATGAATGGCAGACCTTTTTAGCCCAAAGCAGGGATGGAGTGCATGGTAGGATCTGACCCTACATATTTTAGCACTTAATAAATGAATGGCATATATGAAGGAGCAGAAAGTACTTCCTCCTCTGGCCTCAAGCAGGCATGAACATTTCTGGATGTAGAAAATAAACTAATACTAAGTATATCAATGCAATTTAAAAACAAAACTACTCGAAGAAGACCACTAGGTACTCTGGCATAATTAAACAATTTCAGAAAGGTCGAGCTAAAGGTTGAGGGTGCCAACTACCCTCTGCACAGGGAGTTGAAGAGAAGCTTTTAATTAAACCATCATAAACCCTGAGTAAAATATACGGTACCCTTTAAATAATCCTGGAAAAAAATGGATGGCTGCAAAAGAAGATGTAGACACTGTGAAGAACTGACTTCTAATGGATTTTTAGATTTTTGAACATGAAAGCAAACAAAGCAGATAGTAAACTGATTATCCGAAACCAGACATGGAAACCCCAAAACTTGGAGTTTAGAGAGCTCTTTTTTATGAACTATAGTAAGACAAAAACGCTGTCATGAACTTGAGTCACAGAATGAGACCTCCAGTTCAGGAATGCAGGGTAATAGTGCCAGCTGTTTGATATACCCAAATAACTGTAATTATGCATTTATATGTGCTCTATAACCAATCTGTTGTTCTTGAGCTTGAACTTTTGATCTGGTTTTTCCAATTGACTGCAATCCCACTAATCAGCCGACAGTAGAAATTGCAAAGGAAGGTAAATTAATGATTTCAGTTTGATCTCAGCTATGTCATAACTCATTAAACACCACATAACATTTTGTGGCAAGACAACCCCACTCACACATTTTGGAGCAACTGCTGGAGACTATCGTGCAAGTCAAGATAGTGTATCTGGATTTAGAGGGTCACATGTTTCTTGAGATACATGTTCCCTGCAGAGGGTATGTCAGAGGCTACCTGAAGGCAGAAAAACAAGACTGACCCTGGCTGTGCAGTCCATGCAGGTGTGAACACTGCTGAGAGGTCTTTTAACACATTTAAGCTAAGAGCTGTATCAACAACACAGTTTTAATTCTGAACTCTTCTTATCTCAAATTTTCTCATTCCCCTTGACTGTCCCTTCAATCATAGTAATAAGAAAAACCTCATCCAGATCTCAAAAATCACAAAACTGGCCAAAAAATATGCTATTTGAATTATTTTGGGGGGATAGGGGGGGTTATTACTAAAGCTCAAGGCTGCACACTGGTCATGACTTCAAGCTTTTAATGTCTAATCATGAAAGCCCAAACCACTTTGCAAGGTTATTGAACTGCCACGACTGCTGTCACTGGGGACCCCTCTGCAAGAACAGAGGGGAGAGACGGCAGCTGGAAGGAAAAAAAGCATCTTCCCATGTGAAGCAGAGCCCTGGGAAGCTCACCTACCCACAGGTCTTCAGAAGCAGTTATTTTAGGGAAAAAGGAAAAGAAACTGCTATTCTTAGACGCAGCAGAAAATTGGCAGAACTGGCAAAACTGATTAATGGCAGTAATATCACGGGCTAGAAAGGAGGCCACGCTGTGGTCACATCTGTCTCATGGCATTTAAAGCTCTACACAGTGAGCCTCTGCAAACCTCTTTTTCACCTTCCCTCTATCATTTTTCAAATTCTTTAAGTTGATTCACAGCTCAACAGTTTCACCTCTTTCATGTCAGTACTTCCTGTTGTTCTATATTTTACTGAAGAGTTTGTCATCCCCCTGAAATGTTGATTCCAAAAGGAATCTTTCTGAATGCCTTTGCCACACGTAACACCATCTTGCTGATGGCTAGCCAGGCTATTTTCAGAGTTTACATGTGCCATCCTACTTCTAGTGCTAACATGGGCTATTAATAATCATATTTTTCAACACTTGTGCCCACAAGCTATCATTAATAGCTTTTAAATGTTACTTGAAAAACAAGACCTCCCAGTGGTACAATTATAATTTCAACTACCCAGTATGTCACAATAAAGGAATCAGTCTTCTGAAAAACCCTTGAAAAATACAAATTAATATCAAAGTTTGATTAAAAAGCTCACCTGGGCTACCAGCAAGTTGCTAACATTTTTAGTCCAAAAGATGTGTTTAGCTAATGGTATCTATAACATTACTGCAAAATTGTCTTTCTGAGTGCTCATCTAGTGTTTTGCAAATTAAAAAAAAATCTCAATGATAAAAGACTTTGCACATGTCATAAATGGATTTTAAACTGAATGAAGTTTAGGATACAGAAAATGGGAATTGAAGAATTTTTTGGAGCTAGGGAGTCAGCTTTCTGGTATTTAACTGCTGTAACCTTATAACTGTATTTATTGAGTTTTCAAGTTCCATCTTCAGAAAACAATGGCAATTTTTGCCCAATTGGGACATCTGCCATCTACAAAAGGGGGTCATGAAGCTGTACCCTTCTCATGCCCTGCATTACAAATTCAACAGCAATTGGAATTAAGGGTGTTATTGAACCTAAAGAGGAACCATATCAGGACTATCAGAATCAAAATGCTGCAACAAACCTGTAATGATAGGCTCTAGGTTGGTAGTGGAAGACAATAAAATTCACCTTTCAAAATGAGTTCATTCCATTAGCAGAGTCATATTTTAGAATTCATCAGAAAACTGTCCTCACACCATTACTGGGTTTCTTTTTTAAAACCTACATTTTTAGTGTTGCAAACTGAATAAATGGCACGATCTAGATGTAATTAAAACATTTTGTAGTAAAAAAAGAATGAAGTACTCATCAAAAATTTATATTTTATGTTATATATGCACCTAGCACATCTGCTATGCCATTGGGACAGATGTTTATTAATATGGATATCTGATCATATTGCTAGACTGCTAATGGCTCAGTCATCCATCTTCTAAATACCACACAAGTTTCTGACTATATGTTGAATCAATTATCAAAATATTTCCAAAAAAATCCTTCTTTACTGCTATTGTCTCTGAAAAGCACCATTAACTTGCAGTTTTGTTTCAACAACAATGTTACAACATATGGTGTTTATAACATGTATGTTATGTTGTACGAAAGACTCACTTTAAAGAAACTTCCTTTAATATGGTAACAGGTATGAAAATCAGCTAAAATTAATACAGATGTGTTTTGATAAGAGTGATCCCTTGAAATAATACGCTCTCTGGTAAGGCTGGTGACCATGAAACAGGTGACTCAACTGGAAACTGGTCCTTTCAGTTATCTTCAGGAACACACAGATCCTAAATTCTGCTTCCTCATGCAACAGCACACCCTAAATTTGTTATGCATTGCATGCTGCAACCTGTTTTTATTTCTCTGTTTAGTTCTGCTGTCTAGAGGAAATGAAAAAAATAGGATATTAATATTCAAATTCCTTTTCTTGTTCAACTTCAAAATCTTGTGAGTAGAAAAATCTCACCTTTTCCTGCCAGAGTACTGCACTTGTCTTGAAATGCTGATTTTCTTAGTGACAGTTTAGTCAGACAATTTGACAATTCAGTTAAATATTGAAATATTTGGCTACAGCCAAGCATCAGTGTTTTATGATTTCTCAAACTGTGTAAATAATAATGGTTTATTAAATTAAATATATCCTTTTCTAGTCTATCCCAGCACTACTGATGTCCACTACACATTTGTACTCACCTTTGCTGTGGACATATTCTCCTACCATCTCTTCTCCTGATTTCTAAGCCCTCATGCAGGTAGAGATAAAGCTTACCTTGTTGCAAGTTCACTGAAGATGAACAGGCTGGACTCAATGGGCTTGAATTTTTAAATTCCCTTCCCAATATTTTTCTGATACTACTTTAGCCTCATTTATTTTCTCCTAGACTGACAAGTTGCAGTTTCATGTGGCACTGCCTCAGAATCAGACTACAAGGCCACAGAAGCTCTAGAAGGAGCTCAGACACCTGATATAATCAGAATCTTTCAGATTAAACTCCTGAGCTAAACCAGCACATGGTGTCACCCTATTTGTTGCATTTCAAGGGTTTAGGGGTTCGGGTTTGTTTGTGTTTTGTTTTGAGGGGTTTTTTGAGTGAAAACAATAAGGAAGTTTCTTACTTATCTTTACTCTATTTTACAATTGCCTAATGAACACGACCAGAAGAAGCAATTTCAGCCCCAGGCAGAAGTCTTCATCTCTGCACTATTTACTTGACTCTCACTGAAAAAGTACCTGGCTTTAAAATATTATGCAAAGAGAAAACTAATTTCAGATTTTCAGAATAAAAATATATACTTTGCATGATAAAAAAGAAAACTTTTAGAATTAAATGCATTTTCTTTGCACTTGATCGTTTTGATATGTGCCTTCCTCACGCTTTGGGAAAAAAAAAAAGTAAACTAATTCTCATTTACACTGTTGACTCACAGAGTTATCAACAACCCTACAGCACCAAAGGAAAAGTGTTATGATGTTTCCATCCTCCCAAATCTCCCGCATTTTTCACGGTGAGCTCTCCTTATTGCTCTACTTATGCAGACATAGTGTAACGTTGAGGCTGTGTGAATGAAATCTTTGTACTGTCAGCCTCAAGCACTCAAATATCATGAGTCAGGTTCCAAAATACCACAGAGCTGGAATAAATATCATGAGACTTCAAACAGTACATCTGCAGTTCTTCGTATTTCCTTTTTTTTTTCTTTTTTTCCCCAAGATTTCAGGGTCACATTTTCAGGATTTGCTCAGCAGTCATGAAAGTTAATTAAAAATGCTGGAGGTAAGTAAGTTTCTCCTACAATAACAAACCTCAAGTGCCAAGACACAAAGTAGTAGACATGCAAAGATTTTTAATAACACTCTGAATTACCAACACTAACATATGAATGCAAGAAAAGAGCAGTTAAAACACGGGAAGTCTTAATTTCTGCCTGCTCATCAAATGTCAGTAAGAAAGTTCTCTTGCAGCCACACCGTGGTGAGAGGTAAGTGGGAATGAGAGAAGAGAACATGATCACTGGCTAGAATCCATCACTGATGCCAAGAAAAATAAAGAACAGAGGAAAGACATGGGAAAAACTAATACCACAGGTGCTGTTTGCTAGCATGTGCAGCCTTTAGCAGACAGTCCTGTCTGCTTGTAGCGCTGTACAAAGCTGCTTAACTCACTTTACTTTTGCCTCCCTCATTTTAAGAGTAAGGAATTTGCTACAGACTGGCATTAGAGAGCATTCCTCACTCCTGCTGCAGAACACCTGGGATGAGGAAGGGATTTCCTTCCCCACAGCGATGCAAGAATTCACCTGCTGAAATGCCTGGCTGCAGAGACTGCAAACTAGAGCCAGAACCTGGGGCTTACATAGATCATTCCTTACTGTTTTGAACTTCCTGGTGTAGCCTCAGCCATTCCTGATTACATTAATTATGCACTTTCAAGGTTTTCTTAACAACCAAGAAGGCAGGAAACTTTTCTTAAGTGGCACACAGTTTCTGCAGAAAATTGCATTCAACACACTTGACACAATTCAATCAGGCAAGTTACTTGTCATGAGCAAGTGTCATTGTCACTTTGCTGTGTCAAGATGAAAGCATTTGAAAATATGTTTGGCACAGGCTCTACAGCGAATGAAACTGTGTAATTGTATCATGGTGGGTGAAATCTCCTAGGACTGAAAAGAGAAAGTATCCTCTGAGAGTGTTTTAAGTGGAATACAACATTCCCCAAATATAATATGATAGTCCTGAATAAAAACACCACTTTGTCTGATTTTTTATCTGTATTAAACCACGTTTTAGTCCAAGGTCTGAAACTATAGCTGCAGCTTGCTTCCTCATCCAACAGTACTTAAAACTGAAGAGAACCCTGGAACAAGTTACTGCCTTGGCAGGGAACACAGTACAGACAGCTGCTTGTTCACTGAAATACTGACAGAATTTTGAGGGTTGCTGCTCTGAGGCTTATGTTCTGTCCCAGCCCACAAGAAGTTCTCTTTCTGTGCTAATAACCCCACTTTACTGATAGGAAAAGCTGCTTTTATCACAGTTCAGGAACCATTAAACAGCCACATTTACTTATATATTTATATCTTTACATTTATAACAGTCCTCTCATTGTATCAGCAGTATCAAGGGGCTGTACAGCTTTATAGCATGGCTTGTCTTAGGATTGGAAAATAGTATTTTGTGCAAATACTAGTATTTTGTGAAAATACTAGTAAAATTCACTCAGTCAAAACCACTGCCCAGTCTGACTCTGAAAAGGAAACACAAGATGAAGGCTCCACACTGCAGCAAGGGTGTAAAGAATGGCACTGTCACTGAGAAACTTAGTGAGGACTTCCTTCTAAAACATCTGCATAATCATTTTTCCTTGCACCCTCCTTCTGTTTGGTTTGCTTACTGTCAGAAGCCAAGGGGAGATGTTATCCGAGTGGTTCTCCCTTGGGAATGTGGGAGAATACGGAGGTGATGTGCATTCTCAATGAACTGTCTGTTCTTCAAACACCAACCAGACAGCACCTGAGTCCACTGAGAGCTTTATGATTAGGGGGAGGCCTCAGGGCCTGCCATCCTGACAAGAAACAACTCTTGGAAAGAATTTGATGGACGAGTCTGAAAGTGCCCTTTGAAGAAAAAGTCCAAACAAATCCCACAGTCAGTTAAAAAAGATATGAGAAATGAAAGACTCATTCATTCTTATTAATGCAGGCTAAACTGCAAATCCCAAAAGCAAAATTATGGCTTGTGCAGAGAAAAGCTGCAAAAAAACCCCCATGTGAAAAGCAGAACATTCCTGACACAGGTAAAGTGCAATGATTTGTCTGGGTAGGACTGCACATTTATAGCCACTGAACACTTCGAAATGTAAACAACATTTTTTAGGCATAAAAGCAAAATTAAAGGCAATACCGACTGAACACTTGCAATACCCTTTCCAACAGCAGCAACTTGTTTGGCAGCAACTTCTTCCTGCTACATCCTGTGTTTCCCACACCATGCCAAACCCTTGGTGTAACACAGCACCAAGCTCTCACGGCTGCTGGTAACAGATGTCCAGCATCTGGTGCCTGCAGCTCGTGTCTTCCTGTACAAGAACTGAGAACTCTTTAAGGAAATCACTTTTAGAATACTCATGTTATCATCATCTGCTACTTCTGACTGGCCCACTTGAAAAGCGATATCGACAGAGACCAGCCAGCAATAAGGAAGACATTCCAGAGAGAGGAATGGAATCATGTATATTCCAGCACAGAAACCTTGAAGTGCTAAATTAACTGGGACCTATGATCTGTTTATAACTATTTAGCCAAAAAAAAAAAAGTTATTTAAGAGCAGAGCATTACCATATGTCTAGCAATTACCACAGGCCTATACATACAGAAGAGGCTTCTAAGCCATTACTCACTGAAGAATATCCTGCTCTACACAGATGATTCAGCCAACAGGAAAAAGATGTTAAAACCAATGAACAAAATTGAAAACAAACCACTGGTTAACGCTAAAAATAAATCAAAGGTGTTAGTGTAAATGGTCAAGTATTGTCTTAATTTTAGACCCAGCTTATACAGTTTACCTTCAGCTCTAGGGAAAAAAGAGACAGACACCTCAGGACAGCAACAGAACTAGTGATAAGTCATCCAGGTGGAAGTGGGAAGCTGACCTGAACAGTGAAAAGCAGGAACTACATTATTCTGCTTTTTCTTTCTCTGACACTGCACTAATCAGAAGCACACTGTCTCCAGGACAGCACTCATTCCTGGGGTTAGGCCTGTGGGAAGAAGTGTGTTCACAACATCCCTTCCCTCCTCCTTTACAACTCTGGTTGTATTTTTGGTTATTTCATTTCACTTCTCAGTTTATTGAGGACCTGTGGCCTTTTCATCAATTTAAAGAAGACCTCATTGTCAGCTACTTATTTTAGGGGAATAATAGAGGTGCCTATGTAGGGATGATCTCAATTGTCTGTGAAACAGGTATGACTACAGCTGGTATATCTAAACAGTAACTTTTCAATAAGTTTACAATGAAACGAAGAAAAAACCCTACTGACCTCTGAAACTCCTTCCATTAGCTCACACCCACCCCGGGTATACTGGAGAGTGTCACTCCTTCCCTCTGCCATCCCAGAGCACCCAGAACTATTGGAATTGTTTGATTCACTGCTTCCTAACAGTAAGAATAGACCTCAGATGACCTTAACAGTTCAGGACTGAGACAGGTATGAGAAAATACGGTGAAAAGGGATCTTATGTTTGCAGTCTGCCATGTAGATTCCTCTACATTTCTACCTTTAGCCATCTTCTGAGCAGCTCAGGTAGGATCCATGGTGCCACCTTTCAGTGAAGACCTGTGGTGCAGGGAGGTAGCACTGTGCTGAGCAGGTATTTTTGGGAACATCACTGCCAGTTAACATCACTGCCAGTGCCATTTGGAGGAGAAACACAGAGTTTGAATCCCCCAACAGGACCCAAACAGCAGCTGCCAAAGGTACTGAATAAAAAAACGTGTGTTAGAAAATGCTGTACAGTGTTGGAAGAAAAAAGTGCGAAAACCATTGGCAGGCTGTGTGAACCATGAAAGGTCCTGGTTTAATTAAAAAAGGCTGGAACAGACTCCAGTCATAATTTTAGCAGAAAACAGCAGTTCAGCACTGTTTCTATTGTTCACCATGCTCCCAAGGTGAGCATTTTCGAATAGTTTGTTCTCAGAAGTATGCATACTCCAAAAAGAAAACTAAACTAAAAGGTTACTAAATAAAATTAACTACATAGAAAATACAGTAAGGTTTCTTGCAACCCTGCAGCTTCTGGGAATAATTATATTTTGTTAGATGGCAACTCCATCCTAGATTGACTCTTGGCCATAAACAAATCAAAGGTTCAACTGAAATTAGTTCCTGTGGATTGATCACTCAGAGAGAAGAAAGCCAGACATTTGGTAGGGTGAAGAGAAATAATACAGGAGCAGTGATTTGAGAAAGATGAAAGCCTTATCTCTCGGAAATAACCATGGCTTCATCTGCACAGAGAAGGGTGACCATAGCAAATGCTGCAGTGCTGTCAAACAACTGATCTGTAACCCGGTAGAGGGAAGAAGGGAAAATAAAAGTAAAATAATAATTTAGGAACAACTGAAGTAATATACTCCAGTAGAGAAAAATATAACCATACATCTTCTTCCCAGCCTATAATGTACTACTGGTGTATCAAATGACCAAAGTCAGACACACAAATTTGGGAGCCTCTGGCTGATTTGGATATGTCTGGGTACCATAAAAACATGGGGTTTAGGCTGTGCTGTGCCTTCACCTCATCTACATGTTAAACAATGAGATACATCCACAACACAAAGGGCCCAAACTTGATTTTTCTCCAGTGCTTACGAGTTACTGTACATGTGAATGTAAAAGAAGATAATTTGTTTTACAAAATCTCTGCTTTGGAAAATGTGTCTTATGGCCTCAAAAATTTTTCACGTTTTATACTCTGATAGAGAAGCCTTGATAGCATTGCTTCTAAGGGAAAAGAGCAGAGGAGAAGAGAGAAGTCCCTGACTATAAGCCTTCCTCAAGCCCTTCTCCAGACTGCCCCCTTGCCTCCTCACCAAGATCAGCGTGGCAGTCCCAAAACCAACATCCCTTTACTTGATTCATCTCCTCCTGGCAACCACAAGGAACCCTCTGAAGAGCAAATTCTGGTGACCTGGACTGCAAAGCCTGTACAGCATCAAAAGCACTCTCTTTTGCTTTATAAAACAACATCCCAGTGATCTGGTTCCCTTTTATTTCACTGTATGCCTTCTTTCTTTTAACAGTTACTACTCATTTTTATGTACCCTTATTGGGTACTATCTGTCACTATCAAGTTCACAAACTCTGCCTTGGCAATTACACTCCAGACTTCTATTTCATGAACACCAGCCAGGCCAACAGTCAGTAACTGCCATAAATCCATTTTTTTTTTTCTCTCTTGGACAATAAATTGTCAAGAGAAATGTGGGTGTACATCATACTCTGAAAGCAACTGATCTCTTGTAGAAGTAAGCAAAACTTTCATTTGAATCAGCATTAAATTCACAGGAAAAAAGTAACTAATATTTTATGTCGAATTTCTGGTCATAATTAATTCACTGCTGTGCCTACCCTTCCAATGAAGGGGCTGCAAAAGTTTCCAGTCTTATTTTCTGGAAACTCTCCAAAGGTTTAAGCTTCTAACTTCTGCTAATTAATTCAGGAGGAACCTGAACATATGGCGTTATAGCCAAAAATATATAGCATGTACAAAATATAGCAAATAAATTCCATAAAAATAGGCCTATATTTTAAAGGGGGGGGAAAAGCTGGGAGAGGTGCTTTGCCTTTTTAATGACTGCTTCTTTATTTTCCCAGGAGACATTGCTGGGTGCTCTTACCCAACAACAGCTTGAGTGAAATAAACATAAAAACAAGTCTTGTGTCAAGGCAGTGAGGTTCAAAAGGCAGATTCAGTGATGTGCCAGTTGAAGAATGCTCCCAAAGCTGACACTTCCCTGAGCACTACCATAAGAACAGCAAATCATAACACGTTTCACTGCGTGACCTCATATCCAGTTTGGACATTACCTTGGCTTCCCCTTCTGGGTGGAGCTGAGCCACCAAGATGGACTAAGAATCAGCTCCCTCTATTCCAGGTGCCATGGCCTGAGTGCACTAATGGGCCTTAATAATGCTGACCAGGCTCACCCTCCCATGGCCCTGCCCACTGGCCCAAGACCTCCATTTAAGATCTGGCCCGCACCCCCACCCCAGTCCCTGACCTGACTCACACGCACACCTGTCTCCAGCCTTGCCCTCAGGTTGGATGCTGGACCTACTTTGCCAGCATCCTGTCTCCTGGATGGACTGCTCATGGACATACTGGAGTCTGACTTTGGCCCCTTCTCCTTTTTGCCCCTCAATGGACCATAGAGCTGCTTGGCTGCTTACCTTGTCTGGGATGCCAATGGTTATGGGCACCCTGTGCTCCTTCGAAATCCCAACATTGCTGAGCTGAGCAGTGCTCAGTGCAAGGGCTGTCTGCACTGGGATTACCCTTGGATCCTGGCTTGCCTCCCTTAGAGAGCAGCTGGCATTGCTGCTCCCTGACAATAGCTCATATCCTCACAGTCTTGGGATCTCACTCCTGCTGGCCCAAGGACAAGGAGGAAGATGCCCGTGGATGGAACCGGAGCAGCCCCAGTCAGAGTGTGGTTGACCCTGTGGAACCCCACAGTTGACAGGTACCTGTCACCTCTGGGGGCTGAGGAGCTGACACCCCCTCTGCCCATCCCTGCTAAGTGATGAGAGCACAACTTAAACTGCTGCAAGGCACACCTGCCTTCATGCTGGGCCTAATGCTGCTCTTACAGGTACTGCTTTTCCTTGTTCCATCATGCTCTAAGGAGATCATCCCACCACAGCCTTCCCAGCTGCCTAGGAAAACTGGCCTGGAAGCTGTTAAATTACTGCCTGAACTACTCTTGCTTTACACTCCTCACGTCTCTGCTGACAGGAGCTGTTATTTGGGAGTTCTGAACACACCTTGTCCTCTGAGTGTTGTAGTCCCTGAAGACGGAAGGCAAAAGACAGCTCTTTTTGGCACAGGAGATACAACTTGTCACTTAATTATGATTGTATTTGCTGTAATGTATACTGGGACTTTGTAGTTAACTTGTTTCTAGTCCTGGATGGATTCCTGCCAATGGATAGGTAGATCGATGTGTCTGCCTTATTTATGATTTCTTATGTCTGAACTTTACTAAGTTGTCTTTGACTTGCCCAACCAACAACAATCTCTTTATCTCTTCACTTTCTTACTTCAGCCTTTATGCTATTTTAGAACTGAGATCAAGAAGTGCTAGGTACTCTGAAATAAATGCATTTTTATGCATCCCATATAAGATTGCATTTTTTGCAATCTTATATGGGACTGAAGGAAAAATAACAAAGCAACAACTGTTACTTCTCTGATTGTTTTGAGGACCAACTGTTTTTAAGGAAATACTAGTGTACACCTAGAGATACTCAGACAGGGACGTTGTGTCAGTAGGTTGTTTTGCCCTATGTATACAATTTGTTTACCCATACACGAGGTGTAACCATCAGCACAAACCAAGTATTTCCACAGAAACAGCAGAATTAAGAGGCTCATTGTTTCAAATGGAACACATTTTCTTGGACTTAAATTTATAAAATACTTTTAGGATGTAGAGCATGTAATTGGTCTAATCAGAGGAATTAATCTTCACAGCTTCCATGACTACAAGGCATTCTACATGATGCAAGAAATGATTCATACGTGGCTTCATACAGTCCAGCACTAAGTCAACTAAAAACATCAAAAAACCAAACCACCATCAGAATTTTTAAGATGAAGACTTTTACATAAACTTTTAACTAGACAACTGGTAGAATTCTCTTTGTGATAATGGGTCTGAACTTCTAGCTGTATACATGAAATGTAGGAGTCATTTTCCATTGCAGCCGGGAAGTGACTGTTTGTTTCAACTCAATTAAAACATTATTCTAAATGAACTTTATGTCTACACTGAAAAGGCTGCCTTTCTGAGTCCTGTTACTTTTATCAACACCTGGTTTTCTTGCAGGAAATACAGGAATTAAAAAACAGTTGGCAAGCATTGACAATTTAGAAGTTGAAATTAGGAGGGTTGACTGTTAGGCTAAAATAAGTTTTTGTCACCTTTCTATTAAAAGTTTGAGTTAAGCTCAATAATTGTTAAGCTCAATAATAGGAAAGTACTATGTTCACTTTCATTTCCGTTCCAAAGAAATGAAAGTTGCACAAATAACATGTCTTTTTTTTAGAAAATAGTTTTTAAATGAAATGCCTCATCCTTCCAAGGAAAGGGGCAATTATATGAACAGTGAAATAATTACACGTGCTTGTAGTGTAGATAGATATCCACAATGTAATTATGTCACTGAGAGAAGGAAGAGAGAGTAACAGAACCTCCTTCTGTCCTGGTGTTTTGCTAAAGAGCTTGTATTTTCCCAGTATGACTGCTCTGAGGACAATTTCAGGGACTGAGAATCTATCCTGCCCATCCAGGGGCATTATGAATGTCATGTGCTGACTGCAGCCAGCAGCAGTACCAAGAGATGGGAGAAAATGTGTCTTTTAGGGTTATGACAGTGAAGGCAGGTGGTTTACTTAATGCAGCAGAAGTGAGAATAGAAGTGGGTGAAATGGTTGTGGTTAAAGAACAACAGATGACACAAAAGGAACAGGAGACCATAAAAACAAAGCCAATCCACGCAGGCCTGTGTATTATCTGTCCTCTTCCTAGTTTGATGCTGACATGGAGCTTCAGTTTATCCATTCCCTTGAGTATTTCTGGACCAGTTATGAGCAACAGTAAAAAAACTGTTAAGTGAATGCAGCTGTACATGAGTCAGCTGCATTTTGTCACAGTAATGTTGCAGAGGAAAGGAAGAAATGTTATGCTCATTATTTTGGTAATTAGCTGTTGGCTGTATTGGTTTACAAGTGTTTAACATGCTTTTTTAACCTGCAAAATAGCAAGGATCTGAAAGTTGTGCTTGTTTGTCTTATCACCCAACATCCTCTTCAGCTGCACACTGTCATCCATTTAGAACCTCCTTGTGTCACAGTCTGAGAGTAAATTCTGACCTTGGAATCCCTAACAGAAGTATCTGAACCAGACTAGGCATCCATGATTTATTCTGTTTGTTTAATAAGAATACTATTGATGTTAATTATGCATACTACAGGAAAATAAATCCATTGAGCCTGAAGGCAAATTTGATATCTAAATACTTAAGAGTAATACTGAGTCATAAAACCAAACTGTTAATGATTTTTGGGGGTTTTTGCCTGAAATGTTTCTCTTCTGGTTCTAAGACTTCAACCCACCAGATGATTTTCACTTTGAAATACAAGGTATTATAAAGTAACTAATATATTTGGATACTATAATTTCTTTTTAGAAATTTTACTATCAAAGGATGAATAGCTAGCACTTACCTTTTAGAGCTATATTGAGTAGCAATTGCCAATTATTATTAATTATTTGCTGATGTATGTATTTAGGAATCAGCTGAAACTATTTTTAGTATAAAAGTGGCAGAAGCATCCACAGGAGTATCGTATGAACTACCATATTCTATGTAAGTATCACTAATCAAGACACAGTAGTACCATGAAGGAAATTCAGACTCAGTCAAAAGCTTTTGAGATGGGCAGGAGGACACAAATACTTGATTTTTGCCTTCAAAATCCTCACTTATTTGTGAAAGTTGCATTTGTGCAAATTTTAGAAGCTCTGTGACATTCAGGAAGAATGAGCAGTACCAGCTGATTCTGTGTTACGTGGTATGATTTAACCTGACACACCTCAACAATCCATCACAAAACTGAGAGCCCGTGTTTCTATTTGAGAGCAACAACCGCCTGAGGCTACTACATGTAGTTCTGGCAGGACAGTCAGTATCCTGAAGTACTGCAAAATCTTAAACAACATTTACAACTACTGTAGCTAATGCAATTCTGCTGCTCATTTTAACAGTAAAAGTTGTCTGCTTCATCTACTGTGCTGTAACAAGTAAATCCTGCTGGTTCTGTTTGACAAGGCCTGTATGATAAAACATGTGCAAATATGCACACACAACTAAACCGTACCTGCTCTATAAATTTACCTTAAATAACAACTTTATATACTTAACACAAGTAGAAGTTGCTCTTAATATAGAATCCTAAGGAAGGTTCATCATCATCTTTGCCCAAAGTAATTTTCTCCAAAATAACTCTGTCCTTTCTGATGGCTCAGTTGTACAAGACCCCTGTTGACAAAACTTTCACAATCTTTGGGTGATTTGTCATGACATAATCTTACAGTGAAAGTTGTTTGTTCTCATATGCAGGTTATGATGCAAACACTGAGTAGATATGGACTCTCAAAAGCATCCCAGATTGCTTAATGAAATAATGCCAATCAATGAATTCCCTGATAGGAGCAGGGAGGGGAGGGAAAGGGGAAATTCATGCTTGTATCTGAAGTTGAACTGTAGCTGTAATGGCAATTAATGAGTTCAGGGGGGTTAGTAACAAAGGTACCATTATCTTTTGTGGCAGAGACAAACTGGGTTGGTAACTGGGAAGAAGACAGAGTGGGAGAGCTGGGACACGTGATTTCTAGATGGGTGAGAGAAGCCGGATGCAACTGCTGGAAATCTGAGGGTTAGAAGGGGCCAAAAAAAGGCAATAAGTCAGTGGATCTTAGGGTGCAATGAAAAAGCTCCTCAGAATTTCAGAACCATCTGAAATGAGCTGAATGGGAAATAGGAGGATCCTGGGTAACTCTGAAGTGGAAAGGGGTACCAGGAAAAGCAAATCAAATAGGGAGTTATGGTGAGAAGTTTCATGGACAAATTTGACTTGGAAGAGAATCCCTCCTTGGTCCTCTTTCTTCATTATCTTTTTGTCCCATGGTCTCTTCAAATCCCAGTAACTACACGACTGCCATCTTGACCTCCCATCTTCTTTTTGGATCCCTCTTTTGCTTTCCCAAGCAAAGACTAGAAGACCAGAAGAACTAAGGTTGCAGACTATTCTCTGGTGAGGAGACTTGCTAGACGGGGCAGCTGCACTTGGTCTTAAACAAGAGTGCAACAGAGAGAAAAGATTAGGTGAAGCTGCAATCCTTGGAACTAGAGGTAAAAGCAGAATTACATTTAGTCTTACTGTAAGAATAAAGGGGGGCAGCTTTGGGAGGATGATTTTGCTAGATTTATTTTTTTTCAAGTCTTGCCGATTTGTTTTGTTATTTCTCATATTAACTCTGATATTGATGCCATTTTAGAAGCAAGTGTCAAGCAGCAAGAGCAAATGAGACACTTTCTGAACAGTTTGCTAAGGGTTGAACTCTTTATTTAAAGGTAGTGTTTATACAGCCCCATTTGGAATCTAACAACCTGCAAAATGGCTGAGGGGTAAAAAGCCCAGTGGCTCTCATTTACAGCTTATACTAAAGAATACTGAGAGGGATTGTCACAGAGTCTTCAATCCTGAATCCATGGACTCCATGCCATTAGGACATGCTGTGAAACAGCCTGGCAAAGTCAGGTAACAGCACGAGTCTCTCCCTGGCGTATCTTTGAAATCACCTCTCACATGGCAGTGAGCTCTGCCTTGTACATCAGAATCTCACCTGAGTCCTGGTGGTACCTTTCCTATCACCAAAGTGTGTGAAAATCTTGCATGAGGACATCTTGCAGTTCTCTGTGTGAAGGAAATTTCCTTGGTGCACAAGAGTCAAACACTAAGGCTGTCCACCAAAACTATTCTCAACAAGTTCTGACTCTCAGGAGCTCCCTTTATGCTTAAACCATTGACCCTTCTTGCTGCTTTCTCAAGGTGAATTAAAAATTCCAGTGTTCTGATCCTAAGCACTGCTTGAATTAGATACACATGTGAGCAAAGAAAACTTATGTCTAATTATTGGTAAATACCTTTTTAATTATAAATGTTCTGTGGCAATGGAAAACAAAAATCCTGCTCCATTTACACATAAAGCTTCGGGAAAAACAAACCAAACCAAATGCAACCCTATGATTTTTCTTGTACCTTTTTAGCCAATCAGCAGAGAATTTAGAATATTTTCACCACAATATTATTAAAACTGTTATGGCAGGTCAGGCAATTTTTTGATATTTACTTCTATAGAAAACACAGCAAAAGGACGGAACACTGATGTGTGATTGACCCATGTGACTAAATACATTTTCCTCATAAAATTAAAGGCTATAACTTCTCTTTAAACTTATGACTATTCTCTGATTGAAAATGTGTGTATTTGCACTAGGAAAATGTAACAGGACACAAGGAAGAAACAAAAATTTGAATTATGTGAGCACACATGGTTGTTTATACATAACAAAATCCCTATTCTTTCACACCCCCCCTTCCTTTGACAGGTAATTCTGCCTGCTGTATGTTGAAAAACACCAGTGGAGTCTTCTTGATCAAATGCCAGTACTTTTCTAATCTCTCATTCAGATACCACCCATCAATACAATGTCACAGTGTCACATATGCTGAAGTCTAAGGAGTAAATTAAATTAACTGACTGTACTACATTTATACAGATTATTACCAGGAATTATGTTTGCTTAGAAGCTCATCTTAAAGGAAGAAAACTCATTCATTGCCAAGACAGAAGCTATTCCTTAAAATTAGTATGTTCCCATACAGCAGGCCAGATATGTCACTGGAATAAGTGGAAGCTCAAAACCAGAAGGAACTTCCATTTTGAAACCAGTAGGTGTAATTTTTGTACTGAGTTTTCAAGTGTGTAATGGTCCTTGTACAGCTAAAACATTTCAGATGTTGGATGCCTCAGATTACAAAGGTACTTGGTACTTTAGGTGCAAGCAAGTGAATCTCATAGCACTGAAATAATCTGCAGCAACCATCACATTGCACACACTGCACTGCCAGGGACACCCTGTCCCTGAGAATTCAGTAATACAAAATGGGACCTACACTAAACACTCATCTTGAAGTCATCCAAGATGGCCAACAGGAAAAACTATGGACAAAGCAATCCTCATTAGCTCATTCTTGCCCAGGAAACTGAAAACCTTTCAAAAGGTGAACCAAGAACTGAAATCCTGTTTCCCTGCTCCATAACACAGATCAACACTCACAACGCTGACAGAGTTTGGGCCAAGATGGAGTTCTGTGGATAGAGATGTAAATCCATATCTATCACCTCCACCCACTCCTTGCCGGGCTACACAGTATGTGGTGTGAGGGCTACAGACATGATATCTTCGTGGAAAGAAGGAAGCATCTCCCATTCCTGATAATTTTTAGCCTAATACTCTTGAAGTTGAAAAGTAAGCCTAAAGCCCTTCCAGCCCAAGAAAACAAATGTCCTGCTATCCTGAGTGAATCTCCAAGGTATCAGAAAACCAAACAAACCCTGTTGTGTACAGTTCTGCACAGTAGGCAGATTCGGAGGAGGTGCAGACAAGCACTTTGGATAGATCCTGACCCAGTAAGGTGCCCTGGAAGCACCCAGCTCCTCTGAACAGAGAAGTGACAAAGCACTTCTACACATTCAGAGGAAGATGAGAAGTGACAGTCACACAGGAACTATCTCCCAGGCTTTGCTCATGTTGGCACAAGGCCAGTGGTAGAAGTACAGGTTTCTGGTCAGCCATGGGGGGAGCCAGCAGAGCCAAGCTGAGATGGAATTCTGTGAGAAGGACAGGGATGTGGCTGCAGCTCCAGATTGAGGATAGAAAACATAATCAGACCCACTGATAGCTCATTTGTTTCTCAGCTTCGCTGAATGCCTTTGCTGTTAAAGCCGTGGCAACACAGGAACATTCTGCCTCATTCACTGTAGCCCTCCTAAAGAAACTAAAACTGCAATCCAGTTCATTTTCAGAAAAGTAAAATTCAGGAAAGAAACCTCTACCACACTCTCTTATTTCTAGCAGCAATAACCTTCAGCAAGAGAATTAAATTGGCAGGAACTTTGTATGTTATCCCCAACAAGCAAGTGTGCTGGATTCCAAAGGGAATAGAGAGCCACACTTTCAGCAGAGCAAATGCCTGGTGTGCACTGCCCTCCACTTCTCCCCGTCAGGGCCAAAGCTTATTACTGCAAATATGATGTGGTTTTTACAGAAGTTTTAACAGATTAATAGATTCCAGTAATCAATATAACCAGTTTTCCATAATCAGGCCTCATTATCATGTCCATGCTACCGATGAGCAGCTGCTGCCAGCTGCTACAAACTTCCAACAATGCCTTTCTGCTCTTGTAAATTCCTTTTCCATCTGTCAAGCGTAAGCTCACTATGACAATGATGTACAGTCATTGTGGTGAATGGATAGTTCACCACAGCAAAGTCCATCATTATCAAGTTTCAGTAAGCTTATGTCATGTATCACATACAAAGTTTAAAAAAAAAAGCTGGAAAAATATGTATTACATATAATTACAGTTGTCTGCTCTAGTGTCTGTTTGCAGAGGACATGCTCAGGACTGTTCAGCAGGACAAGAATTGTTTCAAATGAGGTTCTGCAGGTCCCTTCTGCCAAGACTCAAAAAAATCAGAGGCATCTGCCCTATAATCAAATAAGGAAGTTAAGCCATAATGAGCTACTTCAGATGGTTACAATTTACAGCAGTCCTAACTTCCACTGAGTAATCACTGATTATAACTGGCCTTCACTGAAGTAATCCTGAAGTATTTTTGTTAATGATCCAAGCTATACACACCAACAATTTATGCCAACATAATTCCCAATTACCTTCTGTCTGAATAATTTTGATACCAACATTAACTTGGTTATAGTTGAAAATATTACTGTTGCATAAATGGTCAAGGTAATACACAAATGCAGAAGGTGACCTTGAAAAACTAAAACTCTGAAAAGCTCTCATTGAGATTAAATAACAATGAATGCATGGTAATACCATTTGAAGAAAAACAGAAATCAGCTTATGTAACAAGTGACTCAAATACAGAAATTTACTATTTGTCTGAGTAGTTTCTGATGTTACAAATACAAAATGTTAGAATCTTTTATTTCTTCCATGTTCAAGAACTTGGAGTTACAGATTGGAGAGCTCAAACCCTAAGGGGAGCTGGTGCTTGCTGTACATGTACTTGCTGCAAATCTTTTGTGTGTCCAGAGAAGGGAACGGACCTGGGGATGTTCAGCCTGGAGAAAAGGAGGCTCAGGGGGGATCTTCTCACTCACTACAACTCCTTGACAGGAGGATGTAGCCAGGTGGGGTTGGTCTCTTCTTCCAGGTTACAAGAGATAGGATGAGAGAAAAGGGCCCCAAGTTGCACCAGAGGAGGTTTATTTTAGATATTAGGAAAAAATTTCTCCTCTGAAAGGGCGGTCCAGCACTGGAACAGGCTGCCCAGGGAAGTGGGGGAATCCCTATCCCTGGAAGTGTTCAAAAAACACATGGATATGGCACTTGAGGACACGGTTTAACTATGAACAAGGCAGCGCTGGGTTAATGGTTGGACTCGATGATCTTAAGGGACTTTTCCAGCTTAAACAATTCTATAATTCTATTCCCAGATTTCTACAGAGCAGGAATTGAAAAAGCCAGCTGGCACTTAACTGCCACCTTTGGTAAACAAGAGGAAGAGCCAGAGGAGTTCACCTATTGCTCAGATAGACACAAAACTTGAAACCGTATTACTAAAGGACATGTTCAAAACCAGCTTTATAAAGGTGTGAGACAAAGTTAGGTAAGATAGAAAGTATCTCGTAAGACCATTTCTGTATTACAGGGTGACTTGATTTCTGTTATCAAGGGCCCTAGACACTGAACAAAACACTTGGTAGGATAGTCCTCCCCCCAAGACATAACAACTTGAGTATTAAACACATAACATAGGAATATATACTTGTATGTACTTGCACACCTCAAGTTATAATCTAAACATCTGTGAAGTAAAAAGATTAATACAATCCCTAAAATACTCCATCTTCCAACAATGTACCATATTCCCTACCACACTCTGAAGTGCAGACTAGGATTTTCACTCTCTCTCCACAAAACATTTTAACTTTACCTTCAAGTAAGTTATTGTACCAGAGTAATTTCAGAGTTCTCCATGGACTCTCTGGATATCAGCAGCACTTCATAAAGAACTTCTCTTTGACTCAAAACTGCAGATTATGCCGTGTTCAACTGAGAGCCATATATATAAAATTAAGACTTTGAGTTCGCCTTTTTAATTTTGATTATCTAAAGCTGGTAATATAAAGAATTTTGGTGAGAGAGGTGACTTTAATTGTAAAGATTGACTTTATGGCATAGAATGTTCTTTTTCAAAGGTCTCCACACAAATCATATACTCTTAAAAAGAACAAGGTTGCAGAGTCCCCCATGCAGGTCTTTAAATCTCTCTCACACGAAGGTGAATTTGGAAGGTGCCAGTGTGATAAAATGCAACAGCTGTCTTCCCCAGAACAAGCCTAGAGCAGAGCCCAGTTTTGTTACCTGGTCCAGCTCTACGCAACGCTGCTCATTTACACACCTGAGGAATTTGTCTAAGAGGCTGAGATTTTTCTTCATACCTTGCATGAATGGACTTATTTTATGAGACATTAAGTGTTTTGCAGGAGTGGTTGTGTTTTAAGGCTTCACCTGTCAGCGACTATTTTACTTCTAACCAGACTGGGGAGGGGGTAAGGAGGGCAGACAACACCATCACCATCTTCCTTTGGTATAATTACATTGATGAAATTTACTGAACATTTAATTCAGTGCATGGCAGAGAAAGCTCCTGAATTTAAGATTGTTTCCTGCTAAACGAGCATCATAGAACATATACTGGCAGCAGAAAAAACTGCCAGCTTTGGCAGCTATTTGCTACAGGACACTTCATTCTTCAAAACTACATATAGCAGCATGATAGAGTTCTGATGAAAGCAAGAGCAGGTAATGTGATATAAAATATGCATGAGTATGAAAGTGCACTGCCACGGGTAGGCTCTGTATAGTGTTTTTCATGCTTGACAGCATGGTCTGATACAAGTAGAAAGGAAACAGATGAGACAAAACTACTGCCTAAAATCAAGATTATTTCGGGAGTTTTTTCCCTTTCAGTGAGAGCGGAAATATGCTAAAAGATGTGCAAAAACCCTACCAACCAAATTAATAAAAGAGGACAAACAAAAAAAAAATAAGGACAAGCACAGTTCAAAAATTCAGATCTCCCCACACTTCATTACCACTCCCTAGAGTGTTACATTAGCTTATTCACTCAATTTTGTAAAGATGTTGTCACCTGATATTAAAAACCCAGTATTTGCTGCCTGAACAATATGACAGTGGCCTCCAACATTTATAAATATTGAAGACTCTTTTTTTGCATAATTACCTTGTGAAGTCAGTCATCTCCATCATAATCACACACATCCGCTTGGCCAGAACAATTATGTCATTGCTGGTATCATCCCATATTTCAATCTCTGCATCAAGCTTACTCTTGACTTTTTTGAAGTCAGCCACTTGCTCAGCTATCTTTTCCTTTTCAGCCTCTGGCAGTTGAGTCATCTTGGCCTAAAACATGGAATAAATTGATTTGTAAAACATCTACGTCAGAGTATTTTTCTTTTTTAAAACAAAACCGCTGTACATTATTAAATATATAGTTTAAAACCACTGTGGTCTGGGCCAACTGTTCAAGTTTGAGCACTTCTAAATTTCAAAATCTGTATGCTATCATCTGGTTGTGCCAAATAAATTATCTCAGTGTGATGGGGTCAGTGGTGTTTGTGAAACCATTAATATTAACATAGTGAGAGAAAGAATACATTCTTCCACAGAGCCTTTATGAAATATGACTAACAGTTGCTCCTGTTTCTTAGGGTTAAGGAGCCTAAGTGTTTTTAAGTATGACATACGTGCAAGTTACAAAATGCAGTATTGATTCGGGTAGGAAATAATCAATGAAAAGGGTTAATTGTCCTAGAAATTTCAGGTATGCATGTTCTCTCTCCTGAGAAGGTTCTACATTACCATTTGAACAGCCAGAAAAGACTTAATTGCTCAAATATGGATATTCTGTCTTTGCAGAAGATAAACAGATGAGCACGTCAGAAATCAGTCTGTGAATAAGGTTACCAAAAACTCCTGAAAATGGCGAGAGAAATATTTTACTTAATGTTCTTCTTCATGACCAAGATCATCAGCCTTCTCCAGACAAGGGGCAGAAAAACCTTCTGTGTCAGGAACAGGCCAGGAGGCAGACAGGGGCCAAGATATTATGTGGCCACATGGAAGTCCTGGCCCTTCATAATACCTCCTACCCCACAAAGCAGGGAGACCTTTGGGCTTGTTGGTCTTGATGGCTCTACTGCCACTGTGGTTCTTATCCAGCACCTTCCCTGGAAAGCAGTCCCCTTCAGGCCACCAGGAACTCACAACTACATGCAGCAACTATTAACACACTGAAATTACTCTGCAATTAAACAGTAAATATTTTGTGACTTATTCTTGTTTATAAAACATTACCTACCATCAATAAAATAGAACGTTAAGGCAGTGGCTGAATTACTTATAATTAACATAACAGGCAATCAGTCTTATACGTAATGCATATGTTTTTCAAGCCATGTCTTTTCAGAGATCTTATTTATGCTAGAATCACTCTGGCACAGGGTTAATTTTCTCTTTTATACAAATTACTGGAAATTACAGGTTTCCCAACATGTAACTATGTTATAATTTGCAGTCACAGAATCACAGAGAATCATAGAATGGTTAATGGTGGAAGGAATCACCATACAGTGGTCAGAATTACCCTATAGTCACAGACTTAGAAAGTGAAACTGTTTTGAGGACTACTTCTCTTGTTTTGTTAAAAAACCCCACAAAACTAAATAGACCAGAGAAGACCAAGACACACTTTCCTCATGGTTGTAGGATAAGCTTGCTGGGTGTGCTGTTTTTTGGCTGGAGTAGTTAATTTTCTCCACAGTAGTTAGCACGGGCTGTTTTGGATTTGTGCCGGAACACATGTTGGTAAAATAACCACGTTTTTGTTACTGTTGAGAAGAGCTCACACAGAGCCAAGGCCTCACCTGCCCCTCACCTCACCCCACCAGCAAGGAGGCTGTGGGGACACAAGGAGCTGGGAAGGGACACAGCTGGGACAGCTGATCCCAACTGACCCAGGGGATATCCCAGCACATAAAGCTGGGGGAAGAACAAGGAAGGGGACGTTCAGAGGCGTTTGCCTTCCCAAGTCACCACTGCACATGATGGAGCCCTGCTGTCCTGGGGATGGCTGAACACCTGCCTGCCCAGGGGAAGTGGGTAATGAATTCCTTGTTTTGCTTTGCTTATATGCACGGCTTTTGCTTTACCTACTTAACTGACTCTATCTCAAGTATTCCCATTGTTACTCTTCCTATTCCCTGCCCCTTACCAAGGTGGGGAGGTGAGCAAGCAGCTGTGTGGGGCTGAGTTGCCAGCTGGGGTTAAACCACAACAATGGCAATGGTATGAAACATAAAAATAAAGAGCTGGGCTACAAAGGGAAGAGACCTTTTTATGCTCTGATGCATGTTTGCTGATTGGTGGATGTCTATGGTATTTCCCAGCCCCCAGCTTCTGTACTGGTTTGAGTTCAAGATCACAGGCCTGGATCTTGAAACCACGAGAAAGATGACATTTTAATGAGGGAGCTGTGACATATAGTATCCTGCTATCTGCCAACAATAATGAGCTTCAGGTGGAATGAGACACATTATCCACTGGAACAAAGGGGCAAAGGAGACTATAATTCTGACCTTGTCTTTTCTCTCCTTTCCCTCATAATGCTTTAAAACCATGCACAGCAACAAAATAAAACAATTGGATACACACCCTTTTAAGCACAGATTTGATTTTGTATCAAAATAGGCAACATAATGGTAATTGTGAAATAAAGATCTAAATTGAATGACTGCTATTACATGACTACAGGTTTATTTTGTCCACCAGGAGAAAATGACTTTTTCATTACTTCCAAGACAAAAATGTTTTTATTGCAGTAGCAGATAACAGAATTAAGGCTAGGTGAGAGGAGCAGTTATATTTTTGATATTTTCTTTCTTCTATTACAAAAAAGGTATAGATTTTTGTCTTTAATTTCCCTGAATTAACTCCTCAGAAGGCTATTTATTTTAGCTGGATTCTCCAGCACTGGGCTTATGTTATTTGCGTTCTCCCATTTGCAACTTGACTTACCCTGTGAGATTGGTGTTTCTTTTCATTCCAGCCCTTTTCAAGATTCAGTCAATTCTCCATCAGAGAAACTGAACTTTTAAGGCCATTTAAGGACACATGTGGAGTAACTTCTTGGTGAAGATTTGACTCTCCTCTCGCTGGTGCATTGCTTGCCGGTAAGATGCCAACCCAAAGAACTGGCCTTTTGCCTACCTTTGTCCCTGGCTTCCCTCTAAGGACGTGACTTTTATATAAATTTAAGATTATTGTCCCTAAGTCTCAGATTGACATGCCTTTTTTTTTCTTTCCTGACCCCTAAAACCAAATGCCTGGCCAGATCCACGCCACCAAAATTCTTACCACTTACAGGAACCAGGAAGGAAAGAAAAGCAACCAAAAGCAGCACAATACATTAAAGCAAGAGCAAAGAACCTCTCTTTGAAAATTATTTAACAGTTCCTGCTTTGTAGGCTGCAATGTGTCATGTAACTACAGAGAAGAAAAGAGGAAAACTCTGTTTTTCTGCAATTTTGTAGGTTGCAGAGAAAAAAACCCCACTCTCCTGACTGAGCATGTGAAAAACTCTTCAGAGCTTGTAGAAGCAAAAACACAAAATAAACTGCTTTTCACATAGTATGGTTATAAGATAATGTCAGAGATCCCAAAAGACCTGATTCATGTCCCTGCCTTGCCTTATTTGAGAGCTAAGCTTTTCCTTCCACCACAGACTCAGCAGCCACAAGGAGCCACCTCACCTCTGTCCCTGCTCTCCTGCTGCAGCCAGCTGAATATCTGGTGGAAGTGAACAGGATCCCTCCAAGTCACTCAAAGGACAGCAACATATTTCAATCAAACTGTTGCAAAACAGTTCCAGTCGTGACCTTTAATTGCTTTTTTTCTTGAACAAACTTGGCATCCCTGCCTGTGGCAGGGTTTGGAACTAGATGGTCTTTAAGGTCCCTTCCAATCCAAAGCATTCTGTGATTCAATGATTCCATTTTATCAGGAAGGTGAGCATGAGACCAAAACTAATCTAAGGAATCCTACTTTTTCTCCTGATGGAATAATTTTTTTGAGTTTGGATAAAGAAGTGAAAAAGAGAATGGTGCATATTCAGCAATTCATAGCAAAGTGAACACATGTCCCAGAAGATGAAGTCTGTGGGAGTGTGACACTGACAGCAGGGAGAAGCTGTGTTTCTTTTGATAAGTTTACTACCTGCTGTCCCCAGTTGTCTTCTCCCAGTTTTAAGACTTGTAGCAAGCCTGCTGAAGTCCAGCATTCTTTGAACAAGTTCAGAGAATGCCTCATTTGTGCTGCCGTGACAGTTCCCCTCTATATTTAGATAGAATATAATTGGATAAATTGATAGGGAGATAACAGAAAAAAAATATTTAATACCATTTTTGCATCAGCCTCTGCTAAAAAGGTGGACTAAGATGATGCAACTGTGTCATATTAATCTAATTTCTCTTTGTCCCAGGTCTATAGGGCTACACATGAAAAAACAACACGTCATAAATCTGGACTTCACTAGAGTTTTGCCACCGTTCTCATGTCATCCTTACAAATAATCTAGGGAAATACGATCTAGATGTAGTTGCCATTGGTTGGACGTGATACTGATCAGAAAATTGCTCACAGAATACTTATGAAGAACAGACACCAAACCAGAGGGCAAAGTCCTGAAGGGAATGCTCTGACTCTGGCATTAGTCAGTATTTTCACTAATGACGTGGATGACACAACCCAGAATACACACCACACCTTTGCAGGGGAAGAGGCCTGGTTTACAATTCAAAGTAGTCTTGAGAAACTTGAGAACTGACCTGAAAAAATCATGGGATGTATTTCAGCTGAGAAAAGCACGAGGCTTCACACCTAAGAAAGTTGCCAAAACGCACAGACCTGAGACAAAACCAGTTACTGGCAGTTCTGTGGGTGGGGATTTGTAGTCGGTAAAAAGGCAAACCTTGTCCAAAACTCTCCTACAGAAGAAAACAGTGTAAACCTTACACTAATGCTTGTTGCTGAGACCACAGCTGGCTGAATAAGTTTAGCAATATAAATAGTCTGGACACCAAATTTAAGAAGTTATTAACAAGCTGCAGAGCATCCAGAGGAAAGAAAAAACAGACCAAAAGGACACAGAGAAACCACTATCTTAAAGGATAAGTTAAGGTTATTGGAGTTATTTAACCTGGAGTTTTCAAAAGAGAGAGGACATAGGAAAAGGATGTACAAGTACAAAAAAAAATTATACATGCAGAAAATATACTACAATATATATACTACAACCTTGAGACCTTAACTTAATCTCTCCCCTTTACTGAAATTGGGTTAAAAATTGGCAAGAAAATTAAATACTTTTGACAGATCATGACTACTTTTGCTATGTATGAAGTGCCAAAATTACTACTCATAGAACCTACTCAAAGTTACAGTAGTTATTTTCATTATGTTTGAATTCTTATTATTAGTATTTCATGCTTGTGAGTGGCTTTGATAAAAATTGAACCAATTAAATATTCTAAAATTGGCTTTTTTATTTACAAAACAGCACATGCTTCCTGTTAATGTATACCAGCATTTCTATTAATGCAGGAACTTAGAAGTAAAGTATTTGCTACTTGAATAAGAATAGCTAATTCATTTGATGGCAAACTTAACTTCCCCTCTAACTATTTTTTATGCAAGTATCAACAGTTCTTGGTGTTTGCTTTTATATATCTTCTCTCTTCTTAGAGTTTGGTATATTTTTAGACATATATAATTGATTGCTGTATTTAAAATGCAATGCAAACAAAACAGTGAAATAATTCAGCCTGGATTTTCTCACTCACAATACACACTGAGGCAATTTTTTATCAGCCCAGAATTGTTGCACATAGTATGGAACAAACCTGTACAAAACATGATCCTACTCTCAGATGTTTTTGTCAGTGCGTTCAACAAAACTGTCTGCAGAACTCTGAAAAAAAACAATGTGGGTGGGTGGTTGCCTGAAAGCAGTTCTGCTCTTGTCATCTCTAAGTGGATTATGTTATGAGGTAAAACATTTTGCCTCTTCTTCAATATGATCACCTCATCCTGCAGCAGTAACTCTGAAATGAAGCTAAGCTGTTCTCTTCACTAATTTAGTAACTTTAAACACTTAGAATATTTTTTCTCTGATCATTAACATGTACATTGTCTTCTAAGCCTGAAAATGAATGGGGCAAATTCTGACTTGACCTTCTCTTCAACACAAAAATCATATGATAATAAAACAGTAACTATCTCAGTGGAATTACTCTGATCATGATGGCATGAATTTCCTCAGGCAAAATTAGTGTGTGATAAGCCTGCAGAGCTGACTACACAAATTAGACACAACAACCAGAGGGAGGTCTAACTTTCAACTGAGAAAAACTGCATTAGCCCCTGGATCCATAAGCAGTACCTGTTTTTATAGTAGCTAAGGATTTGATCCTAAGGATCTTCCTCAAGGATATAAAATCACCCTACAAAAAACAATGAGAATTTCTATGCAGTTTGAACACTGAGAGATCTCACAGCACATTGCCCAAGTTAACTTGTATCCCACAGAGTGAGCTGGTGCCACAGGCACTATCATATTCATCTCAGAAAAATGGAATTATCTGAGGGAAGAGATCATGGAAGTAACATTTTCAAGATGAGTCAGGTACATAAATACAAGGTCAAATCTCAGTCCTGCTATCTCACCACTAACCTATACTCTCTCTTTATAGACATAGATTCTGAAGAAGATGTGATTAATAATACATGACTGTTTCCTGCATAAGGGAAATGAGATTTGCTAGTTAAGATGTAGCCTTTGTTACAATTGGCATACACACATCACATCTGGTTTTATATGTTGTGATAAAAACAGAAAGAAAAAAGGCACTAGTTCCCTGTTGGAGCAGTGAGAGATGTGACACAGAAGAAATTACAACACTCTTGACAAAGAGGAATCAAGAGTGCTGTTATGCAGAACTAGTATGGAGCCAGATATGTATAAATAAAATTGAATTATTATAGTTGAAATGCCCAAGAGAAAGAACTCAAGGAGGAAAAAAGGTTACTCTGCGATCCTGCCAAACCACTTCTGGAACACAGTCATTCCTGGTGTCAGCCCTGCATGGAACAGCTTCCCAACAGCACAGAAATCTGCTGCAGAACACAAAATGGCACAAACTCTGTCTAAACCTCAAAATCTATCTTCTCTATACAGACTCTTCATATTGCTAAACAGGTTCTAGGTATAAATCTTCAAATATCAATATCAATATCAAATAGGAGTCCAAATAAAGAGGCCTTAAATCATTGTTCTTATTTGCTGCAGCAGCAAAAGGATTTGTTCAAACATCTGTCAAAAAAAAAAAGTGTATGCAGGTTTCTGTCAATATGTTGATTTAGGCTGAGTGGGTATGTATGTAATTTAGCCAAAGCTATAATTTTCTATTACTCTGGGAGGTAATGTGCCATTTATGGCCCTGACAGCTTGTAAATTTAGGAAAACTTTTTCCAAGATACAGAATCAGACTTTAAGTCTGCTATCTAGATCCCACAAAAAAAGAACACTCACAGCAATTGCATTACTTTAGGGAGAAATGAAAGAAAAAATAGTACATACTATAATGTTATAATAAAGGTTCTTTTCAGATATATTAACCATAGTTTATCTGTAACAGTCCCTTCCACCTCCCCACCAAATTCACTGACACTGCAGACTAAATAAATACCCCGTGGCAGCACAAGGAAAAGCACATCCCAGAGACATCTCTCCACAGCAGTAACTCTGCCATAGCTCTGGTTCTGGACAGCCACCTCCCTACCTACAACTGTCTTCAGCACTTTGTGCAGTTGTCCGGAATGTGTTGTTTATGACTTTCTTTTCACAAAAAGCATTCCCTTTGAAAAACTGTTTTATCTGAGAAGTAGAAGACCGAGCATGAAAATGTGATCCTTCAAGTTTTAGTGGATCTTTTGTTACTACATTTTGATAGTAAATATCTACAAACTACTAATTCTGCTTTCCCAGTGAGGGAAAACCTTCAACTGCATTCATTACGGGATATTTATGAAAATATGCAAGCACACCCTCTGTACCTGTTCCAAAAAAATTCATGACGTTCTGTATGGATGACATTTTGATGGAAAACCCTGCCTTTTTTAACTACAATACAAATTTTAGCCTTTAATTTGAGGAAAATGTGCTAACATTCACAAAGATTGATTTAAATTGCAAAGGGCAGCTAGTATAATTTAATTGCCAGTTAAGTTTATTGAAAAATAAGACTGTATGAGGTGGTCTTTCACACAGTTATTACACTTCTCACAACGTTTTAAGAATTAACTGACAGTTAATTAAAAAATGATATGCACACGTGCAACACAAGTGAACTGCATTAATTTTGGTTAATGTTTTTTCATTAGTATCTAGGGTGTTAACAAAGAAAATATTTGTTGGATAAAAAAATGCGTTTGCTGAAAAGCAGACATGAATTAAACCACCATTTTTTTACATAATTCTTTTCATGCGGAAAAGTTTGCCTTTTTCCCATCTAGTTCTATCATTTATAATTTCCATTACAGGAGTAATACTAGAATCAATCAAGAGTGAGAGATCCATTACTGCTCTAGGTATTGAGCAAACAAGTAATGAAGTAGACACTTCTGGCCCCATGGATCTTTCCATGTCAGAAAGCTGTGAATAGAGAACAGTTTTGCTGAAACATTATTTAAAATGGAAACATAAAGAAGAAGAATGTTTGCTAAATACTTTGACTTTGTACTAAGAAAACTATAGCTGTCTCAAAAATGTTCTCAAGCTCTTCAAAATGTTTTAGTGTAAACAATAAACAAAACCAAGCAATGCATCAAGTCCTGAGGTTAAATGATGCTACAAGAAGGAATGCCAGATTCTGAACCTCTAGAAATACAGACATTGTCCAATGCTGTAGGAAGTTCTTCATACCTCCTCATGAATTCCCTAGTTAAGCAATAAACTACAGAACAGGTGCACACATGAACACAGCAGGAAACGTCTGTAACTCACATACTGCAGTGGCTCAGATTCCAGATATATCCCTTTCTCTTCTGTGCATGTGAAGTCTCTCATATGCAGAGTTTATTTTTGGTTAACACACACTGCAGGCTTCAGTAAGACCCTTGTAAAAACCATTCCTTATTAATTCAGCCTCTATTAGACCAAGCCACATTTATGAAACTGTAACCTGCTGGAATTTTATTCAGTAACTTTCGGTTTAATTGTACGTTCACAAAGTATTTCCAACTTAATTGCAGTCTCTTTCTGTTTCAGGTCATACACATCAGCTTTATGTCCTCCACACACTTTCAGAAATCTATTAAGAGCTGAAAAAGATTTTAATGATTCACTGGATGACTTTAAATGGCTTCACAGGAACAGTAACACAGTAGCATTTTTCCCTGGTCCCAGCGCTTTGAGCATCAGCTGGTGTGATACGTACCCTGTCAGTCTTCCCTTCAGTCTGGATACTGGTACGACTACGTGCATCATGGTCTTCTTCCAGGTCAGACACATCTTCGAGCTCCTCAGGTGTCTGCAGAAAAAATGCAGAAATGGGTTATTTTCCTTCGTGGTTGGTAACTTTGCTACTCATGTCGAACTAAGATAACGTCTGACAAACAAAAACCAGCCCCCTTCCAGCAGCTACCAAACTTTGTGTTTCAATATCGTGTTGTTGCTGCTAGAAACTTAAATGACTTACATGTCTTACAAGAAACCTTTACATGGCAAAAAGAGATTCTGAATGTGTCACTTATCAATTCTATCACACAGCACAAGTTCCTGCACTACAGGAAAAATTAAGTGGCCCTAATTTGCTATTTGTATACGTGGCATTATTTCATATGTCATTGTCTGTTCCTTCTAGTCACCTAAAGTGCCATTTAATCCTGTGAGTCTGTTTAATTTATGCAAGAGGAATTTTCTATACAATCAAGGTCTTCAGATTTATTTACTCCTTCCCACTTATCAAAAAATATTATTAAAAGAAAGAGGGGTTATGCAGAATTCTGACATTTTATCATAAATAATATAGTAAGAAAATCACAATGACCATGACTTTATAAAGGACAATAAATAAAACATTAAAAGCAAGTTTACTTACATTAAAAAAACACGTCACAATAAAGCACACAAAAACTTCCAGGATTATGAACTATTTAAAGCATAATATTAGTTCTGCCAAAGCAACAGGGCACTGAAGAAATTTTCCTTTATCAAGTAACTTCACATTTTTAAGAACCAAAAATACATAGAACCAAATTCTACTTAAGTAGTGAGAAATCTACTACTGAATGATCTACTATCAGCTTGAGATCTAGAAGATCCAGGCGTTCTTAGCACCCCAAAAGTCTGACGTGCCAAGAGAAACATGCCAAGGGCAGGACTAACCTTACCAAAAGACAGGCAGAAAGAAACTCAGTCATTACTTTTACCCAATTATCAAAAAAGTCGAACATAATTTTTTTAATCTGGAATTGCTTTATGTTCTCACCTTCATATTTTTACTGTCAAGTTAATACAAAGAAGATCTGTTGTGAGGGGCACTGTAGGGTTCTGTCATTTTATTTCTGGGTCCATAGAATGGTAATTATATTAAATATATTAAACTGAATAAATCCACCTGCGTGCAGGTGTACCATTTGGGAAAGAACTGTGAGGTAACACTGTAAGAAATAAAGAACCCCAAGCTGGTGCACAAGGTGGCAGAAATAATATGCTGGTGGTAAAAAAAGACACCTAAACTTCCTCAAGAAAACAGGCCACCAATTTTTGGGGTGAAGATGAGCGTGGCGTTACACTGGTAAAGTGGGAAAAGGAACATCTTATTTTCAGGCAAAGACTATCAGTGTTGGGAAGTCTCAGTTTAAAACCTGGAATTAGACATGGTAAGAATTCCACAGTATCCAAAGGCTGTTACTAGACAAAAGTTGTTTGAAAAATTTGCAGTGTGTGGAAGCAAAATAAGATTTTGTTGTGGGTGGATATCCCTGCAATAAAAAAAAAATATCACAAACTCACTTGAATTGAAACACATACAGACACTTATTAGAGGGCCAATAACAGAAAGGTTATTAAAACAGAGTAACTTCAGCTTCTCAGGATTACACTGACCAGGGCCCTCAGGCAGATAATAGTCTTGATTCAGCTTATAGAAAAAAAAGTCACTTTCTTTTAAAGCTACACTATACTTGGGTCATTATTTAAAAAAAAAAAATTAGACTATTGTCATTCTTAGGTTTTAATAAATTAGTTACAAATTTTTTCCCCCAGTGATCATAAAGCTGGATTCGGGATAGCAAAGCACCATTTCTTCCTAGGTGAACAGATAACTTGGGAATCTTTGACAATCCCACATTTCCAGTATAGGGTTTCTTTCTTCTGTAAAACATGGAATACAAAATGTTGGGACAGGGTAGAATGGTTAATCATTTAAAGACAGTCACATTAATACTATTTTTCTGTGAAGTTGAGCTGTGTAAATATTACCAGCCTCATCATGGAAACCTTGAAAGCAAAGAGGTCAGCAAAATGACTCTGGTATAATACATCTACAAACAACAGTCTCAGGAAAGCTTCCCAAAGAAAAAATCATCATTATATTGATCTGATCTGGCATTTTCAAAACTGCAGATCATAAAACAGAGATCTCTTTCCAGCTGCACTGGCACAGGGATTCCCTCTCCAACTCTTTATTCATCTGCAGAATGATGGTTCAGGGTCTAAGTGCAAGTGTGCTCACCTAAACCCCTCCTGTTATATACGTTGTCAGAAAACTAATTTTTTTTTAAAACAATGTATATGCACTTTTCAGGTTAGTAAAATTTATTTGCGGCTGGGGCAAGAAGTTCTTCACAGAAAGCCCATTTTTCCAGCCAGAAAAGTGGACTCCCATTGAATCTCTTCTCTCCAAAGTCCAGATCTCCCAGGTTTTGAATTATTGCTACTACAGAATTCAGAAAAAAAAAAACCAAACCTATCCAGTTATTAAAGACTAAGGACAAAATTTCAACCAGAAAGAAACTTGATTTATCACAAACCACAAACTATCATCATTTTCAGACACAAAGCACCAAAAACTGAAAAAACTCACCACCATAATAATGAGAACAGAAGTAGTTACTCAATTTTCTCTCCTTGAAAGCTGTTTTATGTAATTTTCATGTTGCTCTCATGATTATTTATTAAATACCTGAGTCAGACATGTAACTGTTTTTATGAATATCCATTTGCAAACATGTGGATATTCAACAGGAATGTTTGATGATTGCATGTTTGAACAGGTGTGAACTGTGAGGGCTTGCAACACAAAATAGGGTGCTACCATCAATAATCAGAAATCTTGCCCAGGGAGAATAGCAGAGCTTGAGGACTGCAGTTAGAATCATGGAAGGAAGTTGGAAGTATTGTTTAAGGTTGAGTATTTAGGGCTCTGACATACAGTGCAGATAACCTTCCTAAGAGGAGTCTCAGCAACAGCAAGGGACAGAAGAGGAAGAGAGTTGGGTGTTGTAGGAGGTGACAGGATGAACACAAGACAGCAAATTCCCTATTAAGACGTACAAAGTATGGAATTTACGGTAAACGTTAGGAAGACAATTGAGGTAAAATGAAATCCTGCACAAGACTCCAGCCAGCAACAACCCACAAACTCATGTGTGCAGCACACTGGGAAACAGAGTTTAGAAATAACTTTCAACAGGAAAAATGAGAAAAGGGTTTCCAGCAGCCAAAGGAGCAGAACTCTTGAACAGTCTTCCCTGGGGGTGCTGGAGGAGGGGAGGAATTCATTAGAAGATGAAGCCTGAGCAGCCTCCAAACAAGGTAATGTAACAGTTGGCTGCAAGGGCAGAGGTGTGAGAGGGGACAGGACACTGCCACAGGCTCCTGGCACAGGGGTCCAAGAGAGATTTCTATCATTTATGAAAAGCCTTTGTTGATCCTGACAAAAATGCATTCAAGGATATCCCTACACACACATTTAAGGCTGTAATTACATTACTACTGCTGCTGCAACTACATACAAGTTACATGTATTCCTTTTCACATTTCAGTGATCCTAATAAATCTGCATTCTCAATGCTTTTGTTACTGAAGGCTCAGGCTGAGGACACAAACTCATATTTATAGCAAAGTCTAATACTGATGAATTTTGCACTTTCCTGGTATTCAACTTCAAGCTGCAACAGCAAGTCATTACTACTGCACCTGGGTGATTTCAAGATATGAATTACCTTTTCATCTATGAAATGAAAAACACTCTCTGATGACAAACCTTTTCATTTGCTTTTCTACTAGGATTTTAAAGAGAATAATTAATAAAACCAAGGTCTGGCCTCAGTCTTCAGAACTCTGCCAATTTTTCCAAACTGGTTGCAAATGGGCTTTTTGGCATGTTTGCTTTCTAATCCAAGCTTTGTAGAACAACGTGCTTGACTAGGTTTCACAGCATTTTCTCTGACTCAATTTTTTTAATGAAAACCCTCCTCAAAAGTGATTATGCAAACAACTTCAACTAGATCATTCTTTTTTAATGTTCACATGTACCCACAAAACCATCAATCCTGCAAATAAAGGTCCTCGGCTGTTGGAAAATAATGCAGAGCCAAGTCTAAAATCTCAAGATACACAATGTAAATGTGGAAAAAGAGGTACCATGAGGTGAAAGGGAGCTATCTACTTTTATCTAACATTCAATTAAATGCTGACCTTTAAAATGTCATTATATGCTCTTATGCTTTATCTTATGTTGGTTTCAACAGCCTCATCACTCATTGTTTTTCTCAAATCAATACTAAAATGCAGAGCAGATTAACACCTTCAGAGGAGCTGAGTTGATGAGTGATGTCTTTATTATACTCCTGCAAATGCAGTTATTTGTGTTGTGTAAATACCACAGCAGCAACAGAAATGCTTGTATGCACTCCAGGAGGATCAGAGTTCGTCTATTATGTTCTCCACTGAGCACACAATGGGTTTAAAGAGATTATCTATTCTACCGTGGGCATTTGTCTAATGCCCACATTTTGAAAATTCCATCATGTCAAGCTGCATGTCACTCAGTGTAACAAACTATGGTACATGTATCACAACTGCTCAAATACTGTGCTCTGCAATTATTTAGCTAGTGGCTGATATTTTTTGTGTGTTAGTCACAACACCACCATTATCCCACACTTAATTCTGCCAGATGACAGACTGCCAGAGCAAGAGTTTTCAAGCATCAGAAAGAGAACAAGAAAGCGCAAGTGTTATTTATTTTTGATGACTAATTTAGTAAGAACCTCATATAATTGTTGCTGTCTAGTCATTAAAAGTACTTTTCAGGTTTTCACTAAAAGCAATTACTTTGAGTGTTGAGAACAATAAACCCCACATTCTAAAGGGCAAATTAAAATCCTATGTTCTTAATCTGTCAATATTGTGACATCTTAATGCTATGGCAAATACCATCCCCTCTATTAAAAATTATCATATTGATCATTCTTGAAATCCATTCTTGGCACTCCCCTTAAAATGACATCTTTTGCATACCACATTACATGTGATATTATTAATGTAAAGCTAACAAATGATTAATTAAACCAGAGATCAGAACTCTGTCTTTGACAGCAGTATTGTCAGCAAGCACTGGCAAGGAATTTGTCATCAAGTAATAGTAAAATCATTCTCCTGACATAGCCTGTATACATTACAAATAGTTCGTTTGCAAATGTAGGGGATAAATATTTCTTGTTATTAACGGAGAAAATTTTGCAAAATATTTTTTTTATGTTTAAGCTGTAATTCCAGGTAAGATTAGTGAGAATGTAAACTCTGGTGAAGACCAAAGAACTTAATTACTTATGAGATTAAATAACAACCTTCAACACTGAAAGATGAAAGTATTTTCAATAATAAAAGATTACGTTATACAGTAAAGAGTTGAGGTTTTAAAAATAATAAATGCTGTGAACTCACAGTGTTGGACAGAAGTTGCTTTGTTATTACTGGATGCCAGGAGATTTTGTTTGCCCATTTAACAACAAGACAACTTATAACATTCTGCTTCAGGAGGTTAAGACAAGAAAAGTAAAGATTAGAAACAGCTAGATTTGATTCCATGTGACAATTCCTGTGCTTTTAGTCCTCACTGAGCACACATTAGGATAATAGCCTTCTCAATAAATGGCCAGGAGATTGGAAAGATCTGAACAGAGGAGTGTAACTGAAAAGTTTAAAGTGAAATTTTTGAGTACTGCCTTCTGAAAATCCTTTTAAATAAAAACTGTGAAGTTGGCACAGCTGAGTAAATTGACACAGAGAGTTTTAGCACCCATTTTCTATCCTAAGCTACACTTTTTTTGCTGGAAATGTGCATTTCAGACCTGCTTTCATTCCTTCCCCTTTCCTTTCCCTGATGGTACTGTAGGCATTATGTGAGAGTGTGTCATTGCCTACAGCAATTCGAAGGGAGACTTATTCCTGAAAATACTGACCTAGTTATGCTGTGCAAAAGCTCTGAACACATATTTAAGTCCAAAAAGTTGGACAAAACTTGAAAGCTGCCTGAAAATCCCAACTAGTAATGGTACTATAGCCATAAGGGTCAAAGGATACAAGAAGGGTAAAGTTATAAACAAAAAAGCAGTTTTTATAAAACCAATAGAGTGACCAGAAAAGAAGCTAAGATTTCAGGGGTACAAATCCTTGATCAGGTACCTGAGGACTCACATAGGAACCTGAAAGCTTCTTTACTTTTTTCCATTTCAAGGAAGCACTTTTTTCAGTACGACTTTTTGAAAAGAATTTCAAATCTCAAATAACAACAACAGATAATATGATCAAACACAGCTATTACAATCATACACCTCTTGTAACCCAAGTTCCTGCCTTCATTCCATGAAAACCATGACAATTGATACACAGCTCCATGCAAAGTGTATCCTTTGCTTATGCTTATGAAGTGGGAAACTTCACCACATGGCTTAGAAGCTTCCATTTTAAACTCAGAAAAAGAATAATTAACAAGAATAGTAGTTTTTAATAGAAGTGATTTGTTGCTCTGCTGATCTAAAATGTATTCCCTGATTCCTCTGCTGGGTTGACATACATTTGCTCCATCTAGTGGGAAGTTAATTAACACATTTCCTTCAGAATGGAAATACTCCTAAGTTATTTGAAAACAGATAGTGAAAAGCCAATTGAGCCATTGTTCTTTTGCTAGTAATCTTATAAAGTAAATTATATATGGCCTATCAGTTTTATAGTTGTGTTTGAAATAGAAGACTTCATTTCTAAACTTTACTCCAACATTTGACGAGAAGAGAATAGATCTTGTTTGTCTCATCTGTGTGTATTAAAGGTAGCCTAAAACATCATTACTGTAGGCCTCCAAAGACAACCAGAGAGATGCTTTGCATTTTGACTGCAAAAATTCCTTATGGTTCCCATTTCTAATAAAGGACAGAAGAACAAATAGGAAACGCATGGGTTGCTCACCCTCCTATCAGTCCTTGGGAATGTCATGGACTGATTCCTCTTGGAACACGCTTCCAGGCACACGAAGGACACGGTGGTGACTAGGAGTAGTTATCATGGATTTCCCAAGGGTAAATCATGCCTCTTCAACCTGACTGCTTCCTCCCACATTTCTAGGTGAGGGGAGAACAGCGATTATCATTTAGAAAGGCTCTCCACACCACCTCCCCGTTTCTGTAACCAAGCTGGGACATCAGACTTCAGATGGTTAACAACTGCATGGATGAAAACTGGTCAGATGGTCAGGCTCAGAGGGCAGTAGTTCAGGGGTTGTATCCCTCCTGGTGCCTGGGAACAACAGCAGTACCACAGATGTCTATCTTAAGACCAGTCCTGTATGACATTCCTACCAAGGGTCTGCAGGAGGTGATGGAGTGCACACTCAGCAGGTTTTCAGATGACACCAGATGGGGGAACACTCAGGGGCAGGGCAGCCATTGGGATGAATTTATGCACACAGGAGGAACGGGCTGACAGGAAACTTCTAAAATTCACCACAGAAAAATGCAAATACTGGCACTTAGGAAGGCAGAAGCTACAAATAAAACAAGCTGGAGCTGCCTGACTTGGGAGCAGACCAGCTGAAAAGGACTTGGGGCTCTTGGCACACGGAATACTGGGCATGAGCCAAAGTGTGTCTTGGCAGCAACACACACAAACAGCATCCTGGGCTGTGTGAACCACAGCAGAGTGAGCACACTGAGGGACACCACTATCTGCCTCTACCTGGCTCTGGTTAGACAGCCCCTGAATGCTGCTGCCAGTTTTGGCCCCCACTCAAAGCACGAGGTCAGCAAAGGACCATCAGGGCAGTTGGTGGCTGGAACACTGGTCTTACAAGGAGAGGCTGAGGGAACTGCACTTGTTCTGCCTTCTGTGGAAGGATGAAAGGTAAGAGGTGTAAGTGGCAACAAGAGTGCTTCAGCCTGGCCATAAGGAGAATGTTCACCCTGTGAGGACAGCCCAACGTGGAGAAGGCTGCTCAGAGCGGTTGTGTGGTCTCCATCCTGAGAGGCTTTGGCGACACAGCCAGTTAACTCCCTGTTCATGGAAACCCCTAAAGCAGAGGGAATGGTTACAGTGAAGATCCACTTAGTGAGATTGTTACTTTAAACAAATATCTTTTCTTTCTTCCTCATCTTTCAGGCTTGTTTGCCTTTTCTTTTAATTTTAACATTTCCTTTGCATTTTCATCTCACTTTCCACAATGCTTCTTCCATGGGACAGGGAGGAGTGAGGTGTGGTAAGATAAATCTACTTCTGTGAACCAGAGATTTGAAATTACAGTATAAAACCACCTGACACAGCCTCTGCCTTCCCACAGAAACTCCCTCTCCTATCTAGAAAACTCCTTTTTTTTTTTTTTTGAGAAAGACAGTCTACCCCCAAACCTCATTCCCAAAGTCAAAACAAAAAACACTGTTTCAAGACAGACTGGTCAATGAAATGCAGATAAGAAACTGCTTTTGGAATATATCAATATGTTAAATAAAAAAGGTGCAGTGAATACCTCAAAGTTTGACTGTCTCAAAGAGACATTTTGATGCTCAGAAAGGACAAGAAACAAGACAAAAAACAGACAATTCAGAATTCCACAAGAAATGCAGGTTTATCAGATGAATAGTATGAGCAATGGTAGCTCCTTCAGCAAAGATTTTGCTCCAACACGCCAAATCAATCTGTTTCTCTTAAACGAATTATGCTAAATGATCACACTTAAAAAAAAAATCCCTTGAATAGATTAATAGATCCCTTAGCAAGAGGTTGCCAATGATAAGTACATTTCTCAAACTGGAGTAGATGAAATTATTACCTACAACCTCAAGATATGTTCAAGTCTCTTCATTCTCAACTGACCCTCTCATCTGACCTGCCAGTAAAACAGATCATCTTTAAAAAAGACACACAGAATAGGCCTGTCCATCAAAAAGTAATGCATAATTCAAAAATGCACAGTGTAATGCACAGCCCATTTCTCAAAGTGCAGGTACCGCTGCCATCATCCTTCCCACATATGACTTATTCTTAAGTGGAAGTTTCTCAGTTTTAGCAGCTATTCCTCCCAGATATTAAGACAATGGAAATAAAACCACCCTAGCAATGAATCCTTTATCCATTACCTTCATTCCTGCTTTTAATTATCAAGAGGCTTCAGATGCCCAGAACACTCATCCACCCACATTAAGTCACTCAGTAACCAATAATGTTCAACTGAATGATCAGTGCCAGCTGACGTGGAACTAAGTAACCCATTAGGGTCATCACTGTGCAAACCAGCCTTCATGTCACAAATCACTAATTTGATTCTGCTTTAAGAGGCTGATAGCCCTCATTCCCAAGTAGGCTCCCCAAGCAAAGTGGAATTAAACACACACACGACACACACACAACCGCCCCTCAAAGAACACTGTTTCAGGTATTGTTTCTGAACAAATTATTTATTACGTGATTGTGTTAGAACTTTTGTACATGCTGAAGAGAATCATACAACAGCTTTTTTAGTTCTATGTAAACTGCCTGTTATTACATTCAACAGGCCATGAAAAATTCTTGGGTTTATATGTGAATGAATTCTTTAATCTGGGAGGGTTTTGTGACCAAATCATGTAAAAGGCAGTAAGGAATATTCCTCTCTAAGACACCAAGTGAGAAATTTATTCAGATCAATGCCTTCCCTTTGCACATTTTTTCACAATATGCAGTTTTGACAGCCTCTGCTGCCCAGTGAAATGAAAGGGAAGTTATTCAACACAACTCTGCAATTTGCTAACGGACTGACACAGATAAAAATGGCTCAAAGACTCACACAAGATCTGTGAAAAGCAAACACAATCTTACATAGGAAATTTGGATTTCTTCATGTCTAAACTGAGTCTTCCACATGTAGCCAGGCTTTATTCTCTTTGTAGCCACTATGAATTTGTAACACAGATTTTCTCCACTCTTGTGCAACTTTTTATACCAATGAAAACAGCTCTCCTAACTTTCCTTTCTCTCTCCCCTTTGGTTCTCTGTTCCCTGGGCTAATTATGACTAACCTATTCAGTGTTTTTCTCATAGGTCACATTGTCTAATGCTCTGGTTATAGCTGCAATAAATTAGAGTGCACATGCTTAAACAACCAAGGAATTACAGGTTCTCACTGCTCATTTTTGGGACCATAAAACCCCAATTCCTCTATTTTTAACTAAGTTTCCTATGAAGCAGAGTAACTGCAACCAATTGTGACTCAATAAAGTCTTTCTTGGTTTGAAAGGGAGAAATCGGTCTTTAAGAGATCTCCAGTATTATCTGACTTGCACAGTAAGTGAATAGGCAAGAACTAATGAATCTAAACACAAATTAACCATAACCAGCCTAAATTCAATCAGTAACTGCAGTGATAGCATATGCCATAGCAATGGATTTAGAAAAGAAAAATATAAGTCTTCCTTGATAAAACAGAATACAGGGACATTTTAAAATGCAAAATAAGTACTTGTTAGAAAAGTATTAATGAGATTTGTTTGATTTGTCATTGGTGCTGCAACCTAAATTTTAAGTTTTTGTGGAAACTGCTCAGGCACATGAGCAATTTTAGTAAAACCTTTTCAGCCAGTTAAGTGTTAAAACTAGATCTGGTTTCGCATCTCCTGAAAAGGTTTAGTTTTGGCAATGAGAACAAACTTGCCTGATAAACTAACAAGGGTTGAGGCATTGCAGAATGTAGTTGAAGTAATGGCCAAGGTATCTCAGTAGAGGAATGGTCTGCAAGGTATGTGAATTCCAGCTTGTACATATGTGCATAATCACATCAACTTCACTGGGGTCTGAATTACTGGTCCCCAAAAGCTGGGGTGGGAATATGGCCCTGGTGAGTATGTCCTCCTGTCTCCATGAACCACAGCTGTGGGACAGCAAGGATGAAGCCAAACTCCTTCCATGAATAAACTAAGCACTTCAAAGCCTAGTAGTTTGTTAATTTATATTAACCTGCAACTCACAAAATGTAGGGCAGCAGAAAACTGAGATGTCCTGGGAACTGGGTGAACCAGAGATTATTCTTCTACAAAAGGGTAGAAACCATAAAGAGCAGCCTCCTCATCAGCACTCAGCTTTACACAGAAAGAACAAACAGTGTGTTTTAATGACACTTGCAGTTAAAAGAAAGGAAAACTTGAAAGGAAAAAAACCCTGAGAAACAGCAAATATGGATTTATCAAGGATAAATTGTGGCAAAACAATCAAACTTGCTTCTTTGATAGGATATACCCTTTTGTGGATAAAAAAGCAGAAGTTTTTGTAGTGAGACAGAGGTGGAGTACAGCCATGGTGCCACTTACTTTTGTCTAGCTCAAATGACATCCCTGGCATGCAGAAACTACCAAGTACATAGACTGAGAGAGACTTCAGGGCACGTGAACATGGGCCTCTGGCCTTCAACTTTGTATTCAAGCATCCATCTTCTAACCTACATGATATGCCAAGGTAGCTTTTTGTGCAGATGTCCTCCCTTCTAACAAGATTTTTGAAGGGGATTACTGTGTTATGCAACTCCTGCACATAGTTCAGTATCTTTGAAGTTTGCACTTGGTTACAGTGTTTATTTTAGCTAAGATAAAAATCAGAATTTATGCACTAGTTACCCTTTTCCAAAGAGACTGGCACCCTGTGGGAATTCCAGTTTCTGTGCTTTACGAAAGACAATTCTTACACTGTCCTAGTATCAGGCAGGAGAAGAAAATCTGCATATAAACAACACAAGACAAACTGTAAGGCAACAGGAAAGAAAATGGAAAAGGAATGAAAAAAGGAGAGGAAGGAAAAGAAATCAAGAGGACACAAAGAAACACCACAATTCCTCAAAGAATACTATCCCACATCTTCATGGTAAGCTATTCGTGAGGGTTGCTGAATGGTCCCTGACACGAATTTCAATTGTTCCTCTTACTTCCTCTTTGGGGAGGATGGTATTTTTTGGCAATTAATAACACTCAACTTTTTTTCTTCCCAGGCAGTGGATGAATCTCAGAGCTCATCAACATACCCGAGAATAAACAAAAAAAAGGAGCAGAGATGTATCACAGCCTAAACCCAAACTATGCCTGATAAAAGCTGCCTGCCAAACCCTTGAGCTATCTGGCAATCCCGCAGACTGTATAAGACTGAACCATTACATCTCTAAATATCCAAGCTGCAGGTAATAGTTGCGATTGAGTTTTCTGGAACAGAAAATACCAGGAGAAAAAGAACCTATTTATTGATGAACTAAGTACAACCTAAAATTTCATCTGAATTTTACTCTACTGGGTGAGACACATGAGATAATTTTATAGGGAGAAACAAACCTGTAAATTACAAAGCTCGTATGTTCTACAAATGCATGGTGCCATTTAATATGCCATTTAATAACCCAAACACAGAAACAAAACCAACAATACAGCAGCAACACTATCAGACAGGATGATCTTTTCAGTCAGGAAAAAATAACTCCCTTCATGAGGATACTTCCTGCAGGTAAAAGGCAACTAGAGCAAGTCATCTGCTTTCTGACCTGCGAGTTTCCTCTAAATGGCAAGAGCAAATCAAGCAGCCAAGCCTGAGATGGTGGAAGCTGTAAGATGCAAGGCTTAAGGCTCTGTTAATGGAATGGAACAGCCATGTGGAAAGAGAAGCCTAAGTTTAGGCAGACACAAATTTAGGTTTCATCTCTGTTGGGGACTGGCTCCATTTCAGCAATAAGTGATTAATCACAAACCACAAAACTAGTAAATTTATTCACAACTTCCACTGGTGCTGCTCCGCTTAAAATCAGGGTAAGTTCTACTTCTGGCTTTGTTTACCAAAGTGACAAGTAAATGTTTATTTGTTGCCCACTGACCAGCAAGACTGAGCTCCACACTTGCATGGGTGTGATCTTGCATCACTTCAAGCACATAACCGTGTGCTTGCTACAAGGGGTTCACCCTTGCTTGCTGTGTTTAGCATTTCCTAAGTGAAAAAGCAAACCATTCTTCATGTCTGTTCTTTATTTCCTAAATAGTAATTAAGTCTCATACTTGGTTTTTTTACACATTTGGAATCTGACTTCTCCAAGCCCACACGCCTTTTCAGAGTGTATTTGACAGCACATCCCTGTGGGGTCAGCAAAGCTCACAGCCATCCTCAGGTGGGATGCCAGATTGGTTTCTCACCAAGTCAGAAGGGACTGATTCTCTTTCTGGTAACACATCAACAGCAAATGCAGAGCTGTCTGACACCTTCTTATCTGATTTCCTCGATGAACAAACTACACGCTGACCATAAAGGAGGCAAAAGGCATGCACTGCTGTGATTAATACAGTATATATAGGGGGAAGAACAAGGGATGGTAGTTATCCAGCTGCCTCTGACCTCAATTACTGCGGCCAAGTATGTGCCTGCACTGCAAGGCCTACACACAGTCAGCCAGTGACCTGCAGTGTCTCTGAATAACCATGATATTCCCCTGCGTGTGCTGGCCATGACCCCAACAGAGGGAACTTGATAACACTGTAATACGGGGATGAGATTGCTGGAATGGGAGCCACACAGCTGCTCTGGGTGCACAGGGGCTAAGGTGGGCATGAGCTGACAAAGCCATTCTCAGGGACACAGAATTGTACCTGTGTGCATCCCCAGGCTGCCACTGCCTCACGCTGAATAGTCAGCAGCTCTTTATTCTTTCTACTTCACATGCATATGCTTTGCTGTATCATAACATGAGAGTTATGATTATTTTTGTGGGTGAATTTAACACTGTAACAACCTGTACGATCATTTCTTATGCTCTATTTCATGCTGGGCCACATTCAGGAAAAAGGCTTCTACTTTCCGAAATAATTCTGTCCAACTTGCTGAATAACTGAGTTTTCTTATATTTTCTACAATCATTGTACGCAGACTACTTCATGAAGGAACTTGGAGGCACAACAAGGCACTTGGAGTAACAAACTGATCTGATGTTAATGTTACTGCTCCAATTTCCTAATAACTAAAGTACTTAGTATAACAATTACCTCTGAGGCCTTTTGTGTTTGCTAAGTTATACTGAAGGAACAGTGCTCTAAAACGGCAATTCCAACACAATCCATGTGTTAGATGATGCACAGTACTCCCTTGCTGCAACACACTTCAGTACTCATATACACTGACTTTGTTGATAATATAATGAAGGGTCTCTTTCCTCTCTATTTTAAGACCAGGCTCTAAGTCCCAGAGTTTCTCAGGTAATTAGGTAGTATCTGTTTTGTCAACCTCCACAGAATCTTTTCAGGTAAACAGTACTTTAAAATACTGTCTTTCATTTGTCAAGCTCAGTGGAGGATTTATTTATTTTTTTTTTGAATCCTCCAAAGAATTTTCTTTCAGAGTTTCTGGTTTTTCTGAGTCAGTTTTCCCTGTTATCACAATGCCTCCTTGCCCACCTGCCTCCAGCAACTCTGCACCCCAACTCTGAGCACACTGTCAGGAAAATAACCTGGAGCGATTCAAGTTCACAAAAGATGTTAAAAACAAAAGCAAAGAAACAAATAAAAAAAGGGCAGGAAGATACCATTAACAGCAGAACCCGAACTCAAGCATACCCATGGAATGCTAAGGAATTATAAGAACACAAACCAAAAGAACTCAGAGTTAAATAAAGACATCATTAATCCCAAACCTTTCTTACTGTCACTGTGCTTTATCAGCAAGGACACGCATGACAGGAGGAGCAGATCTTACACTGCTACCCCCACGTCAGAGCACAGAATGACACAGACCACAGCACTGCGACTCCTGTGCCAGCAAAACTGAGATCTCCATCTAACACACACAGAACCACTATTAGTTTTTTGAAGTCCAATTACATACTGAACACATTTGTAATGTACTTCACTGCTTTTCTGCATCCTGCTAAAAAAATCCATCCTACCAGATACATTGATTCCACGGGGAAAATAATGGCATTTGAGAAATTCCAGCTAGGCCATGGACCTTAGAGATGGTTGTGATCAGTAAAGGGATCTATGGCCAGATCTATACTGAGCAACAAAGAACTCTGAGCCAGAACTGGCACTAGCACTGATAGGGCTGATATCAGAACCAGCACTACAGCCTGAGCTATTAACACTACTGAGAGCCTGCAGTCTCCATTTCCAGGCCTGCATTTCTTATACTCCAGTGAACCACGTGGCAGGATGCATATTTGAATGGAGTATCTACGATTTGTAACACTTTAGCTGTGCCCCCCAGTTTCAGTTCCGGTAATTCAGTCCTTCCCTTTTAACAGAATAATATTAATTCCATTTCTCTGGGAATATAATTTATATTAGACAGTAAGCACCAAATGGCAAGGAAGGAATACATATCACTTTTTCTTGCTATAAGAAAAAAAAAACCACAGAAAAGATTTTAATGTTCCAGAAAAAATACTGTTATGTGCTTATGTTTCCAATGAGCCACTTAACCAGAGCTATCAAATAATTCTGGAAAGTTCTGTTTTCTTGAAAGAGAGGGATAATTTTGTGAACAATTAAAAGCATAATCATGTGTGACAGTTGCAATGTAATTTAATCCCTAGACGGGGAAGAATTGACATTTAAAGTAGTATTAAGTCAAAACCATTCATGCCATCCATTTCTGTACAAAGCATATTGACTTCTCTGTCTGAACCAGTAATCCCAGCACTAGGAGATTCCAATGGTAAGCCATGTAGCAATTTGCTGCTGAGAAGTTCTTAATTCACAGCCTTGTATGATGCCTAAGGCTGTGTAGTTTGGGCAGAAGACAACACAGATTTGCCAGGATGGATAATTGCACACATGCCTTGCAATGGATACAGTCTGCAGCTGACGCTTCCACCACTGGTCTCTGTATGAGCATTTCTGAAATCATTTACTATTTTTATCTGTGATGTATCCATAAAGCTTTTCTTTTTTCCTTTCTTTCTTTTTTTTAAAAACCAACACAACACAACATCTTTTCTATTAGACACTTTACAAAATGAAAACCTCAAACAGATTTAAGAAAATTCCATTTTTTACTGGAAAAAGATGGGTCATACATTCACGTACAGAATGTAAGCAAGGAAGCATAAACACAGCAAATAGTGGTAAAAGTATCAGAGATAGTAGTTGCATGCAATGTAGCAAGCACCTTGCTTTTATAAGTAAGATTTAACGTACACTATCACTTTGTTTGACCCATCAATTCTCCATTACTGTCTTAACATTACAATACAAAATTAAAAAACAAACAGTAAAGTCAGACTTGGCTCGACAGGGCCCTGAGTAACATTGCTTTCAACAGGAGTTTGGACCAGATGATCTCCTGAGGTCCTTTCCTTCCATGATCCTCTATGCACACTTTTCTTTCCCCTCACTGACAAGAGTGTGAGATGAGTCAAATGTGTGACAGTGAAAAGTAAGGTGGGGTTCAAAGGATACTGCAGTATTTCCATCTTAGAAAGAAGGCTCCATTAACCACAATATTTGGATAAAAATAAAACCCAAACGAATAGTATTAAAAGAATTTCTAGTAACAGGGAGAAAAAACTAATACATGTTAACATACGGTAATGATGGGTTTGAACATGGTACTACCCGAGTGGTGAGTTCCTGGCACTGATTCAAAATACCCATTTCCATTTAGTCATATCTAGAGTCACCTGGATGGTGCACGTGAAATGCTGCTTTGGAGGGGAAAAAAACATCTTCCCCATCAGACCTGCATGCAAGACCTGGCCTGACAACATCAAGTGCTTTCTCATAAGCTTATTAGACATGCAATTAGAGAAAGTCTGCTCCTCCAGCATAGACATAAAACAACATGAGAGCTCCCCATATGCCTGCTCAGAAGGGGGCAACTCCTTTTGACATTCCTATACTAATGGATGATTTCTATGTGTAGAAATAATGTAGCGCATGGACGTAAAAGGACCGTTTTGGAATTGCATATATGAGGATAAAGGGGCACTTACAATCTCAGTTTTATATGTAAAAAGAACCCAGATTCTAAAATCCGAAATTTCCCTGTAAAACCTGAGCAACTGCCTGGAGTGTGGGAACAGGGGCAGCAGCCAGAAGGACGTACAATGAACCGAAAAGTTAAAACCTGCTAATCTGAAAGAGCAGGAACACAGAAGCACAAACACAGGCTGTTTCTCTTATTTTTTCTTAACAAAACCAAAACCAAACCAAACCTTCCACCATTTCCTAACTATGGAAATAATACTCTGTCTGTGCTCTGGCTTTCATTCCCATGCCTGTGAGCGGAAGGGTGAGCATTTGATTTCTCCTCTTCTGTCTCCCTCCCTTCTACCTAAGATGTGAACACACCATTTGTTTTAAAAATCAATAAATTATTTGTATTTCTACTAACAAAGGTTCTTTTTGTGGAAACACCTCAGCTCTTAAGAAAAGATGCTTGTGATGGCAACTGTGGCAACCCTAAACTAAAGATATTTCTTAGAGTAACATCCTGCCCACATTTTAAAGAAAAAAAGATGGAATTTCCAAGGGAAACAAGAGATGGGTTTTCTTTACAGAATCACTGCTGAGCAGCTTTTTCTCTGTAAAGCAACAAAGTCAGCAACACAACCACAGAGAACCAGAACAGTCATTTGATTTGTTGAAGATATTAAAGGGCTTAAACTAATGAAACTTTGAGGCCTTTGAGAGTTTGTTACATGGTACATTACCAGGAAATACAAGCAAATTTATATGTATAGTTGTTAGCCAGAAAAGAGGGATTGGCTTTATTCATTTGGGAACCTCCAGTACTAAATGGAGATTAGCATTTTAAAAAATGTCAGCATATTAAATTGAAATGTATGCTGATTGTCCCCCAAAACTGTTGCAGTGAAAGGAACTTTGATAAGACTTCTGAAAGGTAGAGTAATAATAACAATGACTGAGTTTATGATGCTAATGCAGACATAAATTTAAACAAGTAAGTAATTGTACAGTATGAGATGACTTCCCAGGTAGGATAAAGAAAACAGACTTTTTTTTGGAAAATATGTATGTACATGAATCAAGATATGAAATATAAACTATGTGGGATAGTACTTTGAGTTAAGTTTTCCCAATAATGGTACATCAAGGTTGGTGATCCTGACTTGAGATGTTAAAAAGCCAAGTAATATGGCAGGGACAAGTAGCTGTCAGAAGCTTTTACTTGCAAGTATGCGTATTTGATCTTGGCACTAAACAGTCTTAACTCACCTCTAATTTGGGTTCTGCAGCACAAATGTAACATTCCCCACTAATACCTTTTTTGTGACTCAGGATAAAAATCTGAAAAAGGAACAGGTGCCCAACTATCCCTAACAGAGAACAGGTATTTCTTCTACACTATTTTTTAAAGACATCACATACTATATTTTTTTTCAGTCACACTGTTTCTAGATGTATCAATCTCTGGATGACAGGACTTAAGCTGACAAGTAGCTGAGGAAAGAAAGGTCAGCTCTGACCTACTTAGGTCAGAAATGACCAGAAAGTGCTGAGAGGTGCAGGTCCAAGTGGAAAACTATTGCTGCAGAAGTTCTGCCCCTTGTGCAATTGGTGTAGGATAGGAAAAAAAAAATGAAGAAAAGGGTATTTATCAAACTTCCCAATATATATTTGTAATGGGTTAGCATCACTCACAAATTTCAGACCAACCACAATGAAGTTTACCAAGGTTGTTTGAACTGTTGCTTGTCTTTCTCTCCCATGAGGCCTCAGGGCTTTCTTGGAAAAACAAACAATTAAAAGATGCAGTAAATGTCTTTTTTTTCCTCAAATGCTTCCCTGCTTTGCTTTGTTTTCTCTAACTTTTAAACAGAGATCCAATTTGTGGCTGCTATTGCCTGCATCTGACAGGATCTAACTCGTTTGTACTACAGAAGTGAAAACAGGCAGAAAACTCTGCATGTGTAGGATAATTCTGGCATTAATAAAAGCCAAGGTAGAATTTAAACTAGACACTGGTTGAAGGGCTTTCACCACTTGCTGTCTTCCTTTCCAAGAGGTCCATGTTCTGAAAATTCCTCTGATTCTGCTGGGTATAAGAGAACGTAGTCTGCTGTGATGTCTCTTACTGAGAGAAATCAAATGTATCAAAGAGCTCAAAACCTCTACTAAGGATGAACTCTTACATTTCTTTAAAGCAGAATGAAAAACCACAAAGAATTTGCAACCGAAAAAAGAAGAAAAAGGGAACCCCCTCCAAGAGTGTTCTCAGGAAGCCAAAACATTTTGAAAAGCATTACACTGTAGACACCTGAATGTGTAGCTAAATTGAGCTTGAGTTTTCAAAGGAATGAAAAACTACAGTAGAAGACTATTAGCTAAATAAATAGAAATACAGGGAATGGGTTGCAGATGCAGTGAAGATCTAATTGAAATGAAAATATCTAGGTAAGACAGAAAAGTGAAATGAATGCTTTGCCTCAGTTTTCAGGGGGGTGGAGACCATGCACAAACGGTGAAGAGAACGGCTGTGCAAAACAAACTCAGAAAATCTGACACCATAAACTCTCGAGGAAACCTACAGTCCCCAGGGCAGAATTCTGAAAGAAACAGCAGGTGGAATACACATTCAGTAGATAAGATTTTTAAGAAATGCATCAAAATGATGCACTGTATCAGATAAGAACTGCAGTCTCAACATTTTCCATCTCTCCTAAAAATACAAAACATGAGTTCCTCATTCACTGGTTCCATGAACATAAGTGTAGTAAAAGCATTTTGCAGAGAGTATACAAACCTTTTGCCCTCTTCTTTGTCTCTGAAAAACTTACAGCTGTTCACTTCTTTATCCTCCAATAAAAACAAAGAATTTGATGAAACTTTTGACTCGGTGAATTCTTTTCCACTGTTCTTGGTATATTTCTGTTAGGATGACTTTATTACTGCTTCAGCTATGAGTAGTTGTTATTCATTTGAAGTCACTACTTTCCACTGTGTTTAATATCCTAATGGGATATTACTAGCTGTTACTACAATCCAGCTGTCTCATATTCTTCAACTAGAAACAACTTCATACAGAAGCTCTTTTTTTCCTTTAAGGCATTCTAGGATTAATCTTTAATTATGCAGCATTCAGTATGTATTGCCTCAAAAACTGTCAACCTGTTTCCTTTGACTTTGCTATATATTTCACATGGCAGAATTCTTGTCTTTAATAGTACTAATTATCTTAATCTATGTCCATAACATCAATATCCTGACTAAAATGCTATCCAGACATAGTCCAAATGTTCCTGTGCAAAATCAAGCTGACGAAGTCTCTATAATCTAACAAAAATCAGATGTCTAATGAGTCAAAAAATGACTGAGGAATGTGGATATGCCCTGGATCACCTATCCAGTGGTTTCAAATCAACAGCTACCCTTGAATTAAATAATCCTTGCTAGTGAAACAATGAAAACATCTTAAGGGAAGCATTGTGCAGTTCCAGAGGCATTCCTATTACAGCTCAGCAGTACAACACACCCTCCACTATTTAGCTGCTCTCAAGTGTTACTCACATTATACCTGCAGGACCAAAATGAATGTTTTATGTACCTATGGTTAAGCTTGAACATAGCAATGCATAGCTGATAATCTGCATTAACACCAGTATTGGGCAGCATTTTACAGTTAGGAACTCTATTTTTAAAAACATTCTCTCTGTGTAATTACATGCTTGAAATGCTTCCTGAGCAACTGATCTAGAGAGTTTCTGCTTTTACTTTGATGTTGAAAAATTGCCCCCTGCCCCGTGAATGAGTGGCCTTGGTTCATTTACATTTCACAATTATATTTTGATCAACAATTTCTTATCCTGATTCAGCTTTGTAATCCCCTGTAATCAGCGACCCGTTGTTCTCTGGCACCACCTGCAAGCCCCCGTAAGTTGGTCACAGAACACTTCTATTTCCTCACCTTGGCTGCTGTGCCAACAGCATATGTCTGAATAACCATCAGACTTACTAAAGCTTCTTACAAGCACTGAAAGGAAACTGGCATTGTTTGGAATGTATCTAATTAGGAATGCAAATACATCCTCACTCAGAAAACGAATGCCAGGGTTTCCTCCACACTTTCTCTGCACTGGCAGTCAGTGCCTCTAAGGGATGGTGGAGGAACTGGCTAACATTTCACCAAACCTCAAAAAAACCCTCTCATGACTGTGCCTGAATAATGGTATTCACTAAGCACAAAGCTGCACATGTCCCTTTTAATGATTTTTCTTTTTTTTTTAACCTCCTGAGCTTTTGTCAGGACTTGCAAAGCAGAAGCACAAGATGGTACTGACAGAAATCTTCATATTAATAGTGCCCCTTTTGGTGCGCAATGAACTCATGATTTTAGGAATGCACTCTGCATTCACACAGTGCATGTGCACTGGGCACTGTGACTATCTACACTTTCTTCAGAGCTCACTATTTAACCCTCATGCTTCAGAAAGAAGTACAGGGGATACAATATCCTTTTCTGAGTTACTGTTCACACACACACCACAAAGGACTAAGAAAATACAGTTTCCTGCAGAGCTGTGCCTGCGTCTTCAGTGCTCCTCAGTGCATTTCCCAATTTCCCAAAAATTAAAAAATCCATAAAGGAATAGTCAACCACAATCAGCTGGAGGTCAAGCCCAAGAAGACTGAACATACGGAAGATTCAGATCTCACTGAGGAACAGACAGAAGCAACTGCAATCATAAAAAAAAAGCAGGAGTCCCTGATTCACTAAGGGAAGGTGGAATGAGCAATGCAGGCATTAAATGAAGTTTAACTATCTAGAAAAAAAATCAGACATCCTCTTAGCCTATGTTCACCGAAACAGGAACTAATCAGAGGATAAGCCTCACTCTGGTTTGTTTTGCCATGTAAATCCAGCTCACATAAACTTTTACTAGTATGGGCAAGATGTTGGATGTTTCAGGATCTTTCCTTAGTATATAAACAATTTCCTAATTGACAACTGCAATAAAGAGGACACATTTTAATCATTTTGCACATCGAAATTCCTAGTGAAACATTTCAACTTACACAGTATGTTAAGACTAATAATATTTTTCACATCAGAACCCCAACTCTCCCTCAGCCTTTTCTCACAGGAGAGGTGCTCCATCCCTCGGATCTTTTTTGTGGCCCTCCTCTGGACTCGTCCAACAGGTCCATGTCTCTCCTGTGCCGAGGACCCCAGAGCTGGATGCAGCACTGCACGTGGGGTCTCACCAAAGTGGAGTAGAGGGGCAGGCCCACCTCTCATGACCTGCTGGTCATGCCAGCCTGGAATGTTTTCGGATTTAAAGGAAAAGAAATGAGTAATAACTTTGTTCTCAACTGAAAAGTCAAGGCAGAAGACAAACCTCCTCTGAAAAAAGTCTATATATATTTTTATTAACGCTTAATTTCATTTAAAAACAAAATTGCCGAACCTCCATATATTACAGCTCAGGTTTTTTATCACTTGAAGTGGAATTTATGAACTGAAGATGTTTGGGAGAAATTCTGCGCCTGACAAAATTCCATTTCGGATTTTAAAAATAAGGGGTTCTGAAGCAGTTTCTCAAACTGCAGGAAAAACACCAGGGGAAGTGCAGTGATTGTAATTGTGTAAGATTGACAGAAATCAGGCTGTGAAGTCATGTGATGGGAAGCTGAAAAAACTCCAAGAAGGGATTACCAGAATCACCTGAATATACTCTCAAGTTCCTACATTCCACAGGTTAAAGCTGGAGAACTGCAGACTTGGGTTTGTAGCTGCAAATTGATAATTAATGAAGAGAATGAAGATTTTTATCAACCAAACATAACTAACTACTTTTAAAGAACAAAAGACATTTTTATGCAACATTCTGGTTTTGTACTCAATGCAATTCTACACTTCTAGAGTTACAATCATGTGTGTTTCAGGGTAATCCAAATTTCCCAGATCAGTTCAACCTGGATATGAGCTTAGGGGCACTGATCACATACACAGTTCTAAATTCTCCTCAGAATGCCCTGATGTCCTGAACTGGCTCAGAAATGAATACTAAAAGAACAAATTAAAAACTCACCCGAATCATCATGACTGAGCACCTGATGTTGTGAATCGCATCATACACCTTCTTAGAAATGTCCACAAACCGGTTATCATCAAACAGATGGACTGTGTTCTTACTTAGGCTCTCTAAAGCAATATTTACTTGACTAATAAACTCTGGAATCACTGTTAAAAAAAAAAAAAACAAAACAACAAAATCAAAGTTCAGTGAGCACAAAAAAGATAGAACATAAAATTTTTTTCTTTCTGGCAAATCACATCATATTGATTAAAACCTTATTTTTAAAAAACATTATAGTAATAGCACGATTACTTTAAAGTGGGAACCCATTTGTAATTTTTATCACAGTGATAAAAGTGCCCATGGTGAGCACATAAGCTCTGGATGATTATACACTACTACAAAGAAGAAAGAAGTTTTAAAATGGGAGCTGGGGAAGCAGTTGTAAAAATTTGTTGGTAATTTCAATAGTAATTTTACCCATAGAATCAGGATGAATAACTTGGCTTTAATTTGGAACTTCTACCGGTTCAGAATCTGCTTTCAGTCTTAATGGAGACATAACCACCAAAAGATTGATGCTTATTCTTCAAATTAAGAAGTCCCATGACTGTAACCTGAATTTACCAAGGCAGTTTACCTTGTTTGATTGAATCACACAAACAGTTTATTTTGAGCCAGCTGGATATTAACCTGTGCTTTACCCAGAACGTCCTGGGAATTTCCTTCTGATGCTCCATGGCCTTACTCTGCATAGTGACCCCATACAACTGTATCTGCCTTGGTCCTTCCCATCAAATTGAAGCAAAGGAAACCCAACAGAGAGTGCAAAAAGAATGCAGATAGAAAATCCATCACACACAGAAGGACCTCAAACAAGCACAGATCAAACTCATTTGCAGCAACTTATTTCCTGTCAATTGAAGTCTGAAGACAGAGAAGAAATCGAAAGTAAAAGGATCAAACTGAATGTCTGTAACATTCAATATGAATAACGGAGGTACCTCGTGGTGCTAAAGCTATTTGCAGGCAATGTGTTGGTTTCAAATACAAGTATAATATGTGTTCCATCCCTTACTCCACAATTACACACTGTGTAATTCACAAATTCATACCACATGAAAGCAACACTATTAATACCATGTGTGCAACATTTCAGGCAAATTTCGAAGTACATAATAAATTTGCGTGCAGACAAAGCTTCAGCTGAAGACAAATGGATTTCTAAATTAGAAAACTTGGCAACATATACTTTAAGTATCAGGAAAGATGCCCCAATCCCTAATTCTAATTCTTCAATCCCTAATTCTAATGGAGAAACCCACGTAACCCTTGGAAACATTTAAATTAATTCTTAAATTACAGTAACTTCACTGTCTTTGATCTCGGCTGTTTGTCTCTGGAGTGGAGAACAGATGCTTGATGTGCCAGTTCTCAGAAATAACAAACTTCAGTTAATTCAGTGGTAGTGGGAAGGTTCACTTTCTTCTGCAGAATAGGTCCCCACAAGTGTGAGACAAGTAGCTGCCATTTGATTTGAAAAACAGGGTCTTTAAAAATCAATGCTTCCCTCTTCAGATTATCACTTGAATTATCTTGCCTTCTGAAAAGGTCAATGGAAAGAAGATTTCTTAAATGGTACCGAAAAAAGACATGGTACATTTTTCATTAGCAACCAAATGAAGGAATAATGAAGGAGAGCAAGTGCCTATTTATTTAGTGCTTTTGGGGGGAAAAATATCACGGAAACAAACACACCGTTTCAGGACTTTTTTTTCTGCTAAGCAAAGATCCTGACCAACAGACTATCAAAATAATTGCAAGTGTGGAGGTTTCAGACTAAACAGTCACCTCATACATCTACAAAAAGCTATTTGTATCTTCATATCTGTTGGAAAAATACACAAAGGAGAACATGAGAAGTTCCCAGGAATTCAGGATTTCCACTGACATAGTCAGTTAGCTATTCAGGCTGCATCCTGCACTCGATCCATATTCCATATGCTTATTAATGGCCTTTTTACAGTTCCTCCTGAGGCCAAACTCATTATCACAGTGTATTTGTTTGTCTGAATAAATACATCACTTACGAAAAAGAATTAAATGCAAATATGTACCCTATAGCTCATATGCTACTGGCAGAGTCAGCACTAAAACACAGGCTGCACTTGGTTGCAGAAATATCATCTCAGTGCCTTCCCTTGATTTGAGATGGTTGCTTTTCATCAAATCACTTTTAGACAGACAATTAAAACAAGATTAAGCTGTAATTTTAAAATACATACACACCAATCTGCTAATGAAGCGTAAAAATATGCTTGGGCTATTATAAGGTTATCCACCAGCTCTTATTTCTTGGTCATTTTCCCTGATAATTCTCCCAAATCCAGGACTCCTTGACTGTGATTTATCTAAGTTTTGAGTTCCCAACAAAATGACTCGGGGGGGGGGGGGGGGGAAGAAAAAAAAGAAAAAAAAAAGGAAGTAAAAACACATATGTGAGTTATTATCCATGGATCACTGGCACAAAAAAACCCCTTATTTCATAAACCTCAAATGGTTCAGGCATCCCTCTGAAATACTGCATTAAGTGGACTAGAATTACATTAATAATGTGCATTTGCTGTACTCTGCTTTGTTTTTCTACGCAGACTAAATATAGTGTAGAAGTGGATATGAGTGATAACAGGTGGAAGAGATTTATTTTTTCAGTCTTTCAAAAGCAAAGAATAATTACACAAGTTGTACATAAAATGCAAAATGTCAACTGCTAGATAATTAAGAAGTATTATTATATTTTTGTGATTTTAATATTAAAATATTTTTAAGAAAACATAATTTGTTTTTAAATTTTTGTGGGGATTTTTTGCCTTTTTGTTGTTGTTGTTGTTATTATTGTTTTATTTGGATGTTTCATTTTTGTTCCATTTTGTTTCTCCCTCAACAACAAATGAAGGGCAAATTTCAATATGAACATCTGTAATTTTGCCTCTCCTGAGGGGTGAGATGTAGAAAGGAGGACATCTTGGAAAACACCAATACTGTTCATAATCATAACGTTCAAAGTCCCCAAACTAATCTACAGATTTCACGCTACCAAAAACACACTCTGTGCTCTTCTTGAAATTAAGTTTGTTTATTTTAAAATTCATCATGTATTCCCTAATTCCTCTCTTTTCTTAAATAATACTATCCACCTTTCCTTGTAGGCCATGTCTTCTTAGTTCTCTAATATTTTTTGCTCGATTTTGTCATCTCCAATCAAAACCAACTAATGAATCCTGTCCCTTGTTTAATAGCAGTCAGGGCCCAGCCTTTAACTCACAGGCTACATCTGGATGTCACTATCATATCAGGCAATACAGAGAATTAAACTTCACTAATTGCTTTATTCCAATTAGCAACTCTGTGCCTGTTATTTTTAATAACAAACTGATCAGGAAAGCAGATTCCCAGCTTTGCAGAAGGCCACTGACAACAGGTGAGAGCAGAAGCCACTGTGTTTGCACCTTTTAATTAGGCTAAGTGATTAATACCACTTCAGCAGCCACCAAGACAGCTCGATACTGAAAAAGCAACAGTCTCCACAACTAAACAGTCCACATGTGTGCAACAATCACCTAAAGAATGTTTTAATAAAAAAAGCACACCTTAACAGACCTCCTAGAACTGATGAGAAAATAGTGACTTTATTTTAATTCAAAATATTTATGGTTTTTATAGGGGGGAAAAGGGGAAAAAAATCAACAACAAAAAACCTGTTTTATTTGTTTGACAAAGGGAAAAAAACAAGAATCACCTTCATAAAAAATGAAACACGGATTGCATATTTTTCATCATTCTTATACTCAGTTACTGAAAATACGGCTATTTGGTACTGTGTCACCTCTGGGGACATTTGGGGTTCGTGGGTTAAAATCAGTTGTTTGTCTGTATAATCGTACTTATTGTATTATTAAATTGTTATTCTGATTTATAATCTCTCTTTTGAGTTGGGTTCATTTCCCCTGCCGGTTTACCTTTAAACCAGCACAGGAAGGATCTCAGGATCGCTCATTGTGCCCACTCCCCACCTTGACTATTTAGAACATAAAGATCTATAAATTATCCTTGTGGAAGTTTTTGCATAATGGAAGTGTAATACAACACAAAGTAGCCAAGGCAGAGGCCTGATGTACACACACAAAAAAAAGAAGTTTCATAATAAAAGCAAGATATCATTAGTATCTGCTTCTCTAACTCAGACATATGCATACTGCAACTGTGTATGGGCATTTGGCAACTTGCAAGGCTGTCAGATTGGTGGCATAACCAACAAGCACACAGCTGAGCATGTACATATCTATAAAAAAAAGCATTTAGAGAATTATCAAGCTATATATGAATGTACAGAATATTCATTTATATGGATATGTTTGCATTTGTATTTCTATGTAAACTATGCCGGATACACAAGAGCACTTTTGTGGTATTGGAACTTCCCAGCTAATAGGGGTAAGGTTTTTAAGAGTTAACTGCCCTGAATATGAGAAAAGACTGATAATGAGTGAGATCTAATTATTGGCAGTGTGTATTATTAATGAATGGCAATCCAGTAAATTGCTGCATTTAAGTTAGAGAAGGTGCTAATTTATTTCTCATTTAAACACGCCCATGACAGTGATTCAACTTCCTACCTGGAAAACATAGAGTTATTTTCATTTGCCCCAAGACAGTTCAGATGTACACAAAGCTGCTGTTACTCTGTAATGTACAGGTGATTGCTTGTGACTTTGGAATCTCTAGACTTTCCCAACAGGGGACTTTTCCCCTCTGGACTCTCCCCACAGTCCCTGCACAGCCTGGCAAATACCTGTAACACTGCTCCTGGGAATTAAGGCAGTGCCTGCAATTAAACATCAGGGGTCAAGATGCCAGTGGTGACTTAATGGGATCTTTTTTGGGTTTGGATTTGAGGGTCCCCTGTATAAGGTATTTATCAGAGGCAGGTCACAGCATTCAAAAGAGAAGAAAGATAATTTAAATAATTTACATAATCCTCCTTTTCTGAAGTCTTCTACCTAATGCACTTTGCTGCCATGCTCAAGGACAGACTGACCACGAGATCTCAGATGAAAATGACATTTCCCCCTAGGACAGACTTGGGAAGAACTTCAGAACGTTTCTCTCATTTCTTAGCAGACAGTGTGGACCATGTGGGCCTGTCTCATCTCATCAGTTCCCTGCTATTTATGAGCTGTGGAAACATCCACTACTCCTGACCTACTCCTGAACTCAGTTCACAGTTCAGAACAACATGACCTTCTTTAGTCTAACTAAAGTCACTGGTCTTCATTTAGAGGCATCTGCACAAAATAGAATGTCATACGGCTACATATGATACAATAGATACATACAAGCTAAGACTAGTAAATAACCTAAGTCTGTACCTAAAAAAAACAAAAACCCCAAAGCTCGGTCAGCAAGAACGAGGAGACCACTAACACATGAGGCAGTTCCTACAGGCTGCTGATCAAACACTAACAGATTGGGATTTTTCAAATGTACTGAACAGGACACAGAAAATGCCATTAAAAAAACATTAAGAGGAAATTGAGGTCTTCCTGGGGGGAGTGACTTCATTATATGTAAGAGAGACTATCTGAACAGAGAACAGCTTTTCAGTAATTTAGATGGGGAAGAGAAATCCTGAGAGTTTAATAAAAACTAAAATTAAAACCACCCCAAACCCCTTTCTCTGTGAAAGTTGTTTGGTTGTATTGTGTAAGCATTATGCTATATTAAGCTAGAGAATGGTGTGAATTAGCAAAAAACTTAAACCAATCAGGCCACTGAGTATTATTATATTATTTTTTCTGTTAATTTTATGTTTATTACTAATTCCTATGAACTTTGAAGCAGTAAGAACGTTTGACAAAGCATATAAAGGGATATTTTGAGGTAACACTATTTCAGTCTTTAAAAAGACTCACCTGTGAAAAGCTCATCTAGCAGATATTTAAAGTCATTTAGGAGCATTCTAAAAGAATTACCTGTTTTGAACTGAAATAGAAAACTTATGAAGGCTGATTTGGAGAGCAGTACTGACAAGACAACAGAATTCACTGCATGCAATAAATTCAAACAATATCGATGTGATAGCAGTCTTCTTTCAATGATTATTATTGCTGATTTTATGTCAGGATAGTCTGAGTTTTAATACTTAGTATCTGATTTCAATTCCAATTAAAAACTGTTAGAGTGAATGAATTGTGGCAAGTTACTGTTTTCATTTGAAGGCTAACTTAAGCATGTAGAAGTACTGGGGAAAGCTACCTACAACAATAAAATCAATGGACAAACACTAAATATATGTCACTAAGTATTTCTAAGTATCTATGAGCTCTGCTTAGTGAGAAGTCACAGTAAAACTACTGTATTTTTAAGTGCAGTTATATTCTTATCCTATAATCTTTCCCAAAACCCAGCTTATGCTGCATGAACATACTGACTTATCTGGAAGTGAATCCACAAGTGGAATGTGTGGCAATTCTGGGAAAGGGACTTTTTTTTACAAACAAACCTGCTGTAAGATCATTCCTTAATGTCAGATATATGGATTACACTTTGTGTTTATGCAGCAAAATAGTGTTCACTGCAGACATGAGCATGTTTGCCTACAAAGTCTTTCTGTAAGCTCTTTCTAAGGCTGTACTAATCACTGTACTAAAAGACTCCAATTATTTCATAACTATAAGCTAAACTTAAAGAATCAAACCAAAATCTGAATGTTGCCATTGTCACAGTAGGCCACAAGACACGGCTATTTAAACTGGCATTAAATGAAGCAACCATACTATAGGGACAGAAAAAGTGGGTTTCCAAGTGGTGAGTGTTTCACAAGCAAAGGCAAGTTGAATCTGCAGGTACACAGAGAGAGAACTGCAGCAATGCCATTCTTCAAATTTCTCTCTCTATTTACCACCCTAACCAGAGGAAACAAATGGTGCACCATAAAATGGAAATGAATGGCTATGATTAGGGTTGTGGAAGAGAGCCTTCAAAGACACCTCAAGAGATGCTGGCTTCTCTTTGCATCTTGCCTGCTTGCAGACAACCTGACATAACATGAACACACCTAACTTTTGGGGCTAGAACATGTTCCAATTGCACATTTCTGAGCATGTGGGGTCCAACTGTGGTAAGTTGTATCTTGAGAAATAGCTTTTTCACTGTATTATCAAACAGCACTGTGCAGGGCACATGCAGACAGGGCTCACACAGCTGAGGAACTCTTGGTCTCATTAAACCCCCCAAATTAAAAGCTAAGTTCAATTTGCAAAGCTTGGATTTTTTTTTTTCTTAATGGTTTCCAAATCTGAAACATCTTGAGGAAAATTTAGGTGCTGTTCCATATTATTTTAAGCATGATACTGAAAGGTTAGATATAATTCAGTTGTCTTGCCTAACTAATTGGTTATCTTAATAAAAATCTCATCCAAAACCAATCACTCACGAGGAAAGAGACAACAAGAAAGAAAAGCCTCACCCAAGCCCCCGACCTTGAGACCAAGAATTATAGAACTACAGGGAGAACTTCCATAATGTTTAAATTCCAAGTGACATAAAGTTTCAAAGTCTCAACAAAACTGAGGCTGCAAACCAAACAAAAACTGCCATGGGGCTGATGGGCAACAGATTTAGCAAAATAGCAGGAAAATGGAATGCCTAAATTTCATTTAACTCCAGTCATCCTGTAAGTTAGAAAAGAAGGAAAAAACAGCTGAGCCACTTTCAGAAGTTCAGAGCATGTAACTGAGCCATATTTTCCCAATATCACAGCCAGGCAGAATATTAGTTGGTCTATGAAACACTAGCAGTAGATAACAATCTAAACATTTAATTTTGAAATGCAGCCAGTTATTTTTGTAAATAACTAGAAATACTGCCTTTTTTATAAATCTGGTTCCCAGTGGGTGTAGCATCAACTTACAAAACGTGAACATAATTGAATCAGCAAAAGATAAAAGATTCCAAGCTTTTTTTGGCCCAAAGACAAAAAAAAATTGCATATTCCACTGGGAAACATCAGAAATTAATACCGTTTCTTAGGCAGAATAATTTTTGACATACATGTTAGCAAGCAACAAAAGCATAGAAGACAAAATGTCCTTTGGCAAAATGTATTTGGGAAAAGGATCACACTACATTTTAGTTCTATATCTACTATAATAGTAACTTGGAATAACTGAAATAATTTAATCAAGAAGAATTGTATTTCATGGAAGACTGCTGACATATCAGAAGCAAGCACAAGACAACTACAGCTTGGTAGCCAAAATCCTCAAGTTCTTAGTTACAGTGAAATACCAGTAAACACTGTCAACTGCAGAAAAGATATTTTTCTGAATGGTGCCAGAAAAATACTGTCTCCAAATTTAAAATTAATAGCAAGCCTCAAAATGGCTCAGAAAACACTGCCTTGTGACAGAGACTAACTCTATGTGTGCTTCCTGCCTTTGCTGGGAGCCCTCAGTGCACTGGTCCCCTGCCTGCTCTCTCCTGTCCCGTAGGACCATGAACACCAGTAACACCCAGTAAGAAAGAATGGGGACATGGGTTGTACAACCATCAGCAGAGTGAGTGGCAGTTGTTCCAGGAGTTCCAGTGGATTTGAAATTAGGTTCTAAATGCTGAAGCTGTTTAAGGAGACCACACAAGCTTTCATTATTAGAACACGGTATTCCTGAAATTGCTTTAAATCAAGAGTGATAAGGGGATGCTGGTATATTTAATGAGTATGTTCAATTATAGTATATAATCATTTGAGAGCAATAAACCTGCTAGTTGCAGGAAGTGAAGTACCATTGGATAGCTTGTTTATGGCCATGGTGACAAAAACTCAAGAGGTTCTTCTCTCTAAGGATTCGAAGCAAGAACGTGAATGGGCTGTTGGCACTCAGTACCCTGACCACAACCGCATCCTGCATTACATGTTTTGCCCTATAAAAGGAACCTTGTCTTACCCAACTGGCTACCAACAACATGAAAAAGAACATTCTTCAGTATTCACCTGAAACCTCTAATCAACTAGTGACTAATTAAATTAGCAACATTTACAGATACGAGTGCTAAGAGTAGTATTATCAGCAGGGAAAAGTCCTTTAGGTGAAGAAAGTTCTCTGCAAGAACCCAGAGAAACAGTGAGAACGATTAATTGTAACAGGTACTGACTGTTCTGCACATACAGTCAGGGTGAACTCCAACTGCAGTGGACTGCTGACAGACAAGAAAGTGATTGTTCATTGCATCCCCTGCTAAATTCAATTCTATGCAGAGAGTACAGAAAGGCTGAAAAGGTTCTAGACGATTTTTTTTTTTGTTCTTTACTTTTGGTTTAGAGTTTATGAGGGCCAACTACAAGAATAAGTCCTCCCAATCCGCAATGCAGAAACATTAACTTTTCTCCAACACACAGAATAGCAGATTTTATTAAAGATTCAGGAAGTCAGTTATCAGCTAACAATGGTTAGAAACTGAATAAACTATAATGAATAAAACTAACATTATTAAAAACTGAATAAAACTATACTGAATAGAACTCATATTTCTTCTAACACCATTAGGATGCATCTCTGAAGGTGTTCTTAGGTGCAGGTACTTATTTGCCTTACTTGTCTCAGAGAATAATATATAAGCAAGACAAGTGAAGAAATTAAGCAAACACAAGATGACTGTGTTGTTATTTAAAAGAAATCTGGAGCACTGCTGAAAATTTTACTACTGGCTCTCTGGAAAAAAAAGAAGTCAAGATAGGTTTAAAAGAGCACACCAAAGAGTAAACAGGCACTTTGAAAAACAGGGTACCAAGAGGTTTTAAATATGTTTTTCTGCCTATCTGGAAATGCATGAGACTAAATCACAGAGATTGATTGCATCCATTGGCAATGTCGGTATGCTTGACCTCCATTTAATACACAATACTTCATATAAGAAGCCTGTATTAGCATTCTGGAGAAATTTGCAGAATCAGAATGAAGTATATGCAACCATTTTGACACTAAAAATGGTTTTCAAATACCAACACCACATATTTCTAATAACAAACAATGAAAGTACTCTTCTCAAGGAATTTGAGATTGCTACAGCAGAGTATGAATGCACATGTTAAAACATTTAATTACCCAGGAAAGATGAGTAGTTTGAATGCAGCTGTAGTCTAACAAAACGAAAAAAAAAATCCTAAACACATGATTTGAAAAGCACTTTTGTATATCACCTGGATCGGTCTCCTCCTTAAAAAAAAAGACCAACATGACATCAGGCCAGTCACAGTTTTGTCTAGTTAAGTCTTCAAAGCCAGAAATTTCATTGCATCTCCAAAATCTACCCTTCCTAAAAAACAAGCATCTCAAAAACATTGGTCTGTTCCTTGCAACCATATTCTAGAATCACTCACTAAACGCTTCTGACTTCCAACCAAGGAATCAGTTTTGGGGAATTATTTTAAGCCTCCCTCCACACCAAAAACAAAGTTACCGGGAAAACACTAATATCCTGGTACAAGGAATGTTAACTTGAAGCTTCAGGTCAGGAAAGAAATTATAAAATTGATTCATAAGGAAAAACAAACAAACAAACAAACCCCAAACCAGCTGTTGAAACATCCATGTTTTTTCCCCGATCATTTTTGTTGATTAGGAGGGTTGTCATACAGTTTATTGCCTAACCCAGCTGTCAAGGTGTCAAGGTGTGAGTATTTCTTAAGCAAAGCATGGCTGCTACTTCATATTGCTTGGGAAGGGTGAAGAATTCTGCAATGACTTATTTGCACAACACCCAGGGTGTACAGATCTTCTCATCTCCTGGCTGAAGCCACCTGCCTTTTAATTTTTAATGCCTAACAGCAATTGCAAAGGAGAGCGAGTGACAGACAGCTGTATATTCCTGCACGAAATTCCATGACAAATGCTCTAATTCCGATGGATGCATTAATTATACATCTTCTGCTGAATTATTCCAAAATTACTCTAGCTGCAGCTGTTTAATAGCACTGGGTAAACTGAGGAGGCAGCGTGGTGTTCTCAAAAACTGTGACACAAAACAGAGTGTACAGTAAACAAAACGAGCTTCAGAGGTGACCTTGCCCAGCAGTGGAATTCTGGTAGGAAACAGAATAAGGTCCCCAGAAAGTAAGGAGAAGTCCTGTTTACAGAAATATTTATTTGTCATATAATGGATTCAATTCCACCTCTCCAAATACTGCAGTGGCAGACTTACTGAGACATGAGGTGAACAAAATGACCACAAGCCCATCATTTATGATTTCAGCAAGAATCAATTTTACTATGCTAACGGATTTATAATCCATACACACATACAGAGGCATACATAAATCCTACAGAATTATGCATGTGCTCCCCACATCAAGATCTATGGCATCATTTCCAGGTCTAACAGTTCGTAGTTACTAAGGAGGGAAGCACAAAGAGCTGAGGGCATGTTGCCAGAAAGGAATCACCATGAAAATCTTCAGCAGAGTTGAGTTAGCTGTATGTAGTTGGAAGTATTATTGGAGGGAGAGAGGGGACACTGTATAATTTTATCAGTAATATATGACATGTTATGAATTTTATTATAAAACAAAAATCTATACCATGCAAAAATGAAAATTGTAAAAGGTGCTTTTTTTAAGTTCAGGTTAGAAAACAACAAATGATCTCTATGAAGAACTTAAGAGTGATCTAAAGCTGCAGAACAAGGAGTTACTGCAATTTTTCAGATCTAAAGAAATTCTTAACGAGACTGGGTTAATATTGAAGATTTAAACAAAAAATCCTCATAGACCATGAAATAGAGAATCAACTCTTAAGCACTAATGATTTATGAAATAAAGCTACTCAGCCCACAATCCTGCTTAGGGGGCAGATCATGTTCTGACATGTAAATATAACTAAAGCAAATGGTTAGAAGAGTGGTAAATCCCAAAGTATTCAAAATATTTTGGTCTCTATTTGGAAAAACACAGCAGATATATCTGACCAGCTGTCTCCAGGAAGCATCAGATGAAGCCAAAGGTGCTCATTAAGAACTAAAATGTTCCTATTACAAAGAACTTACAAAATAGAGAAAAACTTCAGCTTCTGTAAGAAAAATGTATTTTCTGATGCATTACACTGTTCTAATAGACAACAGGATTCTTTGAATGTGGGATGGCAAAGGAAATAATTATTAAAGTGGTGCCTGAGACACCACTGAGCAAGTTAATCATGGACAAATGCAACAGGCACAGCATGTTTGTTGTAACTCCCCCCCAAAAAATGTAAAATAACAATAGAATCAGGGTTTGTAGGTACAAGACCACAAGGAAAACCTTAGGAAAAGAGTAAGGGGAAGAAACAGTGCTGCAGAGGCTCTGGGAAATACATTCAAAATAACTGGAAAGGTTACAAAGCTTCAAGTGAAAGGCAGACTACAGAATTGCAAATGAAATGTCCATAACATGACAAAGGTTAAGGCACTTCAGACCCTGGGCAAGAAAGTCATAGCTGAAATGAAGGTAATGGTTTTGATATGAGCATAGAGATAAAAACTGTCCAAGTTAGAGAGTCTGCTTCAGCTTAAGAATATAAAGAGCAGCAGTAGTTCCCTGATCTTGTTATAGGATTAAAGAAGGGACTCTACTAAACAAGACCAGTACAGTGGTTCTTAGGATCTAAAAGAGAAAAATATGCAAAAGTTATACAGACATTGGAAAGTCATGAGTCATTGCTTAAAGCAGCCTCAAGTGAGGGAAGATTTATCCCAAAATGTCACATACAATGAACACAGAATTCTACTGAAAAAAACCAACAACAAAACAAATAAACAAAACTGGTTGGAGATAAAAAAAGCAAAGACAACACCGATGTTCATTGGTGTTCCTGCTTTAAGGAAGGCTTACCCAAGTGTACTCTGCTCCAAAGTCCAGGTAAACTGGGTTTCACCAATGAACATGGCAAATCTGTTGTCATGGGAGCCAGATTCAGAGTTCACACATCCTCCCTATTTTGGTTTCTTCCACCAACACCACTTAAACTGAGAGACCCTTCCCTTGACTCCCCCTCTCCCCATATAATGAGCTGGAGCAAGACCATGTGTATCAAACCCATGCAGGTAACAGAAGGGTATTTACAAACCTAACTCAGGAAAACGATCTAACAGCTGCAAAAGTATCAAAACTGAATTGTGAACACTGTGAAAATAGAGTTATTGCCTTCATAAACAGAAATCTATTTTATGTTAATGCTGGGTTTTAAATGCTCCTATTGATTTTTCTCTTGAGAAGGAAGTTCTTGGAGACTGTGTCCAAGGACTACCCTACAGGGCGAGTGTGTGCTGGGCACTCTGAAGCTGGTACTGAGCAAGGCAGTGGCAATAGTGCACTGAAGAGCAGCTTCTTCTCCGTGCTTTAAATGATCACTAAGTGCAACAGCATTTTAAAGCAAGCAAATGTGTAGTTAAAGCCATCTTTAACACCTACACAGTGTTTATAATCAACATGGAAATTACAGTGAGGCAAAGCTATTTTTGAGGTAGAGGAAAGGAAAAAAAATTATTATGGTCAGGGTGATTTTCTGATTACCTGGAACACAAAAAAATATTGGCATTTCCTCCTATTTTTTAGAACGTTCTTCAAATCAGAAGCAAAACACGGTTTTAAAGCCAACATTTTTAACAGAATTTCACAGAGGTATCAGAACAGAGCCTTACAGAGAAAAAAGCTGCAGACTCAACCAAATGGATGGTGTTGACTCTGTAATAGAGTAGCAGCCACAAGAATTAAGGGTTATTGCTTAATTTAGAGTTCTACAATCATCATAGAAATAAAAATATTTTAGGCTCAGTCATGCAGAGACCCTCAGCATTTTTCTTGGCTAACATTTTTTTTTCCTCCTAGCTCCTACAATAATTGTCTGTCAAAGAATTTCTTAGAAGTTATTCCTTATCTGAGTTGTGCACCAATTGCACAAGTTCACCATTTCCATAAGCTTGCATAGTAAGCCTCTCTCCAGTTCCTCTCTCAAATGTTTTGGGGATTTTATTTTTTTTAAATATATTTTGAAGTAAAAAGACTCAGTCCTCTTTTAGCAGTCTTTGAGCTTCACAAGCAAGGGTAAAAACCTCTGAATACTAAACAGCAAATATTATCTTTAAATCTCATTCTGAAAGTGAGCGGTGTAAAATATTTTTTCATTAAAAACACTTGTCTTTCTAAATTAATAAAAACTTCCAATTTTTGTATGCACTTTATTTTAGCTACCCCCAAATAAATCACTTAAATAAATTTGTCATCTTTAGTACTACAAGAGGTAAGGAGCTTCAAAAGCTTATTCATCCTAAGGATCCTATCTGGAGATGCACCTTAGGAAAAGTCAGTGAAGTCTCTGGAGGTGCTCCTCTCTCCCCATTCTGGGAATGCCAAAAAACAAAATAGGTACCAAAGGTCAGAGTGGGCAGGAGAAAACAGACCAAAAAGCTCTCCTGCATTTCCTCTTTGGAGGATGTCTTTTGGGTGAAAGACATTCTCGAGCTGCAAAAGCAGACAATCCCTGCTGCAGAAGACTCAAGGCAGCAGACACAGGAAACTGTCAGTAATTTTGCATAAGCTGTTGTGACAAAGCTGTAAACTGTATTTGGAAAAGGCAAGTGAAGCAGTCAGGAAAATACAGCCATTAGCTTGTGCACACAGGCATGCAAAAATGGAAAAGCTGAATAAAAAGCACAAGATGGAAGGAAGCTCATATCAGATAACATCGCTGCTTTTTTATTGCTAAGATAAATTACCTTTTCCCAGAGAAAAGCAATGCAGTAGATTTAATCCACCCTACAGAATCATTTAATAAAGTACTGTACAGGAAAGCTCTGTTTCAGGTGTAGTAGATCAGTATTAATTTGGAGGCTATACAACTGATCACATTGAAAGGGCTGGGAAGGGAGAGGAGAGACTGGAAGGTGGCCAAAATAGCAATCCTGGGACTGAGAAATAAGCAAATAAATAAATTCATTAGTGTAAATAAATTCATTCATACTGGCACACAATATGATGTTAAAACATGCTGCCAAAAAGCATAACTGAGCCTTGTAAAGGTTTTAAAGGAAATCACTGAACACTCCAGTGAAGGTCTAAAAGTTTTATGTCTTTGGCCCACTGGGGCCAAGTGGTTTTAATCCATGGATGGAGACAAAAGAATTGTTCACATTGACACAGTAACAAAATGTACAAATTGGCCATGAATAAATGCTGGAAATTGGAGGAAAATCTTTCCCGAGAAGCAACAGGCCTACATAGCTCTCAAGGAGATCACAGGATAACAAATTCCCTTGGTATCCCCTTGATGTGCCAAACAATTAAGATTATGTGTGTTGGTTTTGGCCGGGGTGGAGAGAATTTTTTTCCACAGCAGCTTGCATGGGGCTGTTTTGGCTTTGTACTGGAAACACTGTTGATAATTCAGGGATGCTTTTGTTATTGCTGAGCAGAGCTCACACAGAGCCAAGGCTCCATGTTAAACTTCACATTTGACATCACCATTCTGCCTCAGAGATTAAACTCTACCTTCAGCTATACTTCTGAGGAAGCAAGAATAGTACTTGTGTCATAGCAGTATCTATCTCACAAAAATGCCTACAGCTGACCTTTAATTTGAGATCAACCAAATTCGGTTTTAGTTCCAAATGGAACTTTGCTACTATTCCTAAACTTAAGAGTTAAGATCTATCCCCATGTGAATTACAAGGTATTTCATAATCCTAGTCATAAGAAGTTGTGGACAATGGTTTGCTGTAATTCCATCAGCACTACTGGAATAAAAAATCACGGACTCAAAACTTGTGATTCAGAGAAGGATACTTCCACTAGTTCCTTGAGATAGTTAAAATACTTACAGTCTTTGTCTCCACCCTTTTCTTTGTTTTTTACTAGATCTTTAGATCTCAAAAATTAAAGATTTATATGTGTGTTTACACAAATGTGTATATCATTATACTTTGGCATGAAAGCACAACTGCAGATCAAATTTACAATACAGGCATTTTACTTATATCAACAGATACCTGCCAAAATGTAAATTGCTGACTTAAATTTAACCGCTGCAGATTCTGGCAGGCAGTAAAATAGCAGAGTAGACTGATATTTAAAAACACAGTACAAGGTTACCCTTCCAGTTTTTAAGTGGAAATACCTTAGGGTTTTATAAACAGTGTTTCTAAAGGTTTCATTTTGCTGTCATGCAGCAGTACACCAACCCCATCAAAATGCAACAATCTATTTCAATCTAATCAACAGTGTCAGATATTAGGAATGGCAGCGAGGTATCAGTATTAATGTTTTCACAGTCTTAACCAGACCAGAATACAGCCTCAAGCTCCACTACCTTTGCACTTGTAAAATGAAATAGGAAATGCTGGTTTAAAGCCAGTGACTTCACAGAGTATATACAGACCACAGGACTGAACACTGTTTTCTCCAGTGGTCAGTGAAGGTTTCATACAGACTTGTGGCATGACAGACTCACCCTGATAAGATCTAAAATCCAATCAGAGAATCCATACAATGCAAAGCCCTCATGCATTCTATCAAGTTATCATGCAAGATCAACTGCTGGTGCCAGGGTGTTGTTTCAGTAAAACCATCCTGGTTCACCAGACTTGGAATTAGATAAGCTGATAGCTGGTCTGTAAATATGTGACTAGCAGTCAGTCACTTTATACTACAAAAGTCCAGTCTCCTCTCATGCAGTCAGGTTCTTCTAACATAACCCTCTTGGGCTGTATGTGTGGAGATTCCTTCCTTGGTTGGGGACGCTCTCCAAGGACAGTCCTCAAGGCTGAGAGAAAGAGATCTCTCCATGAGCATGGGTCTGGGTGAGTCACATCACATCTCTACTTTTCTACTTTCTTTTTTGCTAGCTTTAATATAATTGTTTGTATGCTTGCTTCAATATAGTACACTATCCTATCTTACGCTATACTAGTAGTTTTAGTTTTTGTATTGTCTAGTAAATAATTGTGATTAAGACCTTTTGTCTGGTCATCTGTAATAATAAATGATTCATTTTATACAATTATTCTCATTTTGCCAGTCGTTTAAACCTGCGGGACAAAGGTGGTTCAATCACACCTCTGTAACCCCTTAAATTTAAACCATTGACATAATCCAAGGCTAAGATTGGATTCCTCTCTGAGAAGGGGTTTAGAAAACAAAGGAATCCTTTCTGCACCTTGGGACTCAATGGTAGGGCTTGTTTAATAAATTTTGTCTAAGCCTTCCACTCTCACCCGTGACAAAACCCTGGGGCAACAACATTTCCAGGGCATGACTGTCAAGGCTGACTTCCAGATGCCTAGACCAGGGATGCGGCTGGAATGCTCTGCTACTCTCTCTCCTACCCACTCCCTCTTCCCACCAAAACCTGAGACCAAGAAGGGACAGAGTATGTCCCAGTCTCATGGTGCTGTAGAACAAGGACACTGCCAGCATGGTGCTCACTCAGAGCAGGAGCTGGGGGCACCCCTGCACCCCACAATGAGCTGTAGCCTCACGAACTCAGCACCGTGCAGGAACTCTGTACAGACCTGGGCAGTGCCAATGAACTGCAGAATCAGAGAATCATTTAGGTTTAAAAAGACCAAGATCATCAAGTCCATCCATAACTATCCTTAATATGAGATCATATATTCTCTTCCTGCAGTCTTCTGCCTCATTACTTTCCAAATTTAGCCTGTGGACACCAGCTTCCTCCTCTAAAATGTGACCCCAGCATACGTCTAAAGCAGGTCCGTCCAGTGACTTGAATAAAGCAGCTGGTTTGTAACATAACTGTGTGTGATCACATAACCACAATGTCATAATGCACGTCATGTACACAGAATGCAAATCAAGGAAAATGAAGGCTGCAAACTCAACTTCACTTCTGGTATTATCCAGCTTCTAAAAGCTCAACTCCACACCTTAAATGGTGCTTTTGCAGAGCCTTGTTGTTAGTTGGCTTGGGGTCTGTCTTCTTGTTCAGGGAAAGGGAAGGGGTAAAATGGATGAACAGCATAAATAAGCCTGAGAAAGCAGACACTCCATTGTATGGTGCTGTAGAGATCCATTTGGCTGTTAACAGCTCATATATAAACAGGACTACACAACTAGGAAATTAAGCTCCAGCTTTAAATACTTATGGTACAGCAGTATTATTATATTACTGTTGAATAGCTCACTTTATCTCAAATATGTCTGATGCCATCCATCTGAAGAGACAGATTCAGTGATCTTATGCTCTTTTCTTTCATACTGCAATGCAGAGAATTAAACCTCTTTCTTTTCTTATAAATTACCTCAACATATGTTCTACAATTTAACCTCGATCTTTGTTTTAACAAACAGTAAATGTATCTGCTCCTCTTTATGCACATTCTCTCTTTCCTGTTACCTCCAATTTGCATCCTTCTTATTTCTGCTCCCATTCTCTCTTTCATTTTTGTTTTTATTTCTCTGCTATTTCCGTGTCTGCTACTAGTCTGTAATTTCGTTTTCAGTAATTCTATACTCTGCTTGCAATAATTTTTCTTCAGTAACACTTCACCTTTTTACTAGGCATGAAGGATGCACTTCACTGCCCCAGGTTACTTATGTAAGCTCACTGAGGACGTGATGGTACAGCTCTGTCCTGGTGCAGTGTCACCTTGCAATCAGCTGGCACATGAAAGACCCAGCTGTGACAGAATGGTTGAGGTTATACCTCAGGGCTGCAACCTACCTGCATTTTACCTGTCAGCTGAAAAAGTTACAGCAAACCAATGAAATAAGGCCATCAAAACCAAAAAGCCCTCACCTGACTTGCTGTCTATTCATTCCAGATCATATAAACACAGGTGAAAATGAAAGGTACACGTTTGTTTTTTCTGCTCCTATTGAACAACATAAAGACAGTGGATTCTTCGGTTTGAAGTACTGCAAAGTCATTTGAGATGTCACACGCTTGATGTCCCTTGAAATCGGCAAGCATTCCAACCAAAACCAGTTTTATGTCTCCCTATCTTATGTAGACAGACAGGTTTAGGTACATTATATATATTACTGTTGAAGCAAGGCAACAGAACAGAAGTCAGTGTCAACTCCTAATGTCTTGAAACACTATTGGTTTCAAGAAAGATGGGCTCAGCTTTTACAAGATAATCAAAACTATTCTTTTCTATGCTGCTTCCCTTGGTAGTTGTCAGAGTACTTCCAGAAGTCATGAAAAATTAACGTAATGGTGAAAATGTTCAGATTTTCTCCCCAAAATATTAGAAAATAAAAACAGGCAAGTCTATTTGAAACTCTTCTCACTATTCTGTCCCTTTAGCCACTTCCCTGCAATGTCAGTTTACTCTTGTTCACGTGAAGACAGTTCTGCCCTGGACATATCTGAACTTATTAAGAAAGAGCTCAAACAACATTTCTGTCTTTTGTGGAGGTAAAATAAAGCAAATGTCAGTCAAATGTAAGGTACCAGACATTCGTTTAGACTGAGAGAGCTAGGATTTAGACTTCTGAGTTCATGAAGCTAAATCCTATATTTCAGGGAGGTACAGACTTTTTTAAGAGCAGTTTAACTGCCCAATCACTGAAACCACTGAAAACATGGAAGTCTTGGGAGCTCCACAGGTAATTTCTTTTTATTATTATTAGTAAGCATACACTATGAAAGGCCAAAGATTCATTTATGTAAATAACAGGAACTATCTGTAGTACAATACAGTTACACCCCTGTGGCCAGCACAGGCATTTTCCAAGATATGATACCCACTTTTTTAATATTATGAAAAAGTAAATGGAGACTACAAACCATTTCAGGTAGTTTCAAATTTGTTAAGCAAAACTGAAGATATTTTGGGATATCTGACCACTGCCCAATAGTCTGTAAAGTGGAATTAGACACAAGTCATGCACTTGCTTCTCTTTATCTGAGTTTGCCTTTCATCTGCTGAGATCAAGTGTGTGAGGCCACTGCAACAAAGTGAAAATCTGCTGCTTCATTAGTTACAAGTCTCCGAACACTGCTACTTGCATTGACAACTCCAGGAAAAGTCGTCCATAATTTTAAACAACCTTAAGCAGACCATGTAGTTAGAAAAAAAAAAAAAAAATCCAAAATTAGGTTTGAATTGAATGGCATCACCGGATTGAACAAGATGCTGACAAGAGAGTAGAGACCACTGAGTGAATCGTTAGTGAATGTAGTGAGTTTGTTTCTTGGATTATCAAGCCTTCCTTTAGCAACGGGGTCAGGAATCTACAGAAGTATTCCATATCATTCCTTTCCATAACACAATATATAAAAAGGTGCAGATTAGAGAGTTCGCTCTCTTCTCTGTTCCAGGTGGATAATTTTTGGTTGGTTTTGGTTTTACAATGATTGATTTTCTCTTTTAGTTTGCTTTTTCTGTGTGTGCTTTAACCATGTATGAAGCAGCATGTATGAACCTTGCCAATGAACTTGGTCACACTTCCACTGTTCCATGAAACTTGCTTTTGCTGGGCGTTCTTTGAATGGGTATATCACATTCCATATCATGCACCCACTGCAGGAAAAGCAGAAAGATGTAATGGACTGTTGAAGACAACTCTAAAGGCACTAGGTGAGGGAACTTACAAAAATTGGGATAAGCACTTAGCCAAGGCCACCTGGCTAGTCAACACTAGAGGTTCTGTCAATCGAGCTGGTCCTGACCAAGCAGAATCTTTCCACACTGTAGATGGAGACAAAGTTCCAGTGATCCATCTAAGAGGTATGTTAGGTAAGGCCATTTGGATTACTCCTCCCTCAGGCCAAGACAGTGCAGCACATCAGAGAACCAGAGGATTCACTTTAAGGGTGGCATATAAAGGAAAGGTTACAGCACTGTAAAAACTGTAGAAATCAGACTTACCATTCTTGGTGAGATCCTGAACATTTGCCATCACCCCTTCAGTGTAAGCACCCGGTTCGTAATTGTCCATCTCGCCCGAAACAATGTGAGCGACTCTGGAAGCACGTCCTCGGATGGCACCTGCGGCACGATCCAAACCATCCCCATCCTGCTCCCTCAAGGCAATGATGCACTTGTTCACATCCTCGAGAATGTGGCTTTCTGCAAACAGAACAACACTGCTCTCAGGGTGGCACCTCTCCCGCGATCACACACCGTTTAGACACAGAGCTGGCTGCGTTTTTGCATTCCCCCGTTGAAAGGCCAACACAACTCGGTGCAAAAACCTACAGTAGGAAACCTCCACTGAGCTTCCTTGGAATTCTTACAGCAATTTATTGATTCCTAGCATTCAAAAGTGCAGAAATACTCTCCTATAAGCAATAGCAACAAGAATATAGTGGGACAGAAAGTGTTACAAAGATAGGAGAACCACAAACCCTTACATATGAAGTGAATATTTGCAGAATGAAGGAAAATTTTTAAGTATTAAGGCTGCTACTTTATTGTTGAAACCCTCTTAAGCCACAGTGACAAACAGTTGCCCCAATAACTAAACTAACTTCTTTGACATCAATGTGTTAGGATGTTCATGCTAAATCAAACTCTTATGTGAATAGAAAAAGATGTATTTTTGCCTGGTGTTAAAATTACGCTACTAATAATTAAATTTTTGCAATATTCATCGCCTTTACAAAATATATACTTCTTACATATCTTCCACACAATTTATATTTCTGTTGCAGTTCGAGGGGTTTCTGGGGGGTCACTGCCGGCCGCTCTGTGAAGGTTTTCAGGGCTGGAATCACCCCCCCGCCACCCGTCCCTCGTGGCAGGGACAGGCGGCAGAGGTACTTAAGCCAAGAGACAGAGACCATGCAGGGAATCCAGCAGCAAAGAAGACTTTATTCAAATTTCCCACATCTTATAAGGGCTGCTGGGCCAAGGATGGGATTGGCCACTTGGCTAGCCAATGCAAGGAGACAATATAATAACTATGGCAACACAGAAACCAATGGCAGACAAGTGAGTTAACAACTTCCAAAACCCAGCATATTTCTTCTTATTTATAGTAATATACTTGCTGTATTGATGCATACAATTCTTGGTTTATATGCTATGACATGAGCATTTCTAAGTCTTCTATGAAAATCTGAAATGTTGAAAAAGAGCAAAGATTTCTCTAGAGGAAAGCACCAGGAGAAAATGGTTGCTTAGAGACTGATGGAAGCAACTGTTGGGTTGACATGGTGAGAAATGAAAAGGCAGACAAATGGAGAAGGGTGCCACTCAAAAGAGAATTACAAAATTCTTCTTCTAAAATAAATTATCGCCCCTTTGTCTTTCTGAACACATAATTTTCCTCAACATTTTTCAAATGGCAATAGTAAAGTTGTATATGTGCTTAACAAACCATTTTTTGATACTCGAATATATCATAATGGGAAAAAACAAACAAACAAACAAACAAACAACAAAACACCAAAACATTAGCAGAAAGGGCAGAGATAAAGGAGAAAATACTGTGCTAAAGTAAGTAGGATTGGTCCTAAAACCAAAGGGTGACAGACATGAATAAGGGTTCAGACCAAGCTAGAAGACAGTAATGTCAAGACTTAGAGAGGGAGCAGTTATGTGCTTTGTTACTATTCCCATCTATACCACAAATATCAAAGGGCATATTGCTTTTTTTCAGGCAAAATAATATAAATATAAAATTTAATTTATGGTACAAAGGGTAATATCATAAAATATAATTTAAAAATATAGCTTGTTTAGAGCTTTAAAGCTTAAACACTTCTTAAAAGTTTTCATATAAGTGTTGGTATTGAATTTCCTTTCCTATACAGATCTACAGTCTGCTTTGTCTCTCAAGACAATGTAATACAAGAATATTAGAAATGCATGAAAGCAATAGATTTGCTCCATCTTCAGAAATACCACTGTGATACTTCCCTTGCACTAAGCCAGGAATTAATTCAGAGCTTACATGGCTCTTGTTAATTCATGTGACTGCCATTTGGTACATCAGTATTAAATTCCATTTTATGTTACACAATAAATGGGACAATCACAGTAACTCAGACAGATAAAACACACAGTTAGGTAATCCTAAATTACATACTAGGTCTCACATGAGTGCCTATGAGACTGTGTCTATGCAAAATTCTAGTTCAGTTTATGAAAGCGCTACATTACAGAATGCCTCTGTGAACATGGAATGTCCACGTCACCAATCTCCAAGGTCAGCAGGAAACAAGAAGTTTAATAATGGTGACTTTGTCAGCACTGTTGGCTCAGTCTGTGTGTATTTGGTAACTGTGCTCATGAACTGACACCTCCATGGAAACAGGACATCTCCTTCAGTTCCACCCACACCAAACACTCCACACCCAACTGGGAAAGAAAGGGGCAAGTAACAAGGTGATCCAGGCACTAACCCATAGCTTATCTCCCATTTTCCAGGCATCTCTTCCTGTGGGCTTCCACATGAACCAGTTTGTGAATGCGCAGAAGGCTGAAGCACTGATGGAAAGAGAGGGCTGATGTGCACAGAATGCAGGAGAAAGGACTAACAAAACCCCACTTCTGCTGCCACACTTATGTCTAAAATGAAGTAGTACGTCACCATTGTATTGAGTTTAATGTTGTCCAAGCGTTGACAGAGATCACTACAGAAGTGGACAGCACAACCTCCACTTGAAGGGCTTTTGTGTGAAGAATACACTGCTCTTTGCTGTTCAGCAAAGACAGCCATTAAAGGGCTTAGTCCTGTGTAAACAGAAAGGCAGGGTTCTTCTGAGATCTACCAAGAAAAATCTCCATAATGGAAAAACACAGTTAACAGGTTATTTTGCATGATAGGAATCTCAAATGAATTGAGAAAAAAACTTGCACATGGCTTAATGGAAATACTGTATGAATGGAACACATGGTGGAAAAGCTCCCAGTTTCCAAATCCTTCTAAGAGATGCCACAAACAACATTTTTATGGAATAGCAAGCACAGGCCTAGATGCTCAACAGAAATGCAGTTAGACCTTTATGTTGTGGTCTGAGATTCCAACCAGCAATTTTCTTCCAAAAGCCCAAAATAATATCAGGGAATATAAATTAGAATGTGGTGTTATCCTTCCAGATACTGAGTTTCAAAGAAGACAAAGATGGAAGCAGATTTTATTAACTTTATATTGTCCACCCACCTTATACTAGAAAAGCTGTGCAGCATTTTTTCCTGCTACGTCCATATATGGCCACACGTAAGGGGTCACTTGAGAACTTGAGAAATGCCATAAATACACCAGAAACTCCCAAGCTCTTGTCAGTGTGACAGAATGCACAGACAATATGCCCACACAACATAAACGATCTTGTCCCCACACACAGGTACTGCACTGCAGACCTTCTGAATACCACAGCCAACACGCAGCCTCTCAACTATGTTCTGAAGCTCTTCCCAGATGAAGCACTTCACAATCAATAAAACCTTGCTTAATTTCATTTTCCCAAAGCACAAACAAGTTTATATATTTGCCTTAGGAGATCTAATGGAAAAGAAAAGAAATCAGCACCGATCACAGTCCAGCTGAGGTGGTTTTAATCTCTATCTTTCTTACAGATGCTTCCTCCTCCTATACAAAATGCATTAGGTCAGCTTCTGATTTTCATCCAAGTATCCTACTTCCCAGAGCAGAAAAGGAAGATTAGGATGATGTCCCATCTCTTTGTCATGAGTCAATGTCCAATGTAAGAGTTAATTGTAACAGTGGATTGATAGATGCTTAAAGAAATTGTCAGATTGCCATGGTCACCACAGCAATTACCGTGAGTGGTGCACTGTACACCTTCTGATTTTCCTTTGGGATATTGGTGTTAGACATAATGGCCAAAAATCATATCTGAGCCTAGCTAACCAATGGATAATAAAGCAGTCTGACAAAGCCATGACTCAGACTGTCTCTGGGACAAAATCAATAGCTCTTCCTTTGAATGTCATCTAAGAAAAAGACAGGTGATGCCCTTCCACTCCACTTGGCACTGATAAAGCCTCAGTTGAAGCACTTTAATTAAAGTTTATCTGCTCAGTTTAAAAAAAAAAAAGAACCAAATGGAGACACTATGGAAAAAAAAAAGAAAAGAAAAATAGTTACTAGAAATTTAAAAAATATAGCATGTGAAGAAGCAATAGAAAACTCAGTTTGGTCTCCCAAAGAAAAGATGGAAAATAAAACATACTTTGCTGCAAGCCCTAAACCTAAGAATGTATGCAGTGATAGTTTAGCCTGACCAAGATGATTTTTATCTTTCACCCTCTGTTGGCATGATAGGATGGGAAACCAAGAAACTTTGTACAAGAAGTCAGTTTCCTTTCAGAAGACTCCTATTCCCTGGATGTGCTACTCAGAAAAGGATTCCAAGTTTTCCAATAACGGCACTACCCAGTATGGCAAAAGACACATGCCCACAGACTCATAATGCTTTGATGAACACCAAAAAGATGTCTGACAGCAAATAATTGTTAATAATTTAGATTTAGCAAGTTCCAGTGCCAAAGTTAAGAGAACGAGATGACTAAGTGGAAAGTGCAAGTCCCAGTATACAATTCCCTGCTGTCACTCCTCCTGCATTCAGATTAAAAAAAAAAAGTTACATTTAATTCCCATCTTTTTGCTGCATACTGAAGTTCAGACAATACTCAAGGCCAAATCTCCATGAGCAATCTTATGAAATAGATTTTCTTGGCACCTGTGGCTCTTTTAATAGAATATCTACATTCTACAAGCACGACAGTGTTTTAGTCACTATTCAAAAATGAAACCACTGGTAATCACTTAATGTTCAAAGTCCCTGGCAATTTCAAGAGAAGAATTTTTAAGTTAATAGAAAAGTGGAGAAAAATTACTCAGAGCAAGGAAAATGCACATCCTTCCTTCTCTGATTGCATTAACTAAATATACTTTATCTGCCAAAACTCAGTAACTAGATGATAATTGCTAATATTGTTTGTTGCTAATCCATCTGACAACACTGCCATTCTGTCTCACACTAAGAGTGGCATTGACAGGCAGGGCTCCCAGTCATCTGGTATTTACTCAAATGCATTAATGTTTCCAAAATGCTCCGGTGTTAGACACATAACATACAAAGTGCATAAATGTCTACTCTTATGTCCATCTAAAAAAAAGACAAGAAGGATCCAGAAGGCTAGAGGCTAAAGCTTCACCTCAGTTCCTGAGAAAATTATGGATCAAGGAATGCTCAAGAAAAGCAAAGGAAACTTAGGACTTGATGTGAGAGAAAAAAAATATTCTCTTCAAAACACTTGAACAAATTGCCTGTGGAGGCCAGAAATTAATTGATGCAGACAAGTGGATGCAAGTGATGTTGTTTTCGGGTGCTAGCTAAAATAAAATATTATTACTTTTGTGGCAGATTTTTTCAGTGCTGTTGAACTACAAAATGTCCCTCTGAAAGGGGAATTGTGATGTCAAGAGAGATCAAATACGGAAGACACATAGATGAGGAGCCGCCTGAGTTAACAGGTATGCCTCATGTTAATGGGTACTAGGCTACAAGGACAGATGTTTCTAAAAGAAGAACACGTCTACAAAATGTGCCAGGGTGTTCCAGGAAGCAGTAGGCTGACTTGGGAAAAAAGTGCAATCTAAGAATCTCCAGTACTGTGGGACATCAGCGCAGAAATCTGGTGTCTATCACAAGCAGGGAGCTGGAGGGTGCAAGACAAAAGCTACAAGACAACAGAAGAATAAAGATAGAAGATGGCTGTGGGCAGTGAAAAGAGGGAATAGCATAAAGGCATCCCCTTAGGCAAAGTTCTTCAGGACCTATCATTATCTGTGCAAGTCCTTATAGACTACTTTTGAGGGAAAAGAGACACAATGCTTTATGTTTTTAGGAACTTGTAGTCTGAAACACTGGCTTCAGTTCTGTTCCCAGAAAATACCAACTGAAGTGTGTATTTCTTTTGGATTTTACCTTAGGGCGAAGAAAGTACTGACAGAGCTGGCAGCTTCTCCTCAAGGTTCATTTTCATTTACACATGCATGAATGATTCCAAGATGTTAGTATTTAAACTCAAGAAAGCTAAGGAAAAAAAAAACCAAACAACTCACACAATAAAACCAAATGCACCTAAAACCCCCTGCCACCTCACCACCAAAACAGACTCTGGAAACTAGAATATTTCCTAAAGGGAGTATCTATTAATTACAGAGTTAGCAGTCCAAAATTATCAGTTTAACCAGCTGATGAAGGTTTCAAATTACAGAAAATTTCTCTCCCTGCATGAGTGAGAATCATACAGCAATATGAATCCTTTCCAGAGTTTAATTTCTTTCCCTCATTCATTTTAACATGATTACAATAAGATTTGGTTGGTTTGAGATGCTAACTGCTTATACTTCAATCCTTACCCTCCATTTCCTGGGAAAAAAATTCAGCCTACAGACAGGTTCCTGGATTGTCAGCTTCCCCATTCGGCATCCAGACGTACTCCAGGATCTTAGGAAAATGAAGGAATCATGATCTTAGACTCTCAGCATGTTTCAGTTTCTCTCCTTACCTAAAGCTTTACACAAGACAAGTTTGGAGAGCTCTGCAAACAGAGCACTGCAGAAGCACAGAGGCCAACCTGATATCTAGGTAACACTCTTCAATAGTCTGTAATGTGCTGCTGACTTTGTAGGACCAGAAGGGAAGAATAAGGAATTGGAAATGGTAGCAGGACAGGAAAGAGGAGACAATGGTGAAGTAAACAAAACAGCATTCTTGCTTAATCCTTGGAAATCACCATAACCACAAATCATGTTTTCGATATGCCCCCTCTCCCTTTTCTACTGCTGCTAAGTTCTAGAATGCACATAGCAAATTTCACTCAGATTAGCCATGTCTCAGCTATGAACCCAGGTAATTATAATGTTAATAACCTAGGTAATTATTACGTTAATACCATTCTTTCCTAAAAGAGCATTCTCTTCACTGAAGCAGCTATAACCAAAATACAGTGTAATTTGCCTTCCAAACAAATTCAACAACTTTAGCTTCTTGAAGTGCAATGGAATACACCCTTTCAACCTTAACCTGACCATGCTAACCCCTCATCACAATGACCAGAATGCCATTTGGCCCAGGCAAGGCAACAATGGCCTAGAAGACCTTTTTGCATCTCAGCTACTGCAGAGAGACTGATCCTTCAAAGTGAAGTTATTTACACTGGAATTCTCATGGTACGTGTACGTCCCGGCCTAGTGGAGCGTGTTCCTGCCTGCAGCACAGGGGGTTGGAACTAGATGAGTTTTGGACCACTCTATGATTCCATGATCTCTTACATCTGATCACAAATATGGAGACTGATGCACAGTCCCCCTTTACTCTTCCACAGCCAGTAGTACTTGAACAGACGTGCTTTGTACACCCAGCTTTGCTAAACTGTTCTAAAAAGTAGCTCATACATTTCAAATACATTTACACCTAATACAGCAAGAGCTTCCAGACAGATCCTAGAAACCATGAGTTAATCAGCACACATCCCTCACCCCCTACTTAAATTATAGGAATCTAAATTTTAGTGAGCATGGCATGCTGGAAGAACATTCCCAGACAACCTCAGCTGTGCATTAACAGGTTAATTGACTGTGGTCTTTCACTTCTTTACTGAGGTGTGAGGATGGTAAGTAAGTGATAACAGTCAAAATGAAACAGTTGAGGATTGGGGCAGGAGGGGCAGGGAATCACTGCAAGGATAATGAGAGTCACCAGAATAAAGAACCTCAGAGAGGTTGTTCTTGGTCTCAGTGCAATATGGACCCAGCTGTGAGCAGCAGGTTGGACCAGACCTTCAGGTGCCTTCCTACCACAATGATTTTATGATTCTGTGATACAGAGGGGAAAAACCAGTAAGAATTGCCAGCCAAAAGGAGCATGGGCTAAGGTTGATGCATCAGGTTCCCCAAATTACTGAAATACACCTCTTCTGCATCAGCAAGGCCATTCACAGATTTTGTCATAAAATTGTTCAGAACATTTGCCACCAACTGTCAGCCTTAACTTAGACTTTTCTTTTGAGCTAGTTATCTTAGACATGATAATTACTTTTCACTCTTCACTTTAGCTACTGGATAATGGAGAATTATTTGCCTTACAAAATAATCCTGTCACATTTTTCCTTAGTATGTGGCTGTCAGTTTAAAAAACACCAGGATAACCATTTTCTTTATACTCATTCTGGGCCCGTTTCCTTCATTTCCACTGCAATGCACAACCAGAGCATTCATTACTCTCCTCAGAACATTCCCTCCCAAAAAATACAGGAGACACTTTCCCTTTCGTCCTCCTTTATAAACCTCAGGTAAAAATTCTGGGAAGCTTTTTTTTTTTCCAGTAGATGAACTGCAAAAGGGGAGAGACTTTTCTTGGCAACTTGTTCATTTGTTTCTTCATTCCCATTAGCTTTTCAGCAGTCTGCTAGAACTGAATTCTCTGCAGGAGAATTCTTAACTACAAGAGGATTTTCCTCTCTTATATGAGCAGAAGAGCAGAAGACTGTGTCACATGAAAAATGCTCCACAAGCTTTTGCTTGGTGTTTTGTGTGCTGCCTGCCCATTTTGAATGCAGAGTTGCTTACACACCTGATTAATTAAAGCAGATAAAAGCTACCACAACAAACCAAAACCAAAACAAAGCAAAAAAACAACAGCAAAAAACCCCTAACCAACCAAAAAGAGTTGTATTCTTACTGCCTTGGAAGTTGAGATTCAATTTTCCATATCATTTGCTCTGCCAAAAGAGAAGAACTGAAGCCTGCATTTTTATTGCCTCAGGTGAAATATGAGTTGGCCCTAAACAGGGAATAAATAAATTTGTTTTCTGCCCTTCTGTGGCTGGGAAATGGAAAATTTATCGGTGCTTTCTAAATTCTGCATTCAAAATCCAAATCTAGCTAAAATATCACCTAACTTCATGAAAATATCTCTTAAAAACTCAGAAAGGCCTCGATAAATCATAAATCTTTAAGACTAAAATGGCAAAGGCAATGTTTTCAGAGTAACAGATCATCTAAAGGAATTAGTTTATGCCAGGAATTACACAGAGTCTTGTCTCATTGGAAATGAAAGTCTTTCAAACAGAGAAATAACTAGCCAGGTTAGAGGGAAATAATTCACAGCATGCATCTTAAAAATCAATGCATAGCTGATATCCTGGTTCATAATTTCAGGGCAGATTCTACAGAATGAAGAGCTGGCAATCTTCCCAGTTTGGACCAAACAGCATCAAAAGAAGTTTGCAATTATTGGGGAATACTCAGTGTCTTGTTTTGTATCAGCTGGAAGATCTGGTCAATTTGTCACCTTCAAAAGATTTCATTTCTTCAGGTGGAGAGAGAGGGGGAATTAAAAAATGGGAAAATGTATCAACTATTTCCTTTTGCTAGATTAGTCATGCAAAACTGGGAGATTTTTGCATTACCTGTTTTACAGTGTGTGCAACAAAGCAGACCCTATTATGTTAAATGGTGGCTACTTTATGGCTATAAAATATTGTCAAAAGATAATAACCATCTGCCACTCCTAGATAATTGTTCAGGTGAAAACACTGACTTTATGATAACATTATCTTGTAACAGCTTTATATCTGCTACAGTGAGAATCTGATGAACACATAATAATGCCATTTGACACAACAGCCAACCCCCAGGCAGGGCAAGTGTTAACAGGCAGAAAACATTTAACTGACGAGAAAGAATTTGGGATAGGAAACTCTGAAGTCTCCCTACAAAAATGGCAACTTCTAAGCTGTGATAAATTTGTCGGTTTTCCTGGTGAATACTCATCTGCAAATTGTGTTGTTTACTGTTGAAAATAGTTACCTCTCCCTTGCAGAGGGAAAAGCTGCCTTTTCACTAGACCAGCTTTTCCACTGAAGTCTAAGCTGGTATAATTTTTGTTGATGGTGAGGGGGGCTGGTGTTGCTGTTTTGTTTTTGACTTTTGGGGGTTTTATAAGAGTTCAAGTTTGGGGGCGTTTAGTTTTAGGTTTATTTACACTACCATGAACCAAATTTATGGGACCAAATTGGAAGTATCTGCTAAACTTACAGACAAGAGAAGTCCGGACACTTAAGTCAGACCTTGTGCACCCCACAATTTCAATTAGACACTCTCTTTTATGTCAAACTTTTTTTTCCTCCCATGCCATGCTAATACGCCTACGTCCTGTCCAGCTGCTGGAGGTTCCAAAGGGTAGGCTGCCTTTGGATCATCAAGAAAACCTCCTTAGTATCCTACTGCTTGCAATCAAGTGCTCAAGAGGGGACCTTAAGGGAACACATTACATTTGACAATCAGCTTTTGCTTATCTTGTGCACATAATTAAGTCTGTTTTCTCAAGTTCCATTTTAAAGAACACATGGATTTGACAAGATGCACACAGCCAGCCTGGGTCACCAACTTCCAATAGTAAAAGCATAATTAGAAGTTACTACAACACAGCTTGAGCCTGCTCTCCCAGATAAACATTTTGTATCTTATCCTCGAAACAGAGAGTATGGCATTCTGCACCACAGAAGCACTGTCACCTTAAACTCTGTCATTGACCAAAATCTTCCCTTACCATTTGGTTGTGCTTATTTTCAAAACATTTTTTGAGACACTTGTAGATGTTTCCAGTAGGCCTCATTACAACAAGCAAACAAATCAGTTCCTGCAAAGCTGCACAAAACCATGAAAAGTTACCACCACAGCTGCAGCTGGAAAGCCATTAGCAACCAGGCTGTTAAGGAATAAATACAAAAAATTAATCCCAGTCTGCATCAAACCTATGCATCTTAGACCATGCTCCAAAGGCTGCCAAATCTCAACTCAGCCAGATCACATCCAAAGGCATCAGCCTTCAAAACTCTTGAAGAAGATGCCAGGAGTTTGCAAAGCTTGTGATGAGAAACAAATCTCACCACTAACTAGGTCTCAGCAACAACTTACTGATGATCAGTAAGAAGTGAGCAGGAATTCCACATGAAATTTCCATTTCTGAATTGGAAACAAATATTAATTTGAAACAGCAGGTTTTCACAGGACAACACTTGACAAAACTTGACAAAATTTCCCAAAATCAGCCTGTGATGCGTGGTCAAATCTGGTGGCTAGGACATGGCACACCTAAACAACAGTCCCTGAGAACACATCAATACCTAAGAAGTGTAAATTAAACCATTAAAATGTTTGCCCTTGAACCTAAGCCATCAATGTGGCAAGAGCAATTTGCATTTAGATCAGTGCATCTTTTGGGACAAGGATATGGATCCCAAAGGGAGGTAGGAGACAGCCCTAGATTTTTGATTAAACCAAAATGGATACCATGAGCATCAACAAATTTCCAGGAAGAAGATATTCCTTTAAAGGGAAGTGAAAATGAATTGTTGAGCTGTTAGTTGTGATGTGTAGCATAAATCAAGTTTGATAATAGGATAGAAACAATTGATTACCACGGTGATAAATCTGGGGGATTTGGTAGCAATTGGTGGAAACAGAAACCTGCACATAGTATTTCTACTGGACAGACTTGTATAAACTTTTACATAAAATAGAACCGAGAGAGACTGGAATATGACATAATTAAGGAAAGTCTGAATAGCTCTGTAGAGTAGAAAGCCCTGTACCACAGACTGGAGGCACCAGCAAAGAGTGAGATAAGTAATTCATTTGATAACTGAAGACTGAATTTCCAAAAGGCTTTCAAACCACTTGTTGCCTACAGAAATTCAGGGAGAAAAAAAAAACTCCGAGACAAATTAGTTTTGGAGGTGAGATAAGGAAAGGATTTTAATTTGTGCCTAGACATAAAGATTACAAGATGTGCACCCCTCCCTCTGTACAGATGTTACAATTTATAATATTGTCTGTCCAATCCCAGATGTTTCCACCCTCGGTCCGCCCCTGGGGAATTGGGGCTGGGGGCTTTTCAAGACCTCCTTTTCGTCAACCATCATCTTCTTCAGAGTACAAGGGGCATATATTCACCCAGTTCTTGACTGTACTTTTGTGGTTTAGGTCAAGGTACAAGTGTTCTCTAAACAAAATAGGCTTACTTTGACAAGAGACTAAACATTTCTACTGGAATTCAGGGGTAGAATTGATATGGGGAGCATGGAATGGGGTGGTAGAGTTGGGGAATGTGTGTAGTTACTATGCTAAGGGTAAAGGAATAAATGCTGCTGCTTCTAAATCTACTTCTACTATATAACTACTTATAAAGCTTATAAAAAAATAGGAAAATCAAAAAACCAGATGGACCTTAAGGCATCACACTCTTCCTGGAGAACTCCAAGATGGCACGGGATAAGATGACAGATTTTCCAGTGTTACTTCTTACAAAACAAAACAAGGGGGAGAAATAAGCAGACAGTTTTCCCAACTTCATAAGCCAGGGATCAGCTCTGAAATAGTGCAATGCAATAATTTCAAAAATAATATTAAAAGAGAGTACTGAAGTAACAAAGGAGAGAATCCTTTTCTTTTGTCTTTTGTCATTTCAGGTATTCAAAGTTGACAAGAAAGAATTGAAGATGGTATCACAGTACCAAGTGATCAGTCAATAAAGCAGACCAGTTCAATGCCAACAAACTTTAAATATGTATAGCGAAAAAACAGTCTATATGCCATACTGAGCTATAAATTAGTTACTACTGCTAAGAATAGATATTTCTGAAGTTAATTAAGAAAACCTTAGAAGTACACTAATTCAACAATAACTAAAAGGCAAATAATAAGGCTAGGATTTCTCAAGATCTGACAGTAAAGAAACATCTAAGATGCTGCCTATAGTTCTTGTCCTTACTTCCATCTAAAAATATCCATTTAGATATCAGTTTAGCAGGATAAAACCCCTACTTCTTCACAAGATACATCTCTACATTGTTGAAATAATAGTTATTATAATGTTATGGAAGACAAAGTGTTTAAAAGAAAGAGGAGGGAAAGGTAGAGGATGTTCCCAGCAAGAGCAAAAATGGTATGATGTTTCTGACAGAACTTCCAGGTGGGTCATTAAACTGCTAAAAGCTATTCCAGCAGAAGCAAACTTTGTATGCTCAGTGACACACATCCAGCCTTTAGTCTTGATCAGAAAGGGAAAAATTCAAAGTCATGGTTCTCAATACAGGTGAGAATCAGGAAGAGGAAGCTTGACCCTTTTAAGTTTAGTGAATTTATATTTATCCAGAAGCACATTACAGTCAGGCCAAAAAATCTTGATATAAAAGGTATTGAAACCCACCATTTAATCTACCTTCCTGTTTGAATGCCATTTCACCCTAAGCAAGTGCAAACATCTCTACTTAAATTCTTACGTTTATTCTCTTCCAAAAAGCATGACATGTATTTTGCTGTTGCAGGTGCCAAAAAGCCAGCATGAAAAGCTTACCTTTAATCTTAAGTCTCTGAATAGCATCTTGGGTTTTTTTCCCCTGATCTCCATAGCTATGCTAAGGGTCAATCTGTAATTGGCAATTTTTGTGATGCATTCATCTGTAAACATGCTGCATGGACTGGAAAAGTGGTAATAAACTGAATCAGAACTTTAAACCATTGATGGAAAATAAATTGAATCAACAGAGATAAGCAAGACAGAAATCTGAATCATTCCCTTACTCCTTGCTCAAGTATTGACAGTACGTTTTGCAGTTTACCTTGAGTGACTTTAACTGTCCAGATTGCCATCTTAATAACTGCAGCTGTCCAAAGTGACTTGAAACATGAGCCTGATCAAAATCTAAAATTTAATGCTATAAGTACTTACATGCCTTATGATACATTGAAGTACTATTCATCAAGTGTTGTTTTTTTAACATAATACAAGATGTAGTAATGTTACAAAGTAAAAAGAAGGGTGATCTCAGCTCTCCAAACAAGCACTAGGGAGCACCTTAGATCTCTTAATCCCAGAGTCCTGACTAAGAGCATTTCAGTATCCAAAAAGAAGAAAATTATTGTATTAGTAAATGGGCATTATTACAGTGTTTTTCTTTGTAAGCAGTAAACAGAATGTTCTCCCACCCAGAAATAATGTTTGGTTATTGGGGTTTGGGATTTTTTTTTTTTTTTGCGGGGGGGGGGACATAAACTAAAAGCATTTCTTAAGGAATGCCTGTCTCTCTTTTGCATTCTAGAACATGAAAAACATTCTAGTGTGATTGCAGTTTAAAAAACAGTTCAACAGGAACCAGAGCACGAGCTCCACCTTCCTCCAGGAAAACCTCAGGGCTATCCACTATGATCCAAATCACATTCACCAAGTAACACATAAGAGGCACTGGGCAACAAATTCCACTGCTTACCCATGACCTGGGCGCTAAAACCAGGACCTGGTTGAGGCTCCACTGACCCTCAGAACTCATCCAGGAACAAACCCTCCTACCCAGGCCTAAAAACCTCCCACACTGTCCAGCAGCAGAAACCAGCAGGGACAAGGAACAAGGTGAATTTTCCATGGTAACAGAATCAACAGGCCCAAGATTTTGCGACTCATGCTTACGTGTGTACTCACAAAAACAAAGCAGGATGTCTTTGTGCAGGTAAGTGGTACGCAAACATAGGTACAATTTGCACAAGATTTTTAAATAAAACCTTCACGGGGAATTTAAAGAAGAACATCCATGTTCCAACAGTGCATTGGTCTCTGCTGGCTTTGGCAAAGGAAGGAAATCTTAGAAGGCAACTGCTTAATCTGGCTATAGCAGTAGAGATGGCCACAGGTGACCCTCCCATATGGACTTCATTCCACTGTGTCACACAGCTCAGTACTTCAAGCTGAAGACAAACAGTCACTTATTACATTTGATATGAAATGGACTCATTCTATGCTTTTGAAGATCCGATGTTTTAAAAGCTGGTATTCCATAATCAGCCTTGGGTTTGTTTTCCTTCAGGGGTTAATAAAAAAGCAACCACTCTTAATAGAAACAATCTCACCAAAACAGAGTTCTGGGTTCATATAATCTGCTCAACTGTAACAGTCACAGGTGAAGTCATACTGCATAAAATAAAAATTACTATTGTAAAAACATATTATAAAATAGTAAAAATTGAGATGGCAGATCTTTACCCAGTCATTCAAACCCAGTTCAGGCATTGAATCCCACACATACAAATACACAACCACACAATCACTCCTATAAGTGCAGTGATGCATGACTTGAACTGAACAGCCTTAACATTGTATTCACAGCTCTGATGAATTCACAGTACTTGTTATAGAGTACTACAACAGCAAAGTTACTGCAAATATCTGAAGTAGCTAAGTTTGAGGTGTTCAAACAGTCCTCGCTCTCCCTGCAACACAACAATTTGCTGGGAGATACAGGTAGGAGATCTCACACTCCTTAAAATCTGCTGGGTGGTTCTCCCAGTGCAATGGAGGAAAAGTTTCACTCCCCAGACTTGCTCCTCTAACACAACAGTTGCTGCTCACTGACAAATATTTTAAATGGAAGAAAAAAAAAGCCTAAGAGGCAAAAGGTGAAGCACCCAAGACAATGAAATAAAGTTCTAATCTGCTTAGCTCAGATTGCATCCAACACTTCGTATCTGACTTAAACACAACTATGTATTTTGACAAAAACCAAGTGATCAGTAAAGCATAAAAAGTTTTGCCTGTAGAAACACCTGAACTGCAATAACCTCAGACTGGCATCTTCCATAATGCAGGCTTAGTGTAGCTGTTCAGCAAGATGAAAACTAACATACATTCATAAGTCACTGAATAAAACCACAACAGAATAAAGTGCATCCAAAAAAAAAATAAAAGGAGAGATGTCATACACTGTTTCTGTTTGCAAATGGTTCCCCTAAATTAGCAGACAAAGCATTGAAGTTTTATAGCCTTACCCAAATGCACTGGCGTGTTAGGAAGGCTTTTTTGTTTGGTTTTAATGACAATATGAGGACAGAAGGAAATTCTATAAGTTTTAGAATATAATCTTCAGAGGAAAGAAATTGGAAGATTTCAGGGTGGGAGTGGAAGAAAAAGGGAATTTTTTCAGTGGAAATGCACAGTAATAGAGAAGTGAGGAAATTTAGGAATAAAATGCAAAAAAATCACATATAAAATGGTTTCTAAACTTTGAAATGCTACAACACTGGATACAACCTTCAGAATTTTTAACCTGAGTTTCAGCAGTTGGCATTAAATAAATTTCTGAACTTATCTAAAACTTCCAGTGTAATATCAGTAGGGATGATCAGGCTTTCACAGAACTGCAGCAGTAATTTTCAAAGGGCACCTAGACAATGTAGAGATTGTCTTCCACCCCTTCCACAAAACTTTAACAACAGTTTCAGCACTTCTGAATGTTCTGCCATTTGCATCTATCCATGTCATTTACAGTGACCATGATTATCAATGGCACCTGTACAAAGAGCTCTTGCCCTGTCTAGCCTCGTACCTGTAGCAATTTTTAACATGTAAAAATGCCTATTGATCATCAAAGCAGACAGAAGAAGGAAGAACTCAATAAATAGGTCACTGATTTTCAAAATTTTTGGTAAGATCAGAATCACAATTCAACAACACTGATGCCATCAGTATATTGCAATAACTAGTTTCAGGAGTTCCCAGTTAGCAGAGGATGACAACACTCCATGTGACACATATGTCACACTCTCTAGTACTGTCACAAAAGCACAAAATACAGTGTCTCCAGACACTGCTTTAGTGCAGTGAAGGACAGGGGATGCCACAAGAACTAGAACCTGTGTTTTGGCAAGTGAGCATGATATACAATGAGCTGAAAAACTATCCAGATCTAATGTTCATTCTCCTTCCAGTCGTCACCTATCCAGAATTTATCACTCTATACAAACCAAAGGGGCAGCCAGCAGTTCTTTTGATCACCCAAACCTTCTGACAATGAAGCTGAGGAAAATAAAATCAGTCATTACAGTAAAAAAAATAAAAATCGACATGTCTGAGTGTTCATATTAAAAAAAAAAAATCTAAGCACAAGGCAATTTAAGAACTTGCAAATGAATACACATCAGACATGAACACTGTTAACAAGCTTTTTTCTCTGATATTAACTGACTTGTTTATGGTACAATGTTTCCCTACCCCACCACCAACTTACTTATGGAACTTCATTATTTACCAATTCCTGCAGTTATGAAATAATTGATATATATCAAAAATGAAGAATTCATTCAATGTTATTCCAGCACAACACGACCCCAACACAAAGAATAACCCATGTTTTAACACCTCCTTCCCTCTCACCCCTCCATCCACGAGCAGAATATCAGGAGCTGGAACAGAGACTGCCATTTTAGGGATGCCATTTTCAGTACTGGTCTGTGCCCATCAGTGTGAGCCATCACACAGATCCTAAAAGAACCACGACCTCCTGGTAGCACAGAGGAGAACACACTGAATTATGTTAATTACTTGTGGTGCTCAGCATCCTTCTCTCTCAAAAAGTCATAAATTAAGTTAAATCCTAAGTTAATTTTAGCTGGAAGTTTGCTGCTTTGTTTCATACAAGAAAAAGGGAGTTTATACCAAAAGCCCAAAGTTTTCTCCTCCCTTCAAATTTAACAAAGATATTAACAACCCCTTCTCATCTTGGCCTGTTTCCATCCTCTGACTCTAATGGCAAGTATAAATTATTGTTTCAGATTATCTGAGGTTCCAAAATAAAATATATATATATATATATATATATATATATAAAGGAAAAAAGCAGCACTGGGTAGTCTACAACACCATGAATATGATATGAATATGATAACATTAAAAGGACAGGCAGCATAAAGAAAGTTATTTCTTAAGAATACCTTGATACAGAATGTCACACTGAATAATAAAGAACAACAGTTCAAGAGCAGGGTAACTACTAAAGGGCAGAGATAAGGAAGAATGTGTAGCATTCAGAGAATATTACAAAAACTGAAAGTGTAGCTGCATATAATTGCATTAAGGGATGTTAAAAGGCAAAAGAACTAAAAGGACAGCAGATTTTTTTTTTTTAAAGTATGACTGATTTCAAGTAATTTTGAAGAAATAAAGGAAAGGTCTGCCTTTATTATATGAAATTGGATAATGCTAAAGATCTGCTACAGATTTTAAAAACCGAGCTACCAACAGGAAATACATCAGACTGGAATATCAAGGGGAGAATTAATAAAATTTATATTAGTCTAATCTCAAAAAGGTTTTTCTGTATTTAGGAGAGAATGACTGCATCGTCCAGAACAAGCACTGACACTCTCCCAAATACCTCTAAAATGAGCTTATCTCTGCCCACTGAGTACTGAAGAAAAACAAGGGAGTCTAGGCTTAATAATGTATTCAGCTGTATGTTGAAGAATAAATGCTCATCAGGCTTTGAAAAAAAAAAAAAAAAACCAACAAAAAACCAGAGAGAATTATATAAAAAGGCTGTAAATCCATAACTTAAGTTCTGATAAGGATAAACTGTCATAAGATTAACTGAACTGCTCAGTGCAATCAATTGTACCCATGAGTCGAGGGGAGTAAGAGAACAAAGAGCTGTATCAAACTTAAATCAGCAATTTTATGCAATCACTTATAAACAAACATTAACAGACAGCCTACAAGGAATGCCAACAATGTACACAGAAATAGCTGAGACACAAAAGCTCATCTCACACAGCTCTTCCAAAGGATGCAAAAAATCCCAAACTAACCCTTAAAATCCATAACAGCTTGGAGAAGAACATTACCAACCAGAAACGGAGCTGCTGAGCAATCCAGCCAAGGATGAGTCTAACAGCCCAAGAGGTTTCTGCCAGGGACCTCTTCTAAAAGTATTCAACAACTGGTTTAGTACTACATAGAAATCATAAAGCACAGGGTCCCCATTCCCCACTACTCCCCAAAAATATCTTACAGAAATACACTTACATGAAGCTACTGTTAATTGCTCTGATTCAGATCAACTGCATTCTTCTTCCAGAGACACAACTGAGAGAAGGGATTTGCCAGGCAGAGTTTCTTAAACATTTCATTGCAGCAGATTAATACTACTTAAGTGTTGCATTGCTCAAGCTTTGCTATACAATACTTAAGACCAAATTAAAGATTTGGATCACATAAAACTGAAGATGTCTCAAGTGAAATTTCTGTAGGAAATAGTTTGTACTCTGCTGTAGTAGACAATCTCTAGATTTTCCTTCTAATGTCTGTTAGTCTTTGACTCTGTTCTTCTATTATGTCATTTTGTACATGTTATCTCCCATGCTAATAAAGTCCATCTGACCCCCTGCTTCCTAATCAGCTACTGAAGATCTCTCACAACTGTACAAACTGCAGCAGCAGCTGAGGCTCCAGACCTGCAACTATAAATGTGAGGGAAAGAAGTGAAGGTGCATATTTGCTCCCTCTGCGTTATCAGTAAATTACTTCCCTAGAACCAGGCCTGTGGACAAAATAATGAGGGTAGGTTCTTTTTTCCTGTTTATTTTTGCTGGTGTTCAACTGAGGAAGCTTTGCTGAAATCAAATAAAAGCTACCAAAAAAAAAGCAGCAAAAAAAAAATGTGGTCCCTTAGCTCTTGTTGGTGGCAATAAGACTGGCACCCACAAAAGCTGCTTTCTTCAAATGCTTTATAGTAACATCCAATCTTCTGCTACTTTCCATTAATTAAAAAGAGTTTCTTATGGCACAGCTCTACATTGAAAGGCAAATTCTATTCTAACACTGCAGTATCACAGTTTACCATTATGCTTGAAAGACTTAACAAATTCTTAGATTTCAAGGGAAGGATTATGAGACTGGAAACAAATTTCTAGACTGCACAATTTCAGACTTTTAGGGAATTCCTTGCACATTCCACACTTGGAGTGTAATCTTCTCAACTTCATTCAGTGGAAGAGACCTGCAATGTTTCCCTGGATCTCCCCTGAAAGTCTGTACATCACATCACACTCGAACAAGAGAACTATAGGAAGGTGAATTATGGCTCTTCTCCCTCTTTCCAGAAGTCACTGATTTGTGCCGACTCTTCACTTACAGCATTATTCCCTTTTGTCTACTCAGGTTAGCTTGAATGATGCTTAGCCTCACCAAAGAACTTCCTTAGCAGTCTCACAAGTCTTCATCTATATAAGACACTTCAGTCCAATTCTTGTAAGAAGCTGAATTGTGGGGCACCCGTGTCCACATTACAGAATATTTTTCTGCTCACGGGGTTACAACTGGCAGATTCTCCAGATTCTACTGCAGATTGATTTGCCTGTGTCCACGTTTACCATTATCAGTTTAGCAGTGGAAAACTGCACAGGGGGAGTCACACAAACCCTTACCTGAGGCAGACATGTAAGTCATTGCACTCCCTGTATCACTCCATCGGGTAAATGGCAAGGAAGAGAATTTCTGGTAGAGAGACAGCAAACTGGACAAAACAATCCCAGCACCTAATGACTTATTACACGTATACCTTTAAAGAAATTACAATTCAAGGTGTTGAGGAGATGACAAGAGACAAAATGCACTTTAGACAAATTGTTTTTTAAGAAGGTATGTGAAAGGGCAGAGAGCAGAGATGTAACTACACAACAGGAAAGGCTCTCTGTTATTTGCATACACTTGCATACATTTCAGGATGGGGATTTAGTCACAAAGGAGGAGGGATGAGAAAAGAAATGAACAGGGAAATGTTTTTATGAAAATACGGAACTTCCATTTGGGCAGAAGAGGAGCTACTATTATAAGGATTTAAGCATAGTGATACTAGGAATATGACAGACCAAAACTCAAGGCAGCATAGGGGAGGCTGGAGAGAAGGCTCAGCAGATGAAATAATTACAGTTTGGGCAAGGACATTGAGAATAGGACAGAAAAGCAGAACAGGGGTCTGCCATGCAAGCTTTTCAAGAAGACAACAGAAAGGAAAAAAACCCACAGGTCCTGAGAATTTGGTATATATAAACACACTTTTGATGCTTTTCTTACCTGTACCGTCCTTGTTAGAATTGAGTTAACTCAGGGACTAAAAGATCTAAGTCTTCTCTTACTGGTTTTCTCACATGTGATAATATTAAAACATTTAACAACTGCAATTAACATGTCACTGCAATTACACACCATTATCAGGAGCAGAAAACATCCATACAAAGGAAGGAAATACTGACATTTCAGATTTTCCATCTATATCCAGCAGGTTTATTAAGGCACTTAATTATTAAAATAACACAGAAGAATCAACATCATAAACTATGTTTCCAGCCTAAGTGTAGGAGCAGACAATAAAGAGTCAGTTTATGAGAGCAGAGCTGAGGATAAAACTTAGGATTTACAAACATAAACGAAATTACAAGCATAACAGAACTTGTTTCCTGGAAATTCATGCATCAAATGCAACAGCACATTTTAATTTATGAATCTGGAGACCTCACATCGTTGTGACAAATGGATGACAGTAATTTTTAAACCTAATGTCAGTGGGTTGTAAAGATTAATACCCACATTCTTCCTTGCATAAATTAACTATCCAAAACCGATAGGCTGAGACTGATTCTCTGTTCTTACGAGGTGTAACAAATCTACGAACAGCAGTATCATCATTTATAATGTCTCATAATTGCAATGACATTTTCTATACAAGTCACTAACTCTTGCTCTTCCTTATAAGGAGTAGACCTCCACTTAAGCTATTTGCAATCAGACCACTTTTTCACATGTAAAGGCCTGATTTCATTGGTTTTTTTCTTCTGTAGTTCTAGTTCTCCTTTGAACACACATATGAATAAACAGCAAGAATAGAACACGATTAAAACAAAACAGAAAACCTGATTCCATGAGGATAGGTGAATCTGAAAAGGAAAAAACTAATACACTTCAAAAAGTAAGAACAGCATTATTACCATATACATTTTATTATTATTAAATGTAATTTATAAGCATTTAAAAAAAAGGGAGGGGACCCAAAAATTGACGTATCAACAAGAACAAAAAAAAAAAAAAAAAAAAAAACCAACCTTCCACATGCTCACAATTTACTCTTTTTGATCTGCTGCAGAATTCTCCTTCCCCCAGTGCTACACCAGAGAAGTACATGTATCACAGTGGGGCAGAACTGTCCGTACACAAACATCCTGTTTTGGCAACCACAGAAGTGGCTTGGAAAACAGCACAAGGAGATCTTTTCATAGGGAGCTCAGTTCCTTTCCACCCTCTACCCACAGCTCCCTTACTCAGCTTATTTTAAGCACAAAAACATAAAAGTCTGGATTCAAGAAACATAGGGACTAACCCACTTGCTACTTAGCTCAGTGCAAAATTTTTGTGGTGACACTAAAGGGAGTTACACTGTACCTTGGAAACGCCCACAGGAGAAACTCAGCCAAAAGTAACCCAGAACAACTCATCTTAATAACATCGTTTTATAGAATTACTTGTCCTCCAAAGCTCAGGTGACGCTGTGTGAAAAGTTCATACAAAATGTACGTTCCAAACCTCTTTAAAGTTGGGAATATGTATTTTGTGGTTTACATGATGCATCTGGTAGAAAAATCTGACATATCAATCAGTAATAGATGCAATTTAAAATAAACTTGAAAAGTAGGCAATTCTGTTGTACGATTTAGAGTTCTGAGTCACCAGAATTACTAGGGAAGGTGTGTTTACTGTATTTACAAAGAAGTTAACTATAATTTTGAATACAATTTTAGCACTCCAGTATTAATCACTTCCCTCGCCAACCTGAAAGATGCAAAGTCGGTCAGGGCTGCAAATTCAGCCATCCAACTCAAATGTGAAGAGCTGCCCAAAAGAGCTCAGTATCCATTTTGAAAGAAGTATATTATTTTAAAACTATTTTTCTCCCATGTTGCCATGTGACATAGAATACTATATTCTGCAGAAAGAACAGACCCATTATGAACCAGTTCTGGTATTGCTTTCATCTCAAGCGTGACACAAAACACTCAATGTACATTATCTTTCCTAATCACTTTTCTGGAAAAGGTAGATACTATCTTCTATTACACTTAACTTTGCTGTTTAGACACTTTTAACTTTTCTATTTAGACAACTCTTCTATCTATTCAGAGCAATGTGAATGCTTTGCTCCCTCAGAGCACAGTAATGGTGCTAACACCCTGAGGAGTAGACCAAGAGTGGCTTGCACTTACAATTACTCATTACTTCTTTGTATATGAAGGTAATAAAAATTAAAAAAAGAAGTCTTCCCAAAGCAGGAAGGTGATACTGCCATAGGGAAACATCTACTCAGCAGATCCCCTAAGAACGAGCCTGACACTTAATTAAATTAACATGTGCCATGAGGTTCTACCAAAGTTTACAAAAGATGTTCTGCACACAGTTTAAAGAAAATACATGAATATTTACTTTTTCTGGACCTCATCACATTTAGACCTACACATCAGTGCTACCTGAGTTACAGCTTCTGCTTTTACTCACTGTGAAATGTTGTCAATCATTCGACTGTGTTCAACCAAAGAATGTAAAATACAGCAAAAAGCCAGGAGTCTACTCTGCAATGAGCAGCCACCTGATGACCGATTTTTTTTCCCCACAATTATTATTGGAATGCCTAATTTTATTCTTTGAGTCAAGGAAATGTTGAAAAAAAATATCTGAAATGTGCCATTTAAATGAATCATAGCTGCACAGTTTAAAGGAGATGCTTTGCTCAATGAATGTCAAAGAAGAATTTTAAAACTCAGGAGATTTCATAGTAAGTTAAAGAAATTCATGTATTAAATTCATTAGCAATTTACTTGTTTCATCTCTTCATTGACAGCTCCAGCAACACCTGCAGAAATTTCAGTTTTACCCCAACAGGAAAGATTTGCCTTATAAGCAACAGGAAGCTTCATAAGTGGAAAAAGTAATCCTCAGGTTATGTTTTTGTGTACTAAGATGCTGAGATACCTGTAGGAGAGTAACTTAGTGGATAATCAAATAGCACTATTTGCAGTAAATTCTTCTCCAGTGAAACCTAAATCACTTGCTAGGTACTTTTACCACTGTAAAGGAAGGAGAACTTCCGTGCCCTGAGGAAAAGTCTGCATCCCACATCAGCAGACCCAGAAAGGGCCTGAACAGGCATCTCTGCTTATGGTTTCTGCACTGTAATATCCACACCCTGATCACAAGAAAAAAACCACCAGTCAAGTTTTTGGGAGTCCAGTCCAGCAGCTTCCAGTCACCACAGTAGAGGTGATATTTTTGAAGATACTCAAATAAACTTCAGAGCAATAAATACCCAAGCTCTGTCTCCCTTTAAGGACAGAGTCTGCCCCCATGTTTAACGAGCAAAACATAACTTGAACTCAGTTCTGACTTTATTTACAATGTTTTCCAACTATTGACATCTGCAGTCATTTTCCATATTGCTGCATAAACCAAATAATCCTAAAAAATGGAACTAAGCCCAAAGGACGTGCCCAGAGAGAAATGGGCAAGCACAGGGCCCACTGACCATAAAGAAACACTGAAGTTAAACTGCATTTAATGAACATGAGGCAAATTTTTCCTTCCTTCCCAGTTTACGCTACTTTAAGAGAAGTCAAAAAGGTAGAATTATACAGATTTACAAGTGCTTCAGAATTAAAGATTTCTAGGCTATGCACATGAAGGTGTATGTTAGCAGGAGCAACACAGAAAAACAGTGCAACTGAAATGCTTTTGTTGAATACTTTTCATCACTGAGGGAGGAAACTTCCTTCAGAACTGGGATCTTTCAACTGTAAGAAATGAAGCAACTGTTTTCTATCTTCTGTTTAAATGCTGAAGACACTCACTGCTTCAGTAACTACAGTTTACTATCAAGGGTCTCTTCACTGAAGAGATCTGCAAGTACAGTTTGTGTGACAAATATTTGTAACACGGAAAATTCCACAAATTCTACTGTGCATTCCACAGTAACACGAGAGTGTCCTGTTTAAGGTGTATGCACACTCATCTGTACTTCCTCTTTTAGAATGAGATTCTCACAGCTCCAGAGAGGATTTTGAATCTGAAGAGATAGATTAATCTCTTGTGAGGATGCACAAACGTGCCCCTGTCACACCCATTGCACTCCTTGCAGCTGATCTGCTCAAGGAACTTCCACCCAGCTCTACATTGTGCAGAGCAAAAATATTCACTGTGTGGGGACATTTTAAACACAAGCAATGGCTTCACAAAACCTCACACAATCTAATCTTCCCCTGGTTTCCTACTGACAAGTGATGAAAAGTTTCCAAAGCACATAAAGGAATAATTAGATTCTGAAAATTATCATACCTGATACAGCAAGAAAATCATCAATACTTGTTATATCATCCACAGCTTCAGTAAGAACATGGATGTGATTCTCCCATGTACTCCTATACATCTCCATGTTGTTTTTCACAACTTGACTTTTTGGTCTGGCAGCAAGAGCTAAAGCAGTGTTAATGACCTGTACCAAAAATAAAAACAAAACCCAACTAAATAATTTTGTCTTCAGAAATCAAATGTTATGTTTTACTTAGCATTGCAGAGCAGCATTCCTGTTCTCCATGCAACACCTTTGCTCAGCTTTTGTTTCTGTTCTCAAGCAGAAATATCAGTCAGATGTTGCTTAGGTCAACTTTCATTATGGCTTCAAAAAGCTCAATGGAACAGGACAGCAAAAATCCCAACAATTTATTTTTGGTTGGAGAATTCATGTTGTTCCAAGTTTGTAGAATATTAATACAAGGAGGTTTTTACTTACTCACACTTCAGGCACACACTCAGCAGTACAGCAAACATCACCACTTCAGTTTTGAGTTAAAATCTTTTACATCAAGAGCCTATTATGGAGTACCTTCACTGAAAGGTATTATCAGCCTCTGTCAAGGAAAAGTGGGAGGTTTTGCCAGGCCAACAGGTATCTTTAGGATTAGAGGCATGGGACATAACACATACTACATCTATATAAAAGCAGTAGACTGCTATTGCTAAATCAGTCTGGCCTAAAAACAGGAACTATATTCACATGAAGAGGGTAGAGTTGATCTCTCCCAAGAAAGACTAACTGAAGATGCAAATACTGGATTACTTCTACAGATACTTCAGTCAGTTAATTACCTACAGAGGTTTTTTCCTAGTATTGCTTTTTTGTTGATGTTGTATCTATAAATATTTTTTAATTAAACTAACACATATCCCAGGTAGAAGCTGAACATTAACCTTTTTTCCTCTTCCCAATATTGCTTATTTATCAAGGGGAGAATGATTTTAAGACTACAAAACACAACATAAAGCAAAATACGGGAAGAATAAAACCAACATGCCCCACCAATCCTCAGTGCTGACAGTATACATTCATGAAACATTCCTGCATATTGTGCCACTATAATCAAGTCTTGGCACCAACATATAAGAACTAGAAAAATCCTCTTCTAAGGCCATCTGATGTGTCCTTACAATAATAACAATCCTCTTGACTCTGTTCTGGATAATAAGCTAAATCTGTAATCAGTTTTATTTGGTTGGTATTTTTACAAATCACATGAACGTACAGAGCTAGTGAAATTTAAACAAATGACAAAATTACTAATATTTGTGTTCTCATAATGAAGGAACATACACAGCTAGGTTTTCATGAGACCACTGCTGGGATGGAGTCTTTTTTGCTAATGATTTTGATGAGGAAGAATAGACCACGTCCTTATTATTTTACCAGGCATGGAGAAGGCAGAGAGAATGTAACTACAATAAAGAAAAGGATAAGATACCTTCACCAATTCCACAGGAGATAAAAAAACCAAACCAAAACAAACAAACAAAACCACAAACCAAACCAAACAAAAAACAAACAAAAACAAAACAAACAAAACCCAAACCAAACAAACAAAAAACCACAAAAAACCCAAACAGAATTCTGTCCCAGAAGTACTAACATAAAAGCTTAAAAATATTTTATTCTCCAAAAAAGGAAAAAAATCCAATAGGCAAAACAAATTTAAAATTGGAAAAAAGTGGACAGGTTGTTTTAAAAATACCTGATAATAAGATCATAGGGAATGCTCTTTAAAACAAGAAAACAATTAAAAAAAAAAATCAAAAGCACCTCAAAATCCATGACTGCCAGTGAAGATTTTGTCAGTTTGGCTATGAAACAATCTTTTTACCAAGTACAGCTCACCAAGCCATGCAGCACACACCTAATAAAGTCTAAAGGCTCAACTAAAACAAGTCTGATTTCAGGTAGAATCCTTTAAACAAAACCACTGACTTTTGAAACAGCAGATGTTAGAGGTGGGTGATGATACTGCTCCAGCCAGGCCCATTAAGGGCTCAGACCTGACTACTCTTTTTCCTTTTTTAATTTGGTTTGTGGTAAACACAGGGCTTGCCCCATCATTTTCAGACATCCTTTCACTACAGACTTTCAGTATGTTTCATAAAACCTTATTTTATCCATACTTCAGATCTACAAAATCTTCAGCAAAAGCATTTATTGGCTGTATCATCTGGCACAAGATCTGTCTTGATCATTTACGGTTCTGCCACCTGAAAAACAGCAACAGCACAGCAATGCTGACACAGATGACACGGGGGATCACTGACACCTTATCAGAATGTTGAGATTAAAAACAAGTCACTTTAACAAGTCACATTAAAAACAAGGGACTTTGAAGCCCAAAAGACACCAACAAAGGTGCCCACATCCTTGGCATAAGCAAACTACTGTCATAAACCTTCTGCCTGCGTTCCCACATGCACTATTCAGTTGCAGCAGCACTTCGGAAACAGGGTCTCTTCCTGCAGACATATATGCTTGGATAGCTAATTGCTTCTGGCTTCTCAAATCAGTCTACAGACCACACAAGCTGCTGAAGGCTTTAATTTCCATTTACATGCATTGCTTCGACTGAAGGTTGTGCAAGGACCAATTTGTTTTTGTTTTCATGAGAGTTAGAGCAGGAAATTAAAGAGATCATAGGGGTCCCTTTCTATAAAGATAAATGTTCAGCATTTTCCTGTTAGAGCATTACCTTTGTCACTAAACACACCCTTTGAATAAAAACTTCAAGGTAGGCAATAACATGCAGTGCTAAAATCAGTCTTGCATGACTTGCCATTTCACCACTAACAAACTACTTCCTTTGTTTATTAAAACAAATGCTGGAAATTCAAAAGATGTAACTAAGCAGTTTACAAGCAGCTTTTCAATTTTGTTACCAGGAGCTGTGGTGATGGAGTCCACCGCTGAAGATTTCTACTGGGTTGAAGGTGCTTCACCAACAGGATAAAACACTTTTGTTTCTAATCTCAGAGTAACTGCAGACTGTGGCTATTGCAACTCACTTGGTAAAACTAATAAAAAAATGTACAAATGAACGAACTAAAGTAGGAGAGGGCCTGCACTAACACACTTTTCCTTCCTTTTATCCCATTTAAAACAAACTGGAAGCTCACTTCCTAAAAATTGTTCTCCCAGGTGTAGACTAGAGGCACAATGGCTTCTCATTAATGCCCAGTTTTAGCTCACAGGGATGGCAAACGAGGAAGAAAACATGGTGACTCCAGACTTGCCCACAGACCACATTTTTAAAACAATTGTTCATTCAGTACTTCAGGAGTACCACTGCTGGGAACAGCACATACCACATCCTTCAAGTCCCCACAGAAACTCGCCCAGGACAAAAGCAACCCAAAAAGTTTCAGCCCAGTGCCCAAATCTCTTGGGTCGAGAGATATGATGTTGTTTCTATATGAAGTGTAGAATACAAACACAGAAAATTCAGTGTAGTAATAGTGCTCTTCCATATATTTTTTAAAATAACATTAGTGGTTTAACCATTTTAGGAATTAGTAATTTTAGAACCTCCAGTTTCTTTATTTCAGTATCAATATCAAAGATACAATAACTTTCCACATGCAATGCAATATATTAAAGCCCATTTCTGTTTGGCTTTACAGCAGCTCCCCCAATCCTCTCCTAAAAGTAAGGCATTTGCAGGAGTTGAGAACTTCACTGTTTTCATTCCTATCACACTTAATCCAATTTCACAGGATCAATTTTCTAAGCCAGGGGCTCAAAATTTCACCTCAATAATTCTTAGGTCACATTGGTCCTGTTTTCATTCACCACACTAACTAGTTTAGGTTTTAAAATGCGTCCAACAAGACTGGAATACTAAACAGGTAATTTCTAACTTTTCTGTTTAAGCCTCTAATAAGATATATGAAAGTCAAACACTATTTCTGGTTGAATACAATAAAGTCTTTTTCTTACTCTATTTTCTTCTTTGTTTTGGTAGATTTATCAGGTTGGCCCTGCCAAAAGTCACAATGAGACTGTGTAAAAAGTTGTTTCAGTATCAGAACCAACATCTTTTATGTTGCCAAATCAACTTTTATCTTGTCAAATGCAATAAAGAGGTAAACTGCCTGGGAGGATCACCAAAACTGTTAAAGAATGTAGTCAACTTTATTAAATGGGTGAATTTAGAAATCAAGATGACCCCAGATATCTCTGGAAATGAAGTCCCAAAACCTTCAATAAATGCAAAAGCTACAGCACAGGCAGGCAGCACCCTCATCTGCACTGGCTCACAGTCTGATGGGCTGAGGCTGCACGAGAGCCCCAAACCATCAGTCTAACCACCTAAATAACACAAACCAGAGAATTCACCTAAGGCCTCCCTCAGCAAATTCACAGCTAAAGTTAAATCAGTTATATTATACACAAAGGCAGTTAATCCTGAATTAAGTATTTCAGGTGACACTGTTCCTCATGGTTCCCGAGGTAAATGGCTCTGATGTTAAATATCCTGTGAAGAGAAGACTTCACTCCACTTTGAATAAACATGGCTTCCATAAGTGTGACAACACCTACATTCCACAGAACAATTCAGATTGACAGTACTGAAACCAAAATCCTGTCATATCTAAGTTGGAGAGCACACTATAGACCACATGTCTTCGTTTTGCCTGGGAACCATGTCAAGGTGAGGGATTAAGAGCCAAACAAGGTTCCTAAAGCTTGGCTAAACCCAGCTGTCCTGTTGCCTTTGTCCTATCTGGAGCTGTCCCAAAAGCCATGATCCACAACACGTATGATTTAGACTAGGTATTTTTAATGTGGTCCAAGAAACTTGAAGAGATACCTTATCACATAAGTAGAACGGAGATTTTAAACCTCCTTTTCCTGTAAAAAGAAGAAAAATCAAAAAAAGAAAAAAAAAACTTAACACGAGGCCTTTCACAGTCTCACCAACAGGAAACTAAGTTGAAAAAAGTTTTAGCCAGCTCCTTAGGCTTCGTGGGGCTTAGGTTTTCTACTTCATTCCAACTATCAGTCATGGAGTAAATTTACCATCTGAACTGACCACAAGAAACAATGAAAGCAAAACTAATCTGACATCACTACTTCATCACTGCCTCCCGATCTAAAACTGAGTTACAATTTGTCACTGGCCAATTAAAAACAGCCTTCCTGTACCTTATTACAGCATATTAGGCTGTTCCAATTCCATCATTACTTTTTCCCCATTTTTATTTCTGCACTGCAGATTTCAAAGTTCAGGTAAATGTTCCCAGAAAGCTGGTACTCCTCCTGCTCACTGCTTGGGCATAATACTAGTTGCTAAACTAACAGTTCTCAAATATATCCTTGGACTTCTGAGCAGAAGTTAGATGAGGACTGCATTTACTATTATTAGTTGTACAGCAGTAACATGCATATGTCCTCATCAAGGACAGGATACAGCATATTCTACACACTCCATTGAATGAAAGCCCCTCTCAAAAAATTAACAGAGCAGTGACAGAGGATTATATAAATTGAGGGAATCTTGAGGACAGAGCAACATGATGACAGTTCTAAGATATCTCACACACCTCCTACTATCCAGCTTCTGAACAGCTGGTTGTTACATAAAAATACAGGTAAGTTAAAATGAAATCTGAGGCATACACAGTACAAGAAGCTTTCAGGGACCTACTCCTGTGCATGATGGGCTAAAAGGGGAGCAAGGGTGGGGAACAAAACAAAACCAAAGCAAAGCCCCAACAATCTTACAAAACATTCATGGAGCATTCATGCAGTCAGCTTAAGACTACGGCAGAATTACTCCTTTACTGTAGAAATAATTTGGAACCCAACAGACATCCACCCTGTCACACGAGGGAGGGAGGTGAAGTTCAGTGAGATGGTGCCTTTAGGTAAGGATGAATCATCCAGCTTAAAGTCAGGCAAAAGGGGACAACACAAGAGTACAAAGTTCATATGCAGGGTGTGAGTAACATTACAAGAGAAAACTTTTGTAGTGTTTTAATTAAATAAAACAAGGGAAGAAGAAATTGCAGTGATATGGCAGTGACTACAGCAGAAGAAAACTAGAAATTCCTTAGAAATAAAGTAAAAGAAGATTCTGAAAACTGTTAGCCTCTCTACACAAATCAATAAAAAGTCTTAATTAATAGCTTGAGTTTTGTTTGATGATTATCTTTTTGCAGATGAACAGGAGCTGGCTGCCCAGATTTACATTCATCTGCACCTCCAGCAGATTAATTTCCAACAAAATTAAGAGGGCAAATACATCAACTTGACACAGTAACAGCAGAGCCCAGTTCAGTCAAATCTTTCACAGATGCTAGACAAATTTACCTCCAAGAAAAGAAGGGTTAGTTCTGCCCTAGTGTAAGCTGCTACAGCAAAGCTGAAAGAGCTCACCCCAGGATATCCCCATTTAGCAATCAAATCAAAACAAGAACTTGTACACCCGTGTTTGGGAACAAGTATTCTCAAACCATTTTATCCACCTGGGTGATAACTCAGAAGTCTACATGTAATCACAATCTACGTGTAACGGTGTACAATTCCAGGTGATGGGGGAGAGAGCGTATTTAAGCTCCCTCTCATTCTGAGCTGAATTCTCAAACAACTCTTTCATTCATCTCACTTTTTGCAACGTGGAACCCGCCTTTCAGTCACCTACACCTTCATACACCTATGCCATCGATTTTCTTACAATCCTGCCCCTACAGGAGGCTGCTACAAAGGTCAGGGTGCCACAATTCCCCTGCTCTACTGACAAACTGAAGTTAATAGTCATTAAGAAATATCCTACCACAATCAATGCACTGTGCTTTCTGCATGCAGTATCATCTCCAATTACACGCAACAACATCCCAAAAGCAGCTACCACATCACAAACAAGAACTTCAGAAACCTGTTTCTGAAACAGTCTTTTCTATGTAGAACTCAATTCAGCCTTAAGATCTTGTTTTGAAAAGTGTGGGGTGCCCAATAAAAAGAGGCTTCTGACACTGAATTTACATTTCTGGTTGTTTCACATTCAGCCTCTCATTTTCTTTTCTCCACTGGCCATGCTATGCCCCCTTAACTCACCCTGAGCAGTAAACAAACCTACACGGACTAATATTTCAAAGAGATTTACATGAAAAGCACAATTTCTACAAGCACAGGCAACTTTGTTCTTCAGTTTTTACTGTCAAGTGGTCATCTACTTCACCCTGTCCTTCAGAATACTGACATGTTCATTTGCTCTGCATGGATAGGGTGTTCATCTCTAAGAGAAAGACATGGATAACCACACAGAAAAATAACATCTATACAATAGTATGTGTATGGAAAATGGATTGTACTCAACCTAGAGTTGAGGAAAAGCAGACTTTTAGCCACACCTACCAAAAGTTTACCACTTATGCATAGATTACAAAGCTTTAGTACCAACCTCTAGTGCAGGAATGTTAAAAACATGCTCACAAGGCAAAGTCCGGATGAGGACTCTGCTTGTCTCTAGTCTCATCAAATTGCCAAAGAGAACAGTCTGCAAAGCTGATGTTCTTGAAGAACTGCTCGTGTTCATGGAGGATGTAAAATGACACAAAACACTCTTCATTTGCATGCAGGGTTAATGTCTCCAAGATCTGATACATGACTGAGAATCCTGGCATCAAACATAAAACTAACTCGTGTTTCTTAGCATTAAAACTGCGCATCTATCATATATACATTAATAAAATCTCTTAGGAATAAGAATTATTTTGTACCTTATTATAGGATCACTAAACGTAGTTAAAACTGGTAGGTTTAACTGCTGCCACTCTGCTCCCTGAAAAACAGTAACAATCCATACTTGCTCCAGTGCAAAATCACCCAGAGATTTTGGAGTGAAAAGTTTTGAGCTGAATGTAGGCTGGAGTTCCTTGGGAGGCAAAAGCAAAGAAATTATTTCCACTCTGTTTTTCCAGTGTATAGGATAGTGGGCTCTACATTCACATAAATAAACAGAAAAGTAATTCAAAGCATTGGACTTGACCACAGATTTTTGCTACTGGAAGATGAAACTTAGAGGGTCCATATTTTTATAGCTAAAGAAACTACAGTGAGATGTTGTGAGACACTGGATCAGTAAAAGTATTGTTTTATTGTTGGGGCAGAACCAACTCAGGGCAGCGGAAGGAAGAGCCTTCCACAGGATTCTTTGGTGGTAGCTATTTTTCTCTTAATGTCTTTTCCTGATCTCTTTTCTCTCTCCAGCTATTTGCTCCTGTTTCTTCTCTTAATCTCTTTCTTTCTTTACTCTTTTCTTAATCTCTTCTGGGTAACTTAAAACCAGTGGGCTGTATTCTGCTAAGTTGTGTGGGTGCTTTGTGGAATGCTCTATGTTAGTTGTAGGTCACCCCTTTTAAACCTTCGCCAAAATCCTTATTTTCTCCTGAAATTAAAAGTGTCTCCTGGGAAATGTGTGGAGGCTTTCTCTCTTTCAGCTATCTCAACATATTAAGAACCAAATGCTCTGCAAAAGTTCGGTGGGCGAGCTCTTGGAGTCTTAAATGTAATTTTTAATCCCAATTCATTTATGTAATGTGAACAGTTTCTAAGCATACCTGAAGAAGATTAACTGGAGTATGTACACAAGTAACACAACAAAGAACACAGAAAACTGATTTCTGAGCTTTTAAAAGTTGGATTTTTTCCCAAGCTATTACTAAATTAATCATCTCACACTACTTCAGAAAAGAAATTGCACTGCTTGGGACTGTAAGGAAGAAAACTCGTGTCCAACTGGTTTTGACGCAAGAGAACCTGAGGTTTTTCTTCCTTCTTTCAAAAATGATCATCTGAATGTCTAAAAACAAATCTTGCAGGTGGGATGGAGTAAGTTACTTGACTGGGGGGGCAGTTCCCCTGGAAAAGGACCTGGCTTGAGAAGAAGGCTGTACACATCCCAAGGTCCCGTCCAACCTGAACTGTTACTGTTTTCAAATGCAGTTACAAAACAACTATATGATACTTACTTAATTACTGACACTGATTGCTTCAGGGGCAAGAATGACTCACTTCTTGGGGATACTCTAAGACAGGTAATAGAAATGCAAACAGAATGTAGCAACATCATGAAATATTATTTCCTGACACAAGAGTTACTACAAAAGAAACCACAGAAACATGCCGGTAGTCTGCCATTTCTGTTCTTTAAAAAAAAAAACCCCAAACACACAAACATTTTGTGGAGCTTATTTCTGTCAAGCTGTGCCTTGTACTTCTCTTAAAACAGTGGGGGAGCTTAAATATCCAGATATGCCCAAGCTCTGTAAGAAAGCATATGTATTTACTACTAACTCTAGAAACAAACTTGCAAGCCAAAAAATCCCACTATAATGATAAAAATGCATAAGATTATGTGACACTGTTGCTTTGGCATCTGCCATAAAAAGCTATTAAAATAACAAAGATATGAAAAAACCCCATAACAATTTAAAAGCTTTGAAAACTGTGTATCTTGTATACAAAATATTTAAGCATAAAATATATTTCAGTCAGTATAATTAAATAAAATTGAGATCGTGTTGATAACAGCCCCAGACAAATTCTACCCAAGAGCTAAATGCACTCCAAGAGGAAATAAATTACTGGCTATACTTATTAATAAAATCAACTTTAATTGTTCTGTAAATTTAAAAGGTGAAATCTACTTCCACAGAAAATGTCTAAAAGGAGATGCAGAGTTAAGGAATACTGTTTAATCATTATATCAAAAGTGACATACAAGACAAAGCAAGACTGTACTTCCACAAGAAACACTTCTGAACATAGGAAAAGTTCCATCCACAGCACACTCCTCTCTTTCACAATATCCTGAAAAACTTCTACCACAGCAGCATTATCCAGTACTCATAGTTACGAGGATTTAGGTGTACAGGTGCTATGTGACCATAAGATTTCACATTATATTCAGAACAGATTAACACACCTACTGCTTCAGAAAGACTCAAAAAAATCCAACAAGAAACAATGATGCAATAATAAGAACACTGCAATCCCTAGAATACTATCTGCAGTGGTAAAAACACTTAGGGCAAATTACGATCCAACACAAAATGTCAAAGTCCTATTTGCAATCTCTCTCTACCTTGGCAGAAATAGGATTTAAAGAACTTACTCTATGTTTCTCTTTCTTTCTCTTATCCCACAATTTAAAGCAGGAAGGACAGATTGCACCGGAGGCACTTGGTTTGACTGTGACATAATTGACTATGTTTGGTAATAAGCTTTAGAAGTTATATATGGGTTTATTTGTTCTGAGATTATGAGGCAACTTTAAGCTTTGAGAACACATAACTGAACAAAGTAGAGATATATTAACCCACTGTTCAAATCTAGCAAAGGCCTTCTTGTTACCCACCATTGAGGGAAGATTTAATTTCTACATTGTTATTACAAGCTGCTGATCATGGAACTTGCGAATAAATTAAGAGCGCACAGGTAAAGCAACCCCTCAAGAACAAACAGAATTGTGGGGTAGAGGGTAAGCCAAAAATTCTACAAACATTATTGATCTGATACTCCAGGCAAGAAATTAAATAAAATCCTGCCTGGCTTTTATCTCTGATATCTGGGCAGTGGTTGCCAGCAATACACAGAAATATGTTCTTATTACATCGGGATAAAGTTTTTGTACTTCATTAAAAAAAAAAAACCTGTGTAATTTCACTCAAAAGCATACCTTCTAACTGCTGAGAGGCATGGTGAACTCTTGAGAAAGAAAATAAAACCAAACACAAATCCAACCAAACCAAAACCACACGCACCAAACAGCCCTCTAAAGCTCCCCCTACCCCTGCACACACCTATGCCTTGGTTTCATACAGGGACTACACACGTATTTCTGAATGCACGTTGAACCCTCCTACAGAAAAAGCACACGAGTTATCTTTAACAAAAGAGACATTGCCATTATTTTAGTTTAGTGTTACGGAAGTGGAAAAAAACTGAAAATGCAGTAAAGTATTCAGTATTCACATTTGGGTGGACAGTTACTTTGTTTTTCAGAGACAGATGACAGAATAGGCTGAACACTTAAAGACTGCTTCTTAAATCAATCCGACAGCACCTCCCACCCAGAACTAATTCACTTGACCTGACAAGTGAAACAGACAACAAATTCCAAAATATGTTGGGCTTTTTTGCATGGAATTCATCATTTTAGTTCTGTACCTTCACTTTATCTTGCACTACTGAAACCAAAGCAGCAAGAATAAACAAACATTTCTGTTTCTGCCTTGTGGAGTACAGCATCTGTAAATGACCCAGGGGACGTTTTGGATATGATATTCAAACCTACAGGGATGAATTTCACAAATCCCCTATTTTATTTCAAGAATAAAAAGTCCATTTTTTGACCCAAACAAAAAAAAAAAAATTGCTATTCCTCAAACTGTATTTTCTGTATTAGATATACACCCATTATCCAGGATATAATTTAGGATCCAGCAAATCATAACACTGGTAAACTGCTTCCAATAATTTTAGCTGCAGTCTTAACATGCTAACCAAACAATTACTTTCTTGTATCCATAGTTTGTCTACATGGGGGACAACGAGATTCTGCTCAGAAAGCATAAAACAATTCACCCAAGTTCATCAAGCCTTGTGCAATGCATTCTAGAATAAAATTCTAATTTCAAGATATACAGATTCTTGAAATGGAAGGCTAAAATAATCCTCAAGACTTACTGATACATCAACCACAGACTGTGCTGAGTTGGAAGGGACCCACAAGGATCAACGAGTCCAACCCTCAGCCCTGCACAGGACCTTCCCCAAGAGTCACAACCTGTGCCCAGGAGTATCATCCCAATGCTTCTTGAACTCTGGCAGGAAAGAGGAAATAAAAAAATATTCAAAACTGAGTTCTGCTAATAATTTTTTCCTTTGTTATTTTATACTCAAAAGCACACTGGAAGTCCTATCTTCAACAGTGCTGCATCCAGAACTGGAGCTCAGCTCCCTGCAGTTTGCTATAAACAGATTGAACTGAGAACACAAAGTCTCTTCATGGGGCAAAGCTTTTTCAGGATGATTTTTCTACATTTCTACATTTTTCTTAAGCCGTGTAAATGTTCTGTCACAGTCTACCAACACTGTCCATTATACTGGTATAAAACTTATCAGCACCAGAGATAGCTGGGTTTGCTGATCAAACTGGGATAAGGCATACTGTCAACAGCACAAGCTACAGTACAGCTTCCCAGAGGATGCAGGCATTAAGAAAAATCTCCATGGGAGTTTACAGTCTCAGGACTTGATCTCAAAAGGAGTTCAACAGAAAAAAAAATCCCTGTGTTTGAATACAGCAGCCATAATTATCAATTAAATTAGTCACATACTCAAATTACAACGTAAAACTGAAGTTTATGTCATTTACCTTCTGTGTATTGGATTTCATATCCAAGTAAACCTTTAGTCTGATTTATAATGGAATGCATATAAAATAGAAAGGTCCTTATGGATTATTCATTCATGCACCAAACTTTACAGAGATGAAATAAAACTGTATGAGACCTGGAACAATTACAGTGTAACTACACTGCAGCTACAGTCTTTGAATACATGGTAATATGAACACACATATGGATTACATTTATATACTGGGGAGGAAAGGACATCAGTAAAGCTCAACATTTATGCCACAGCTGTTGCTTCACATACAGTTTGAATTATATTATGCCAAATCCAAATCAAACAGCAATAATACAAAAAAACCTACTGAAAACGTATTAATTAGTTCCTCATTCCCTCTTGGCATTTCTAACAAAACCAGCATCACGACAAATCAGGTATATTCTATATATTCAGAAACAAGGAAGACTTTAAAATAAGAAAATTATTTTTAGTAATGTATTTCACATGAATGGAATTAGCATCATTTGATTCTGTCATAGAAATGCAGTAAGATTTCAGTTACATTCCTATACATAAAATGGAACGTATCTTAAATGACAATAAGCATTTGCTCAGGGACTTACATGTCCATATACAGGAGCATCAAACTATCACTAACACCTTGAGGATTTTAGAAGTTCCTCCAGAACAAATGTCATGTCACACCACCGGACGTGTTACAGTGAAGTGGCTGGAAAGTGAAGCAAATATAACACAATGTTTCTTTGTCCCCTCGGTAAACAAATGTAGTAACTAAAGATCATCCCCGTTTGGTTTTCAAGGGACTGCTGAGATGGGTATTTTCCATCCCCAGTTAAGAATTTCCCACCAAGAGAGTTTCAAATTACTTTTTACCAAAATCCTCTCAAATTAAATAACAACAACAACAAACAAAGAAAATGGTGCAGAGTGAAGACAATATATTGTCACTATCATAACAGGTGTGCACGATACTAAAGGAACGTAAATATTTCCACATTTCCTCTTAGTTTTCATTTTCTGTTCTGTATTTCACATACACAATCTGTACACACCCCATGAGCCAAAAAAAAAGTGCAAAAAGAATCCAACAAAACCCCCTTGTAATCTTCCAGGCAGCGAGGACAGTTCAGGGCAGGTAATGAGAAATTCAGAGAAAGGAAATCATTTCTCCCTTCCTTAGGGAGGAATCTCTATTCCTCTGTTATTTTTAAGAATAACAATTCAGAGTCGTAATCATGAAATCAGGTTCCTAAACATCATTACATGATCATCCCGTAAAAGAGGAAACCAACATTACCTAAATTGTATGTCACCCACCATCAAATGACTACTCTCCTTTTCCCCTGTTGTCAGTAATGTTTTTCTAATGATTTTTAGTCCTTTAGTCTGTTTTCCACATGCAGATATCCCACATATCAAGAGATAGGCAAGCTACTGCCTCCAACAGAAAGCTGTACCACTAAGGAAATGAGAAATGGGGTAATTTTTGAAGTGTCTCTAATTATTTATACACACCATGATTTAGAAACAGGTAAAACAAATGTTGGAAGGATACAGTGCATTACCCAGAAAAAAATCTCCTTATAAAATCATCTTTCCCAGAAAACTATGCACATATGGCTAAAATTCTGCCTTAGAGATATGGATCAGGCATCAAAAGTCTGCATTCTTAAATAATTTCAGAGATTCTACAGTAGAACACAAAGTTCATGTGAATGCAGTTATTAATTTAGAATTGTCCTGGTTTCATTTTGTATTTTTCCAGAAAAAGTGCAAAGGAGACAGAAGAAATGGTATAATGCAAACACACAGACCTGTGTTTCATGCACAAATGTGAACACATGTCACATCACACGGCAAGTTTCAAGGACATTAGAAAGAAAGCTTCCCTTGAAATTATTCTATTTGCAATAGTAGTGAGAGCTTTAGGGCAGTAAACTCAGAGGAGCAAATTAGACTCTGCATCTATATCAACAATATTGCACAATCATCTGGGAGATACAGGAAGCAAACTGGTGTACTTCCTATTTTTATATCCAAAGCTGCTCTTACGGACACAATTCCTAATTACTTTTAATTTGGAGTTTAGTAAAGTAGATAGTCAAATTTCCAGACGTATTTTGCATTTATATTTGAAAATATAACACAGAAAACCCCCTTGCAGACCACGTTACCCCTCTTTGCCATCATTAATGACTTTATAGCATTGTAGTTTCCAGGAAGAAATCACTAAAACACAAGAAGGGACCACATGACCACAGCAAGTCTCTAATATTGATTTTTAATTTCTTTTCCTTCCTTCTCCAGCATTTTGCTGTGGGCCTGTCACCACAAAATGTGGAATCTCAGGAAAACTTACAAATTTAGATCAAAAAAAAGTTGAAGAGATAAAAAAAAACCAAAAATACCTTTCTGGGAAACATACTTTAAAGTTTTAAAGGTGAAAGGAAAAATAAATTGCTTATAAAACATTCACAGCACTTTTGTGCAGTGTGAATCCCTAGCAAATGCCCTCCAGCAACTTTAAGAAACTCAGTCATTCTCATGTCTTATGTCCACTAACTGCAGGTGGGGCAAGAAGAGGATAAAACAGAACAGCTTCTGTATTGCTCAGGGTAGGTATTTTTGTTTAATACTACAAATTGAGAGTTTGTTGAGGATTCTATTCTAACACAACAGATGCTGGAAGATGAAAGTTAAGAATGAAAACCTCAAGGCATTTTGTAGTTAATTATTCTCTCTCCAACTACTATCACAAAAGAGCCAAGCAGCCAGCATGAGGCTTTCAGGGGAATCCAAGAGTCACAGCAGGGTTTTTTCCCCTCCTTCAAACTGTTTATTGGAGAAGTTCAAGCCAAAGCAAACATCTAGCTAAGTCTATTTGTACCAAAGAATAAAGTGCTATGCCTTCCAAAACACTTTGGTGTCCCACAGCTTTAGGATTCCATAGCATCCCAATCACCTGAAACTGCCCCAGGCTTCATCAGCTTTTTGAAACAGCAAACCTCAATTTCCATGAACAGAGAGAACAAACTGCAACTCCTAATGTCTGGATCAGAAAACTGATGCAGCCAAGAATTACCCTGGGAAGCAAGAAGGTTAGTTTTCATTCGAGTCAGCTCCTGGTGTTGTTGTGTGGGTGCATGAACGCTCTTGGCTGGCTCAAGGGAAGGGATAGCAGGAGTCTAGAGGACGAGCAGCTGCTGCTCTTGGTGGCACTGCAGACTAATGCCATGAATGCCAGGTTGAGATGACAGTGGCATTAATTAAAAGTATGTATTGTGCCTTAGTAATCTCTCAACTGAAAGGCTGGAGATGGTACCTAATAAAATGTCTGATATTGTTGGATATTAACATCTGGTTTTTGTCTTTTAAAGCAGATGGTAGAGAACGCACTGATTTACCATGTTCTCCTCCATTACTTTCCCCCCATACTTTCCCAGAAAATAGGCTTAAGACAGATAAAAGGAGATGCCACACAGGCAGTTCAACCAAGATGATGAAACTGTGGTTATTGAAGTGATATTGGTGAAGAGGTTTTATGAAACTAATAAAAAAATTCTTCAGTGTCCCCCACTATTTCATGTACCAGAGCAAATAACAAAATGGATGATTGATTTTTCTCTCATGAAAAAGTAAATATATAGGAAATGTGAATTGCTAGCTTCAAAAATCCACAGCATCATAAAACACATAATTAAACTTCAATACCTAAAAAATGCAATAGCTATCAAGTCTCATTTTTGCAAACAAGAATTTCAGGTTTGTTCAGCACATACTTTCTAGAAAATAACACAGACGCAAATAATATCCATTTATCTGTATCAACACGAAAGGGCTAAACAATTTTAGTGCAAATCAAAACATAGCTCAAAGGAAAGACTCAATTCCTCCACTCATTTTTATAATGGAAAAACACATACAATGTTTAATTCACAGCAAAAATAAATAATAGGACGTTCACATTTAAAGCTTGAGCAAAAACTTACAGGAAGTGTAACACAGTTATGACAAATTTTTGAGAAAGAAAGCAGAGAACACGCAAGCCCTGCTTGGAAAGGTGGATACTCAGGGCAGACTCTGGCGTGTGTGGGGCATGTTGCTGTCACTGTTTGGGCTGCTGAAGGCACCAAACTGCAGGTGTAATCAATGTAATGTACTTTTCCTGGAAGAGGAGAGAGTACAAGCAGCTGGTGGACTGAAATGGAGATGCTTTGCCTGGATCTCTTCTACACACAAACATACACACACTCTCTGAAGAACACTGTCAGCTCCTCAGCTCTTTGTTCTTTCATATTTCTGAATTTACTGACAAACAGACCATTTCATATGATCCTAAAAAATATGTGATATGCTTATTATTGTCTGCTACAGAGACACAACTACAACAATGCTGAAATTATTAAAATTCAAAGAAAGGAAATCTGCAGGGCCTGGTTTCTTGCAAGGAATCTGGGCAGTTTTTGCCATTCTCCTCCCTGCAGGTACAGGTGTGTCAATAAACAGATCTGTAACACCAAAATACAGCAGTCAGTTCCAGACTGTCATGTTGGCAGTGAAGAAACAGATGGATTATGCTGGACAAGCCAAATACAAAATGTTCAACACAGCTGTCAGATCAGTATTTCAATGGCCTAGAAATATGATATGTATAAATATATTCCCACTGATCAGCTCAGCATCTTGCTTATCCTAATACCTCTCTCAATGTTACCTGAAAAACCACACTGATTTATTTACAAACTCCCATAGCCAAAAAATCAGCTTCTATATTTAGTGGTTTATCACACAGCAAGCAGCATTAAAAATTACTAGCAGCATATTAAGTTCTAAACAGCAAGGAAAGATGGCAATGAAAATTAGAGCTGTATCTTCCACAAATGTGCCAAGTGTTACATGCTTTTCATTAGTTACATGATCCATAGAATTGCTTCTCACCTAATAACATTATAATCAGGTGATTTCCATCTCTCTTTCTCAATACTTAAGAGAAAAACAGAACTCAGGTGAAAAGACTAATATCCAAGGTTCTGCTTTTATCAGTCCATACCTCATCTTTTTAAAATATCTGATAAAAATACTGCATGGGATTGAATGACTTCTAAACATTTGTTTATCATCATATAAAGGTTAAGCTAAGCCATGAACATTCATGTGCTTTTCCTGCATTTTCCATCCTTTTATGACACTCCAGAATTGACACTAATCACCCTGCACCACTTTGGTAACCATCAGCAAGCTCCAGCGAGATCCCACCTTCAAAGGAAGTGAGCCTAAAATTCACATAATCTAAGGCCTGATGTGCCAAGCATACATGTTGGACCATCTGGAAGCTGATCAGAGCCAGACTATAAAAATGTAAAAAACCCTATAGTTTAGATAGAGAAGCCAGATGCTTGACTGCTAATCCCTGGTTTCCCACATTTTGGGTCATTTTCCATCTCTACATTTACCATCTATCAGGTATTCCAGAGGACTAACTGTTAGAGGAACCAGAGTCTTCTTCAAACATGCCACTGAACTGAAGCATAAATGGATATTAGCAAAACAGCTCTACAGATTAATATTCTTGCTGTTTGCTTTTGTGGGTTCTTTTTCTTCTCTTTCTTTCTCAAGCCAAGATGTTATTTGTACACCAGGAAAGTAATATGGGCTCCCAGCTACAAGTGACATCATAGATTTTACTTACCTGACAAAACTGAAGAAAATTCTCCCAGTCAAAAGTGAGTCAAACAGAGAGAAATAATTCTTCCTTCATCAAATCCTATGCTAGCAGCTCTTTATTTCTTTATTCTATGATTATTGATGTAAGATTAATATTAAACTCATTTCTCATGAAGCATTCATGAAATTCCAGGAACAGGCATTATGTGTTTTGCATTGGCTCTAACACATACACTAGCTTATTTCATTTATTGAACAGTCAAATATTCACTAATAATTTCACTTGAGAAAAAAAAATACAGTAAAGTACCAAATCAACTCTCTCCATTTTATCTACAGTAGAATCTGATTAGTGTAACAAAAGCAACAAGGCTTTCCTCCAAGGTTTGCCAGTTCTGCATCTGCCTTTCCCCCTGTGTTCCATGGGGACTTTTGCTGGTCAAATCTGCAGAACTACCAAGACTCTCAGATGTTTTCCGTAGGTGTTGATTTTTTTTGGTTGGTATGTTTGGGGTGTTTGGGGTGGGGAGGTTCTGTTTTAATTCTACTATTTCAGATTTCAATCCCAACCACATGTTTCTCTTTAAGAAATATATCTTTCAGAGCACATAAAATACCAAGTTTTTGACTCTAAAGATTTAAGAACATTGGGGAGTTCTACACATGAATTTCCCCATTCTGAACTCTGATTGATAAGCCTCACAGGCAACTTAAGAGAGAATTATTTTCCCTATGGAAGGTTTTTAACTGATATGGCATAATCTGATTTATTGAAAAATGCTGGAGCTTACTTAGGTAAAATATGAATTGCTTTCACAGGGCATGGTCCTTATCTAAGAAAGCAGCAAATCCTGCACAATGAACACACCATTAGTAGCTACATAATCTTATCATGTGCATACCACATTCTCTTTTTAGACAGATCTATAATCATCAACTAATTCATCCCTGGTTTACCTCTAGGTTAAATAAAAAAAAAAAAAAAAAAAAAAAAAAAGAAATAAAACCAAGAAACTTCCACTTTACCACAGGAAATTAAAAGCCCAGAAACTTAAATGGCTGTGGAGAAAAATCAATATTTTAGTCAAAATTAGATTTTAGGAGTTTCTAATATCAGATGTGATACCCTGAAAGTGTAGGTTTCAATTTCAATTAAAAAGCTGAATTGGATGCATAATAATCCATTGCAAAGGTGCACCTGAACCCCTGGAGAAACAAGAAGCTGGCATGTGAAACACAGAACGGTTCAAGTTTAAGAATAGGCACTGAACCTGAATGACTCAAGAGAAAACACCGGTCTGTGGTTTTTTCAGAACATCTCATTTCCTCGATAGAACCTCCTTTCTCCAAGACTTGCAGTTATTCAACAGGATAAAATGGACTTCTCAAGCTTGCTATTGAACATATTATTAATATTTACTCTTCATCTTTTATTTCCACCACATTTAGGACAAAAGGGTGAGAAGACTTAGGCCACTGTGTAAACCACAGTGTTCTCCAAAGAACTAAAACACACAGATCAGATCCACAGAAATCCCTAAAATCTTTGCTCTAAACAGATCTAACTGCAGAGGGTTTTATATCTCTATAATACTGAACATGACAAACTAAGAGTGAATAAATTTTGTAGAATAAATCTGTAGCTGTGCCTTTTTTTCATTCATTTCCTTAAGACAAAGGTTTGATCTTTTAAACTGGTGATAATCAGAAGAATTCATCCTTTGCCGTTCACATACTATTACCACTTGATTGGGATTTTGTATATTTTAAGTTAAAGGTCAAAACAGGTATTGTTTTCTAAGTGTAAAAACGTTCCAAATCTGCCTATCACATTACAATGTTCATTCAAACAGGTTTGATTCAGAAAGAGAACAGCATATTTCTGCAATTGTAACTTTTACAGCTTTTTTGAACTCCCAATCAATACAGACTATCGACCATTCCTATGTTAAGCACAAAGAGAAAACAAATTGAGTATTTGCCCTGGATTTGCCATTTGGTCTCCATTTGCTACACTGAACTGTATAAATGGAATGTGAATTTAGACTAAAGGAGCACAGCTAAACATCTACGTTGTGTGACAATACACTGTATGGTTAGTGAGCTGTAATGGGAATTAATTGAAAATGTCCTACCTGTGGGCACAAGGTCTCTATGCGATTAGCTGCCATCTGGACAATTTTTGTTCCATCTTCATTTGTTGACAATGAACAAGCAAGATTAGCAACCTTAAACAAAAGAAACAAACTTCAATAAACAAGGAGCCTTTTAAGCAAGCATGAATCCCCAAACCCTCAAACTTGCCCAAAACCATCTCTGCTAGAAAGCTAGAAAGGACATACTTGAACAAGGAAACACTGGGGTGAAAAAAGAGCAGTGGAAAGGGGTGACAATAACATGAAATCTCATGATCTCATCCCAGTTGAGGTTCACTAGGTAACAGCTGCAGGGTGTTGTTTAGATTACATGAGAAAATTTCAAAGTAGGAACCTAAGGCTTCAGCTAAGGTTGCTTGTGATCTCACTTGTTAATTTTTCAGAGCCCTTCAAATCAGGTCCGGCTTTTTAACTTTTTTTTTTTAAAACTTATTTTTAAGACCCTAAAGCTCAAACAACATTTACCTTTATTTGTTGTAATGAAACACAGAGTAATTTATGCCCTGAGCTATCCACAGATCATTCCTTTAATTAGAGGTACGGTTTTCTACTGAAATAGTCACATCAGTGCAGCTGACACTGTAAATGCAGATGGAAACTTGAAATCTGTGAAAGAATAAGTCTGTCTTCTGGTTTATTTTACTATACACCATGGAGATCCAGCTTCCTTTAGAGTAAAAACCTCTTCCATGATGCTCCACAGTTCCACAAGTTTAAATAGATTAAGGAAAAACAGCACTTGCTTCACTCACTGCAACTGAACATCAACAGGCTTTAGGATACTACTACTAGTTCTACCATAACCTATTGCCAAAGGCTTTTATTATTCTTACTTAATTGATGTAAAGTAATTACAAGGCATTATTTAGCACACAGACAAATTAATTACTTGTCCTACTGCAAAGTCAGAAGAGACTGAGTAAGACCCTTTGTGAAGTGGATGAGGGCCAGAATGCAGGGCCTTCCACGGTCACCTCTGCCTACATATAAATACTCCATGCACCTATCCCTGGTATTCCAACAGAACTCACTGATTCCCTACCTGTGGGATGCATTATCTTGACCACATACAAAAGAACGGTTAAGACTGAAGAAATCCAGTTTGCATAGATGCATTACACTGTATTCCCTGTTTTTTGAAGCAAACCACCATGGGTTGGTTTTTTAATGCAGTATCTGAAAAAAACTGGGTTTGATTCTATGCTTCCCCTCCTGACTCTTCACCCTAAACTACCAATAGATGATTTGGTGTCATCACAATACAACTCTAAAAGACGCTATTCCCTCCCCTCCAAAAAAAAAAATCAGTTCTTTTTCTTTGGATTGAAGGTCAGAGGTTTTCACTATTGGTCCCCAAAAACTAATTCATGTTGGTTTGAATATTTTCATTCCTTTGCCCTAGTCACTGAGCTGCTTCTGTATCCCTAATGTCACACTGCATTCATTCACACTTCATTAATACACCCCCCTAAACAAACAAAGAACAAGGCTCGGTGCAAATATTATTGATCTATTTCTGAAAGAGCTTCTCTATGCCTAAAGCAGTAACAATTCAACGGTTAAAAAAAAAAAAAAAAAAAGGCAATAACAGCCATTCCACCAGGACAAAATAAACCCTCAGCAGTCTTTTTTCTCTTTAGCATAAGGTTCCTCAGGTTTTTCAAATTTCATTTCACAGTTCCCAGACAAGCTACTTTTCATTCCTTAGGATCCACTGCAACCATGTGGGATACACAGCTCCTGTTTATCAGTAAGAACAGTTTTAAGACTGAGTTCTCTGCTGTAAGCAATAACTGTTTTATCCCTGTCTTGATCAGCAAGGCAGATACAGAGACAGTTTAGAACAACTTTTTATCCTGTTTCCCAGTTGCACTGGCTCCAACATTTCAGTACAAATACAGCCCTTGATTTAAATTGTGTCACAGAGTCATAAAATAATAAATTAGGTTAAAAGAGGCTTGCAGAGATCATGCAGTTCTTCAAAATATGAGAATAAACTCTAAACCGATCCATGTTCAAAATACAAAGCCCTGTTCAAAATATGAGAATGAACTCTAAACCAATCCATGCCAATGGCTCTATAGAGCCCATCAGCATCTGGGGACAAATTATGTGTATGTTACCAGATCATGTTGAAAATCAGAAGGGTAAAAAAGCATGGCTCTTTTCTGACAAAGCACGCTCAGGTTGGGATGGATCTCTTAGTCCACAAGTATTCCCTTTTATTTGAAGTCAACAGCCATGATGCTTTTTTATAGAGAGAGGAAAAACTCTTTCTGATCTTATGCTTCCCCTCCTGATTCTTCAGCTCAGCTGTAGCTATTCCTTGGTGATGACCCAATTCATAATACCATTCTCAAAGCACAAGCAGCCAACTAAGGATTATAAGCATTAGGAATTTATGCCAGGCAACTTTCCAACAGCAAACAGAGGTTCGTATTCTTTACAACAAATGTCACAAATGCACGACAGTGGTTCAGAGTTAACTCTGAGAACACAAATGCAAAGCCAAATGCAAAAGTGAGATTTTAAAGTAGTAAAAGTGTAAATAATCACTGCATTGCCTCACCACCTGTTTCATTCTCAGCTGAGAACAGCTTTACTGTTCTATTGTTCACACTTCACAGTAAGAACTAAATGTACCCCCAAGGATTTTTTTTCAGTCAAATTCACTGCATTAACTCCCAAAAATAAGTATTTGCTTGGGAACAGACTGTCTGCCAACGAACTAAATTCCTCTTCTATAAATTGTACTAAATGAAGCAACATGTTCTTTGGATGTGATCCCTCTTGCTCCACCCATAGGAGCTCAGTTTCTTTACATTATTTTATCCTAATTCACTTATACTGTAAATTGCTAAGGATAAGTAAGTTGTTAATTCCATGAACTTCCTCTTCTTCATAGTAAATCCTTCCTGTCACAAAAATCTTTTGCTGAGGAGAGACCCTCCAAAGGTCTGTCTAACATAAAGTTTACTGGGTCCTTCACCACTCTGCAGGGAAGCCCAAAGTCTGTTCTTTGTAATATTTTTAGCATACTTAAAGAACTCTCTGGCAACCCAATCCCTCCCATTGGTAATCCTATGGAAATTCTCAGTACCATACTGGGAGACTGTATAGCCTTGGATAACAAATGCTCTGTTGATATTTAAGTGGTTTTGTAACATACTCTAAATCAAAGCAAGGAAAACCAGTGATATGTCTAAAATAAAAACTGACATGCTTCAAATTTCAAGAAAATTAAAATTGTTTGTCACAAGATTTCAAATGTAGTCTTTACTAGAAGGTTTAAAATACTGATCTGATAATTTTGTGGTTTTGTTTTTTGGTGGGGTTTTTTTTGTTTGTTTTGTTGTTATGTTGCTGTTGTTTTGTTGTGGTTTGTTTCGTTTGGTTAATCCTGAATAATCACAATTCAGAAGGCATTTCATTTGTGGGAGAGCAACTGAATACTGAGCTGAGATATAACATTTAAATTTCAGCATTATAGCAGTCAACTTAGCTTTTGATATAAATTATGTACTCTCTGTAAACTGATTGTAACTCCCTGCTCTCCTCAAACTGCAAGTGAAAAAGCTACTTCCATATTCTTTGCTTCCAGTTTTGTGGTATACAGAAATACTTTCTGCAAGTTTATGATGCATTCGAAGTTTCTACCACTGGCTTTACTAATGAAGCCTTGAAAAGTCTTCTGAGGAAAATGACTGTTCATACAAAAAAAGAGCCATGAAAAAACTATAAAGGTCAACATTAAATATTGACTCTATACTTTTTCAAGGGAACAGCTATATTGATGTATGTCTTCTAGTCATTGCTGCATTTTTAAATGCATTTATGATTACTAAATGCATTTTTATGAGCTTGATAAAACCTACATTGACTAGAATATTTGTTTATAGTGAAAAAATACATTGCTCTAGACTGAAAACTTACCTCCAGTGGGCAATAAAGTAATAGCACAATGTTGCTTATTTTCCAGTCCATTTTCTACCACAAAACTTAATTTCTTTCCAGATCAACTCAAATAGTAATACTTTAGGTCAAAATTTACACTCTCAACTTCTATTAGTTTTTACTTTTGTGGAGATGAAGCTAAAAACTCTACTCAACAATCTATTTAACATATATTATGTTGCTTTTCCCCTTGCACTTTTCCAGAAGGATTCTTGAGTCTGCTAAATTAACTAGTCTGGGGCACCTGTAAGTCTCTTCACTCCTTTGGCTCCTTTTGTACTTCTCTTAATTGTGCACGTCTCTATCTCCTTCCATTTTCTGCAGAACTGAATCACCCAGTATTCCACTAATGCCATAATCACTCCTGATTTAACAAAATCAGCTCCACCTGGTACACCTGAGGCTTATCACTGCCCCCCTTGAGGAGTAACCAACACCTGGTTAAGATGTTACTTCTCAGAGTATTACATAACTTAAAATATTTCCCATTAAACGTGACAATGATTCTGCTTCTGCAATTAATCAATAAAAGGTTTTTGAATACCAGCAGACCAGATTGTTGGTTTTTGGGCTCGTTTTGTTTTTTAGCAACATAAGTGTAACAGGTTTACTTCAAGTTCCACGTTCTCAGACAAGTCTTCTCTCACACAAGTTCATTTAGGAGATTTGATGAATTGGGCCTCAACCAAAATAAAAATGGGAAAAAACCACACACAATACTCTGCAGCAAATACCACACATTAGTAAGGAAGAATTCCACCCAGTAACATTTTAGAAATAATTTCCTTTTCAATAAAGATGTCAGGCTAGATGCCCCATTAAGCTCACTGCTTTGGGTCACAGTTTACAGCTGAAGAACTCAGCTAAGGATTCCCTCTCTAGACCTCGGTATGCAGAACCCTTGTTACTACCAAGAACAGACACTCTATTTGGATTTTATCTGTGCCCTGGCAACCCAGGTTAGCTGAAGACTCCACTAAACAGAAACTGCCTGTAGTAGTGACCTGTATCTCACTAATGGTCTCTCCAAAAAACGTACCATCCACACCAGCACCAGACTTAATCCACTGGAATAAGTGGGAAGCAGCCTCTGATACCTGAACAAAGGTCCTTCCACAGGCCCAAAAACAACAGCAAGTGAAAGATCTAAAGGTAAACTGCTTGATGAAACCTCCCCTTAGCACCATTTGCTGAATGTTAGCAACAGAGGGCATTCCAGCAGTGTCATGTGAGCACAGCAATATAAAGAAAACTGCTTGAAAAGGAGAATAGGAGAGGCAAAGAACTGACTAAAACCCAACCATTTTTACTGCCTTGTCTCTGGCTCTTTTTTCATGCAGACAGAAAAAACATAAATGTCAGTATCGAGAATAAAAAACATTTTAGCAGTAGAAAGATGTTGTGTATTGAATTAAACCAGAAGAAGGCAGGGTTTTCAAAAGCACAAAGTGACTATCCAGTTCTGTAATCATGTAATTAATAACAAACCTTCTCATTTTCATTAGCTCAGCATCACAACAAACATGGCAAATAAGACAGCAGTTACCCTGAGCAAGAGGACTCAGTCATGCACAGAATTAGCCAATTCCATAAAATATCTAAGGGAAGGAGTGATCAAAACTCCCTGCCAGGATACACAGTTCTTGAGGGAAAGGGGCACACAGAAGTGCTTATAAACAGATTAGTGAACTGGCCTTAACTGTCTGACACCAGTGGGATCTGAGAAACATCACTGGCCAGTGAAAGTCAGTAAAGATCGACCAGTTCTCAAAACTGCACGAAACCCTCCATCTCCTTCACTTAAATAATAAATACAGCATATATAATAAACTGTCAATACAACAGCCAAGATTTCAGGCCCATTTATTCTATAAAACACAGGCAAGATTCAAAAATATGCATTAATGCATCCTTAATTACTTTCTTATTACTGTTTATTCAAATATTCCACAAAACAATAAAAAAAAAAAGATAAAAAAAATATAAAAACAAAGGTCATCCAACTTTATCAAGATTCTGCTTGTGGCAATATCTGAAATCCAGCACTTTGAAAGCCTTCCCAGGGAAAGTACAAGTCCATCCCCTAATTTAAAAGATGAAATGCACTGAAGAAAGCAGGTTAGAGCCCAAGGCAACTCATATTATATGCAACCACCAACCCCTCCTACCTCACACAAGTGAACACATCAGATGTGTTTAAAGAATTCTTTCCAAGTATTGGCTTTTCAGAAAGAAGAGTCACCTCATTTCAGAAGTTATCATGAGTTCATTCTCTTTTTCAGTATTCTTGGAATCTTTCTCCAACCCAACATCAGTCCAACCCAGCCCAGTCTCCCTCCAACATCTGGGACAGCTCAGCACTAATTCAGTGCTGAATGGTATGCAACACACAGCACATTTGCAGGCAGAAAAAAAAAAAAAAAAAGAAAAACCTTATTTTCAAAAAAAAAAATTGGTTTTACACTTCACAATTTATTGTGACAATTTTTTTCCCCTATGCTTTCCAGCAGCTGAAATGTTGATAACTGCTGTTTCCTCGACTTAAACTAAAGGAGAGTAACTCAGAGAAATCCTTGCAGAGAAGACTTAATGACTACCAGAAAGCAAAGTACAGCCCTTCATAGAGCCTCACCGAAGACAGGAAACAATGACAGAACGCAGATGTATAAATCTGTACCTACCACAAACAAAAAATGCATTCATTTCAGAGTGACAGAGGATACAATACACCATCATGATTTCTGCATGATTACAAAGACCTTTAATCTATTCTTGTCCTACTTCCACTCAACGGGAATTGAAAAGGTGATAACCAGAGGAGGATTACTGTAACACTCACCAAACAGCTTTAAGAATAACACATAATAAGTAAGTCCCAACACTGATTCAAAGATCACTCCGGACTGGGTTGTACATCCCTCATCCACACCTGTGCTCCCAGAATCTCATTATCACTTAGTTGCACTCCTTCATCTCAAAAGAGGCCATTTTGTCTCCAACAAGTGAGATTGAAAATCTCCAAACCCGGGAAAGTATTTCTTAACATATCGTTTTCTGTTGTTGCCTCATGGATCGGTATTTTAGAATTTATGTGGCACAAAATTATGCCTTAAAGCAGCAAGGCAACCAAACCTCACTGCTTACAAAAGCAAAATAACATCTCTTAAAGCAGACAATAAAGCAGAAAATACACAGCTCTGGCTGGTTTTAGCAGCCTGACCTGCCCAGCCCATGCCATCTGCCCTCAGCACCCGGTGGCCAGAATGGTGGGACCCCCCTGCCAGGAGATCAAAAGGCACCTTCAGCACTTACCATAAAAGCTCCACACGGGGTTGTGCAGCCAAACCCACCTACTCCAGAGACACAGAGCCCAGCTGCACCCAGGGCGTGCCTGGAGCATCTGCACCTACAGAGCGGGCGGGGCAGGCACTGAGCAGGTGCAGCCTGAGCCTCATCAAACACAGCTGTGTGTGAGTGTGGGGGAGTCTGTGTGTGTGTGTGTGTGTTTGTGTGTGTGTGTGTTTGTGTGTGTGTGAATTTGTGTGTGTGTTTGTGAGTTTGTGTGTGTGAATGACTGTGTGTGTGACTATGTGTGTGTGTTTGTGTGTGTGTGAGCTTGTGTGAGTTTGTGTGTGTGTGTTTGAATTTGTGTGAGTTTGTGTGAACTTGTGTGTGTGTATGTGAGTTTGTGTGTGTGTTTGTGAGTTTGTGTGCACATGTGAGGTTGTGTGTGTGTTTGTGTGTGAGTTTGTGTCCATGTGTGTGTAGGTGAGTTTGTGTGCGTGACTCTGTGTGTGTGTGAGTTTGTGTGTGTGGTTTTTTGTGTGTGTTTGTGTGAGTTTGTGTGTGTGCGCATGTGAGGTTTTGTGTGTGTGAGTTTGTGTGTGTGTTTTTGTGTGTTTGTGAGTTTGTGTGCGCGTGTGAGGTTGTGTGTGTGTGAGTGACTGTGTGTGTGTGTGAGACTGTGTGTGAGTTTGTGTGTGTGTGTGTGTTTGTGCCTGTGTGTGTGTGTAAGTTTGTGTGTGTGTTTGTGCCTGTGTGTGTGTGTAAGTTTGTGTGTGTGTTTGTGAGTTTGTGTGCACACGTGAGTGACTCTGTGCGTGTGTGTGTGTCTGAGCCCCGCACCACAGGAGCCACTGCGGGTCCGCCCCGGGCCGGCAGCGCAGGGGAGAGCCCGAGCCCGGCCGGGTCTGACGGGTCCGTGCCTGGAAAGCTTTAACAGAGCCTCGTCCCCGGCTGCGTGAGAAGCCGCTGTGAACACCGCGATTTCCCACCGCCCCGGGGATTGTTTTCCTCTCGCTCACTGTCACTGACTCGCCGCACAGGGCAGGCAGGAGGTCTGGGTGTACGCTGACTCCATTCAAAAAACTTTCCACGCCGAAGTGAATTGAAATGCGAAATTGAAATTTAAGGCTGTAAACACACTTAGGATGCTTTTTCTGAGTCGCTCAAGCCAATGGTATGTGCAGTGGCTAGGAAGTAATCCCTTACTCATTCATAATTAAGTACATACATGTGTACTGCATAACTAAGTTGTCTGTAAAACAAAATAAATGTTACATTGCTCCAGTGGTAAAAATCTAACCTGTGCCACAGACACATAGTATATTCTTATGTATTACATTTTTATTGCACCACAGCATATTTTTATGCATTCACTATAGGCTACATTTCAAATATCTTGTAAAAATATAATTAACCCTCTCATTAATTTTTACCCTTCCTTTATCCCTTAAATGAATAAGTAATTTTTCTCAGGTTTATTACTTTTTATTCTCCTCTTTGTGAATGGTACATGAAAGCCATGTACAGACAGCCAATTCCAACTGCAATGGAGCTGGAAGTAGGCTCGTAGCTACTTCAGTTTGTATGGAATAAACGTTGTACTAGCATAAAATGTTTCTGTGTCAGTGGAAGTCTCAACTTCTGTTAACAGAGTTTAAGGGTTCATAAAACACTTTATAAGAAAGCCTTGACGAATTTTTGGTATGTGATCTCTGGTCTAGGAAAGGTGAGACTGGTCACAAAGAAAACACTTAAAACTGTTCATCAGCCTTGCAACCAAAACTTGCATACAAAATCATATGTGATATCAGATTTCCAAGCTGCAGATGGAAGTGCTGTCTGAAGCATCATGTGTGGGCTCACCCTTAAGCATGTGGATAGAATTCAAAACTGTAGGATTGTGATCCTACTAAATGCACAGAAAAACTCCTATCTTGTTTACAGTACACTGGCCTTGAAAAGGGGCAAATGAATTGACTGTTATTCACTGTAAAGTGATGCACTGACGAGGAACAATCCTCACACACAGACGTGTCCAACAACAATGGAGAAAGAGATGTAGGAGTTATGTTCCAAAGGAAAAAAAATCTCTGTGCAAGGAAATCTAGAATTAAAATCCAGAAGGGAAGAAGGAAAGATCCTTTCCACTTTCAGGGCAGCGGTGTCTCTCTCTTCAATGCAGCAGTCGTAGTTGGAGTTGTAGCTGGATCTCTCTCCATTACAAACAAGGGGGGTGTCCTCTCACCCCTCTTGGCCCTTCGACTCCAAGTGAAGGTCTCTCTCTCCCTTGGACTGCGAAGCCGGGACAAAAGCTCGCCTCACCATGTCATATCATGGGGTGTAAGACCCCCATGAAGGTCCCTTCCTCTAGGGGTTGAGTTCCCTCGAGTCAGAACATCTAGGGCAGCTTTCAGTTCAGTCTTTGCCCTAAGCATTCTATCAGCGTTCTGTCTCAAAACTGCCAGTGTGGCAGCAGCGGGGAGGGCGTGGGGGGGAACAAGGTCACCTCCTCTGCATTCCATCCGGCTGTCCCGGTCCAGCTTCCAGGACATCTCTGAGCTCTTAGCTCCTCTCTCTGGTGCATGTTGCATTTCAGGACTTCCACCAAGTAGGAGTCCACCCCCTCCTCCTAGGAGGGGTCTCAAAGGGGTTTTGGGAAGAGTTGATTCAGTTCTTGCCCCAAAACTGTCTCTGTTGAGCTTTCTCTGCTCTGTCTCTCCATCAGACATCTCTGTGTCTCTCTGCTTAGCTCCATGCTGACTTTGCTGCTTGTTTCTTATCTTCTTGGCTTTCAGCCATAGCCTTCCACTCAGCACTGCCTCTGCCGCCGCTTTTCTGTCTTCTGCTGCCCACTCACAGTGGAGAAACTTCCTCAGCTTTCTAGCTACAGAGCTCGGTCCAGTTTAACACTGTTTCCGAGTTTCTACAACCCCAGCCGGGGGGCTGGGGAGCCTTGGCCCCCCAGCGGGGCTCCTGCCCCTTCTCCCCTTGTGGCCTAAAACATGGCCACTTCTTCTCCAACTACCTCATCATCCTTCTTTTCCGGTCTGGTGTGATATGTTTAAATTTTGCAGGGGCGCTGATTGGATGAACATCAAGACACCACCCCCTCGGGGGTTACCATTTTTTTAACTCCAGAGGGAAAATCACTTTTTTTCCCCACCACAACTCTAAATGGCCATCCCTTAACAGGGGCTTCAGCAGACTACTGGGAACCAGGAGCATCAAGCTCTGGGGTGCCTGTCTGAGGGTGTCCATTTTACCAGAATCAAAAGAAAAAAAAAGGAAGAATTCAGCGTGCTGGGTTACCTCTGCAAAAAGAGACAAAAAGGAAGAAAAAAGGACGAAAAAAGGACAACAGAGCTTCAGCACACAGAGGTAACCACAACACTTTGGCGATATGGGAGGGTGGTTAAACCATCAGGAGAGGATGTCTCTGGAAATTAAACAAACAGCTAAGCTATCACCCGTTATTTAAGAGGACAGAACAGAAATATAGAAAAAAGTAGACTGTGGGACTTATTGTATTGGACTTCTGTGCATGAACCTGCTCTCCCTCTAACCGGACCTTATCAAATATCATCTTGGAGAAAAATAGGGAGCAAGCTCATTGAAAAAGCCAGTGAAGGACAAATAGACACTCTCAAGAACTTTTCCTAAAGGCAGCTCTATTGCAGCTAAATTCAGAAACAGCCCAAAAAACAGATAGCCCTAAATATGTGATACAGTGGCCTTTCCTTAAAACAAAACTGATGCATTTACATACACTACTAGAAAACCATAAAAGCACAGCCCTGCTATTAACAAAAGACCTTTCACTAGTCTATCAATCTCTCAAACCTAAAGAAAGATACATTTTCATATCTTTTGCCCCTGTCTCAGAGTGGGAAAAGATTGAAATTTTCGAAAACCGAGATTTTACAACTTACTTTTTGGTTAAAGAAAAGGGTAAAAAACACTTCTTGCATAATTGCCTTTGCAAAGAAAGAGATAATATGTTACCCCTCAAACATAATAGCAATGATTTACTACTTAGCAACTGGGTGGAATGGGATTTTGTCATCTCTTACCCTATTCCTGTTCCTATAAAAACTTTCCTACTAACTGTTTGGCTACACAAACAGGTGATTTACTTTCTGGTGAGGGAAACAACAAACAAATCCCTCTCATCTCTCACTCAAAATCTCCCTTCTTACATAAAATGGGAAAAAGAAGACAAAACATAGCGAACTGAAACTTTATTAACTGTTTGGTCACACTACTGTGAGGGAGAAAAATTCTCTTTGTTGCCTAAAAGCCTTTACAGTTGCCTTTCACTATGTAAATTGGTGTCATTTTAACTAAGACTGTTTATCTCCACAAAACCAGAACACTGTAGCTTTAGAAATTTTTCCCTATTTTTTCATTAATTTCCCAGTGGCTTTATTTGAATTATTAAAGATAAAAGCTGTTAGAAGTTATTAGAATTATTAGATTCTCAAATACATTCACATACATGCAATTATTGTAACAATGTTATTCAAATAACAAGTTTAGAATTTTAAACATCCCCATTTTTGTTAATTAATACAGTCAAACATTCTCAAAATATTTTGCTATCACAAAACAGTATACATAATGTCAACAAAAGTGCAAAATAGCTGCTTGTAAGCCACAACTACCTAAGAGACTGAATTAAATCTGGTTATAGTTACTCTAACTGATATTATTAAGAAATAAGGACTGTAAAATGTTCCAGAAAAAGGTCAACAAGCCCAACAATAAAATCTCTGATAGAAAGAAGACTACACAACGAAAGATTATCCCTAAAACCTTCAACTTAGAGGTAAAAGACACTATAACCTAAAATGACTCACCGCTATTGCTTCAAAAACTACAGATTCACCTGATCCTCACATCTGTTCCTGCCCACTTTTCATCTGAAATCGACTGAACTGTTATTAACATGTTTGCCAAGATTGTTTTTAAAGGTAAAGAACAACTACAAGAAATAAATAAATGGGACACTGAGACCACCTGCATCTGGACCAACAAAAAAGGACAACTGAACAATAAGGTACAAATCTTGGACCAGGGTTCTGTACAAGTTTTACAACTTACTCATGTATGTAGCACATTTAAGTTGTTTTGTAATTAACCTATGAATATTATAACTAATTCATGCAATGCTGTAGAGTTACTTTCACATCTCAAAGCCTCCTTCCTTCAAGATTTCACTAACCCTCATTTACCTGGAAAAATACACACCACATAATCCCTTGTTAGTCACACAAAATCTAACTTTTACATAATACACATCCATTCACACACATTCCAAATAGAGTAATACAACAACACACACTAGAAAAAGGCAAAAGATGTTACCAAATACTAACGTAATTGTTTTGCAATTTCAGAAATTTCAAAAACCATGAACACAAACAATGATCCTGTATATTATTCAACAAAAGCTAAAACATATCTCACAAATCAGAAGATATTCCATTCCACAACATACTGCACTCACTCACAAAACCAACAATAATAAAAAGAACACGCCACACATTAGAAAAAATGCTATAAAATACACAAAGAAAAGGGAAAAGAGATATGGGTCTGTTCCCTATATGTGTAAATCTACATTAACACTTCTTCAAAACAGGAAGCAATCACAAAGAAGCAATAAATGATACAAGAGAACCAAAAGAAACACACAAACAGTAACCAATATAAAATCAAAACTCCATGATTTAAATAGAAACACAATAAAAGGTTTAAGAATGCATGTGTGAGGAGAGAATGAAACGGGGGCCACTGAGGCGTGAATGAGAAAGTCGAGTGGAGATATGTATGTGTGTGTGAAGCCAAATACACTTCATGGAAAGATACTTTACACTCTCATTCAACAACACTACCTCAACCAGCACTACTTCAAACACAACATCTACAACCTAACATATTTCCCTTTCAAATAATGATGATGCCTTTACCCAATAACACAAAAATTGCCCTCAGATAAAAGGTTTTACACATCTACAAACCCTGGGTAATTTAAAGTTTATTGGAATATGGCATGAACCGATAAAGTTGTCAACAGTTCAATAAAGGCCTTATGAGGATAGGCCCTGGTTTTTACAAATGCTTAAGATAAGACTGGTTATGATAAGAATGTTTAAAGAATGCATAGTATTACAACTTGTTAATTATATAGAGAAGGGGGAAATGTGGCAGGAAGAACATAATAAGGAATTATGGGATTTGTAGTTTTCTGAGCTCTCACACATGCTCAATGAAATACTTGATTGTCATCTGTTGAGAGATCATGTGACATGTTCAAGCACTGTATTTAAACCAAAGTGCTTTGTAATAAACCATAATCTTGCTTCAGCACTCGGCCAGAGTGCAGACTGGGGTTCATGCTTTACACAACACTCCACCTAACAGTGTGTGCCTTTTGTTTCAGCCAAGCTGTCATAAACAAAAAAAAACCCAACCTCCCTGTTAAACAAAGATCACTCGCCTTCCTTGTGATCAGAAATTCCAGTCCCTGGCTTCCCACAGTGTGTTTCCTGATAATTTCCTTACTTTTTTTTTTTTTTCCAGCTACTCTTCTTTTAATTTATGCTGTGAAGTCTGTATTATGAAAGCATTTGCCCTACTTTTTGCTTTCTTGTCTCAAATACAAGGTATTAGATAGCTTCTCTAGGTATTGTGTACAAACTGCATTTCAGAACAAGAATATTTCTCAGTTACTCCAATGTATCCAAGAATATACATGTTACAAGGTATAATCTTAGAAAAAGCATCACCCAGGCAGCAACAGAGAAAAATTCTGGTTCAAAAGCCATTTGCCAGTGGTAAAATACCCAGAAAGATTCCTAGAGAGTTGATTAAATTGAGCAAACAAACATCTTGCCTGATCCTTTGGAAAATACTCTTAAAATCACAGAATGCTTTGGATTGGAAGGAATCATCTTGTTCCATCCCCCTGCCATGGGCAGGGACACCTTCCACTATCCCAGGTTTCTCCAAGCCCCATTCAACCTGGCCTTGGACACTTCCAGGAATGGGGCAGCCACAGCTTCTCTGAGCAACCTGTGCCAGGGCCTCACCACCCTCAGAGAGAAGAATTTTTTACTCTTACCTAATCTAAATCTACCCTCCTTCAGTGTAAAACCATTCCGAGTAAATCTCCACCTTTAACAGATATCACAGCATCCATATTCCAAGGGAAAAAAAACCAACATGCCAGCAAACCCTAAAAAGTGCACACACTCATAGACTTATTTGGTATTTAAGAAGCACAAGCTTTAGTAAAACTGATGGTAATACTTTGATGACATGTTCCTTTTTTAGCACCTTTGCAATTATTCTGTTATAAGTGACTGGCTCATTACAGGTCAATATATCAAAATGATGAGACTTTCGGGGATGTAATGGAATCACAATTTTCACAATTTCTAATATTCTGAGGAAGTTCTTAGTCTGCTTTTTGCAGTAATGCAAGAAAAAAAAGTCCCCGCCAATGCATTTGTGTTAGCTCTCTGTAAACTATCACCAAAATCATTAACCACGTGTATCATGACAGGGAGTCCACTTCCCTTTTGGAGCCCCCATAACTTCTGGCACACCCTGTCTCACTGTACTTGGTGCCTGACATTTCTAGCTGTTGAAATATGCCCCTCACACACTGGAAGTCTGATAAATCTTTGGGTTGTTTATCTTTTGTTCCCTTGCTTCACACTTATGCAATAAAGGCTGTGATTAAGAGGATTAATGAAAATGTCACCATTTATCACCCAAAGCTCAATCAGTAATAGGAAAGTTGGACCTTATTTGATTAATTACATAAAGGTGCAAAAATTCTCACATTAATAATTCAGGACTTGGCTGCAAAACGCTAGAACTCTCTGAGGCCCTAAATAGCAAGGTTCAATGTCTTAAAGTTTACATATGCTTAGAAGTATATGCTTGACTTTAAGCTAATTTATTGAATTAATTTTCTTAATTCACTGGTTTGACCCCATTAACTCTCCATTAAACACCCATCTACCAGCTCCAATACATCCAGGAAAAGTCACCTGTCCTTAAAGGCCTCCTTCCTGCCCGTCACCTCTCAATGGCTGTTGGCAGACTGTTTCTATTAGAACATAAAGCATTTGTGCATCATTCCTGTGCTACCTTCAACTTTAGTAATAAGTCCAAATGTCCCTCCCCCCAGATGCCACTTACCACCTTTAGGTAAATCATCTTTACCTGCTGCATGCTATCTGCAAACAACCAACCCACTGGAGAAACCCCTGGCAGCAGAGGGCTTGTAAGGTGTAACCAGGAAGGCTGTCACATCCTCTTGCCAAACAGGTCACTTTGCCTTCAGCACAGAAATGAATTCTAACTGAAATGGGAAAGCAGGGGTTTAGACCTAACTCTCAGGTCTACCAGCATTAGATTTGTGCTTCACAGAATCACATATTCTGAGTTGGAAGGGACCCACAAGGATCATCAACTCCAGCTCTTAAATTAATGGCCCCTACAGGGATCAAACCCTATTATTAGCACTGTGCTCTAACCAGTTTCGGGCATTAAAAGTTTGATTTTTAAACAGCTGCAGGGAAAAAAAGCATCTCTAAGTAAAACGAGGATGTGTATTTTTTGATTTGGTAGTTAGATTAGTATTGCTTGCTACAGAACTATCTCACCTCAGATTTGCTAAAATCAGCAAAGTCAGCAATTGGATTGTTAAAATGGATCCATTAAGATCTTTGGGTTTAACTCAACTGCAGCAATGAAGAACCTACTAAAAAGGAATCTCCACTGCCCAGATCTCATGGATGTGCCACTAATTAAACCCTGCCTGAACAGGCAGGCTGCACGCTGGGCTCTCTTGAAAGTGAGAAAGCCAGACAGGAACAGGGGAGTACTGAATGGGAATTCTGAACCACACAAACTGAGGATGCATAGAAACTGGGTAGGTTTCCTCTCAAAAACAAAGCATTAACTCATTAATTAAGGGCTAATAAAAATTTTTAAAAGTGTGATAAGACAGGAGAGTTAATTTGTCAAGGGCAGACTGATTATAGAAATTAGTATGGTAATGTAATGAAAATCCACTTCCCATTCATAAATATTGATTGTGCTTAAAAGAGTTTATCTTATTTACAAAAATGTCATTCCAATCTGCTGATAGGTACATTTTATTCCCAAAATGCTGACCAATAGTCTACATCCATATCTCTATATGCCAACTGCTTCACAGATAGATATATGCTCCTGGAAGCAGAAAACCACCCTCCAGTTCTGTGTCAGCAGATCTCATCTTCCAACAGGATCCTGCATCCCAGGGATGTGTTTGCTTATGGACACAGCTAACAGACACTAAACTGGAACACAAAAACAGATGTGAAGATATACTCTCAGTTTTAGGGCCTTTAATTGGTATTTTGACACAGATGTGATTATATAATGATACCGTATGATTATATGATGGGTTGAAGAAGAATAATAACAGCAAATGTGCCAGTGAAAAAGTGACAAGCCCTTGACTGGGATCTTACATCTGGGGATGAAACTCCTTAGCATTGAACTACCTGAAACAAAAAACTTCCACAGAAGAGAATTCGTGTTTCTTGCCTTCTGATTATGCTCTGAAGAAGAATGATAAAAGATTCTGCTCTCTTCTGACATCCCAAAAATTAATAAAGATGTTCTGGTTATCTGTCAGCATGACCTCTACACATGCAGTAGGGAAGTTTTGCCACTGTCAGAAGCAGTTTTGTTTTTCTATAGCTCAGTAAAATCAATATTAAAAAACAGGTAATGAAGGATTAAAATGTTATATTTATTTGGTGTTTACCAGCCTGAGATTAAAACTGATAGAAATAGAAGCAGTGCTGAGAATACTTAATTCCTTGCCTTTGAAGGTGGTAGAAAGAAATCAGGATCTTCCAGTTGACAGGACTTTGTAAATGCAATACTTTGATATGTAAAGCAAAACGAAATGATTGGTAAATACCATTTTAGATTAAGTTGCTATCAGACAGGAAACTATGGAAATGTGACTTTGGATATCAAATCTGAGGGGGGGGTTGTTGGTTTTCAGAGTTCAAGTAGTTTTTTGCCATGAGCCTTAGCTCCAAGTAAAAGATAAGAAATGTTAAACTATGTAGTCCTTATGTACTGGATGTTCAGATTTGATTACCAAATACTGTTATTTCCACTGTGCTGGGTTTTACAAAAATTTTGCAAACAAAATGAAAAACCTAAAAAAAAAAATTCACTTTTAAGTGAAATTCACATTGTTCTTTCACACTGTTGCCAAAATGGCATCGTAATTCTAATGGCATTAAATGAAAAATTATTTTTAACATATGTATAGCTTAAGCCCCAATTTCCTTATGAAAATGGCACCAATTGGTTTAGAAAACCAATGGTTTTCTAAATGAAAGGAGTTAATTTAGATAAAATTTACATAGGCATTCTTAACTGAGTTTATGGTCACTGATTTTGAGTTAGCTAAATTCACTTATCTCCATTTTAATCCAGGCTCTGTCATTGATTCACATGACAGAATGATTCTTTCTTTTTCTCTCCTTCTATAGTTTATCAGTGCCATATATTTTCCCAACTCTGTGGACCCAGATATTTCTTGGACTCTCCAAAGTGCTACTGAAACACAGCTGAAATAAATGCTACCTTTGAAGCACCTAATTTCTGTGATGGATTAGGAATTCCATAAATTGGGCTGACATCCATTCAAACACATTTTCTGGGTCCAGCTCTTGGGTAAATAGGAAAGGCTCTAAACCAACAAACTAAGAAAATATTTATACTTATATTTAAAATAACAAAGGTGCCAATCCCAAACTGCTGTCATTCCCACTCATAGTAGTTTCATCACATTAAAGTGGCAAAAAGCTATGAACTCTTCAGTGAAGGTAGTTTAAGTGCATTTCCCTCACCCTTACTGTTGTGCAATGCTATCCAGAGACAGGCACAGCCTCTCTGGGAAGGGTGCAGAAACCCTATATTAAGCAAGGAATGCCTGGACCCAAATTACCATCTATTCAAGGTTTTTTTTCTCCGTTGTAGCTTTTAACTTCATTTAAAAAGAATGATCTCTTAGGGAGAATTCATCTTCAATAGATGTGGATTTCCTGCACTGGAAATCTTTGTATTAACTTGCACACCTGCTTTTTGAACAACACTCTATGTCCTGCATGCCTTTGCTGTTCTGTATCAACACCTCACAACACTGATGTGCTGTCTGGAACTGTCCATTGTTCATGGCAGATTCAACCTTAGAAATCCTAATTCCTAGAAGCCAGCACTGTCATATTGCAATATAATCAAAACTGAAAAACACAAGGGCAAGAATTAGGCAATAGGCCAAACCATCAAATGTATGTATCAGTAGATCTGCAGTCAGTGCTATCAGATCAAACCACAGAGAATATGATATATTTGTGCACAGAGAGAAGAGATGAAGCACACAAAGTTCATTTCATCATCGCCTCCACATCTCCTATTAAATCTCTCAGCCTCTGCTTGGAACAGCTGACCTTTAAACATTGCAGTGAGAGATTTGCATCTGTGCCAAAAGACAAGATAATCAGAGGATTCTTCCCTGCTCCCATTAAATTCCTTTTTTAATCTCAAGTTCAGCCAGCCTATCACTCCTCCTCTCAGAAAGCATTACATCTCTGTGATAGATCAGCTCAGAACAGCTGTCAGCTTTCCCAAACACTGAATTTCTAGTTACACAGGCCTTGCTTTTCTCCCCATGTAGATGTGACATTTCAGTCTCCCTTGTTACCTCTCTTTTGTTAACTTTTACATATGTGTTATCTCAACAGCAGAATTTGGGTTTGTCTTCAGTAGAAGTGAACCACAGGCCAGAACAATCTATTCTCTGAAAACAGACATGTCTTACAGGAAACCATAAGGTCCAACTGAGTCCCTGAAGGCTTTTCATTATTATTTTGTCTTAATTTCCATATTTTAAAATAGTGTTTCTATTGAAAGCTAATTTTAAAATGTCTTAGAAGTCAAGACTCTTAGAAAATGTTTCCATATAATCAAATATGTCAACTAGATTTCCAATACAATTGTAACATTTTAAATGAAATGGTATTTCAAAGCAAAACCTAAATATGTCAAATCTCAAAGCACTTAATTTTCATATTCTGAAATATTTTTTTCAAAATTGCTGCATCATAATAAGGAATTCCCACTAATACCAAGCATTTTCTAACAGAAATATATCTTTGGGGAATTTGTTTTAGTCAAGGCTCACAAAAAAAACTTAGAGTAGAGACAGAGTCTTAACCCAAATCTGGTTGCCTTTTTCATCCTGCAATATCTTCTAGTTTTTCAATGTCACAAAATCAATATGCAGACTTAGAAATATCTGATGCAGTAGATGAGCAATATAAGGCACTGTAGCCTAGAACAACCTCCATCTGAAGAATGTTTAACGTCACCCTTGCTACTCACGAAAATATTTCAGCAGCTGAGTGTTCATTCCATATGTGGAAATGTCCAATATCACAGCCAAAGTGGGCAGTTTAACATGGGCGGTCTGGGGATTTTTTTTTTACTATGTAACTAGGACTGTTTCACTTCCTCCATATACCTGAACACAGTATTCCCATTTACAGCTAAGAGATTCTGGTTTGTGCATTTCTTGTGCAGTCATGATAGTGCAAAGATGTTGACCAAGGTATCTCAAACACTTTGCCACTATTTGAGCTTTTTCAATACTAGTGCTGTCCACGAGGCACCAGCTAATACTGCTGCTAAGTGTGGCTCACATCCCAAGTCTGTGCACTTTTTAACAGTAGCCAGAACCTCAAGGGTAAGAGCAGAGAGCAGTTAATAAACTCAGGAGAGAAAAACAAAAACAAAAACGAAAAAAACACAAAAACAACAACAACAACAACAACAAAAACCAAACTCCAAAACTACAAGAAAACAAGGAAGAAGATAGTATCTTTAGTTGCTACTATTTCCGGAAATATTATTGCCCCAGACCTGGTGTGGTCTTCAGTCTTCCCATCGCTCTGTTTTACACCTCACTGAATTTACACACACGCTTCTGAACTGTATTACTCTGCTATGTCTTGAACCAATTTTTAAAGGAAGGAATGTAGCTTCCAAATGCTAATTCAGAAGAGAGGTTTTTGTAACAGATATTACTCCTCAAGCCGATTTACAAAGGTCACTGGCCTATGAGGGTACTGTTTGTTTCTTAAGTTACAATATGAGCAGTGAGTCAGAGTAGTGAGCAATTTAGCTTAGCACAATTAACATTTCATATTCAAAGAGGGGGAAAAACAGTACCTTCTTTCTCAAGACCTACTGTTTCCATTAGAGAAGTTTTCATTTTCAGATTAAAATAGAAACCACAGAAAATATCTCTTGACATTTCAAGTAGTACTTCTAATTTCCATATCAAATACACTGTTGGATTAACCTTTGTGAGGAAATGAACTTTTGTTTTTATAATATCCAACTCAGTTTATTGTATTTATATACAAAACACTTTCATAACCTATTCTTCAAACATCCTTGATCTTTCAAAAACAGATTCAAAAACTGCACCAAAAACCAGGATATGCCTGATTAAAACTGCTATATGAAGTGTAAGAAAATGCAATATAGTGTAGATCTCAAAACAGACCAACAGTCATCTCTCAAGGTACAAATCATCTCACCCCACTTCAGCTGTCTAGAAATTAGACATCCAGACTTGACTGATCATTTAGTCAGAGACAGGCAGTAAATGTAAGCAAGAGAAATCTTTGGGAATTCTTTACCTTGGATTAAGAGTAAATGGGGTAAATAAAGTCTGAAGTTGAAAAAAAGACCTACACAATCAAATCCCAGAATACCTATCTGAATTTTTCAATTTTGAAAAAAGACAACATAAGCAAAATGATGAGAGGAGTGATCCTGGTGGGTGGGGGGACAGGCCAGCATTCTCAGTACAGGTTCTAATCTGAGCAGACAAGTAAATGCTCAAACGGGAAACAACACAAATATCAATGGTTTGGTTTAATTAAAAATGGACTTACAACCTCATCTTGTAACCTCAAAATCATTGCATCACCTATCTTACCTATCACTGTTGGACTTGCTGGCTGCAGTACTAAAATGGGGGGTAAAGGTGACTGGAGCTCTGACTACACAAGTACACAGGTGTTTGTGGCCCACATTCAGAATCTTATTTCAATTTTACCTGCAATCAGGTAAAATACCATGAAAGGAAAATTAAACACAGATGGTTTTATCAATATGGCAACAGCAGCATATTTATAACTGAGCCACAGAATAACAGTATAGGGAATACCACTATGCTGATTCAATTTATTGCTCGCTGATTATTTTGAGAATGCAGCATTATCTCTTTATTACAACACGTTGTCCTGACTCCACTTTTAAATCAGCATTATCAAATTCATCCTTGGTGCAACACTAAAATCATCAGCCCAGCTCAACAGAGTTGCTCTGAAGCCTTGTGTGTGGAACACATTCAGCTGAACGGGATAAAGTTGAGACATTGCTTTTTATAAGAGCAAACTTACTGAACTTGAACTCATGACAAGATTCGGGAAAAGCTGCATTTTTTTAAACACACTCTTTCCTTCGTTTGGAGAGCATTAAACTTCAGCAGTCATTACATACAGGTGATTTCACAGCACTTATCTTCAAGTGCCAAAACTTGCCTTTATGTGATGAAAAGGAAATAGTCATAAATCTTCCTTATGCCATAAATATCTTTTAGAACAGCAATGTTAAAATAAGCAGAAATGGACAGCCCTATTTTCATACATGGAAGCAATGGAAGAATAACCTCCCTGAGGCTGCCAAGACAGAGCTGGACTGTTGATTGTACCGTACATGGAGTACTGAGATCTGGGCATGTAGATCCCATGACTCCTCCAGGCACTGAGGTGCCTGAATAACCAGTAATTCTCAGATGATTCAGGTAGATTAGCACCACTTTTTTCAACCCCAGGAACGAATCAGCAGGAAACTGGGAGAAAGCTGAGAACCATAAATTTCCTTGTGGTCACAGTGTCTGCATTAACTTTTTATAAATTTTTATTTACTCATTTTTTACCAAGTTGTTCACTGTACTAAATAAAAGAACTAATGAAGATTTGCAAAGGATGTCACAGTATTACATATATGTGACAGACCTCAAGAGACTAGTACTAATCAGGAGTAAGATTTTGGGATTGTCATATAAACTTTCTGTGAAAATTGCAGTTTAGTGTCTGGCACCATCTCAGAAGACACACTGTCAGGAATTTATGGATGTGGAAATGGAGTACATAAAGAAAGGGAGCCTATAAGAAAGATGGAGAGTGCCTGTTTACAAGGGGGAATGGCTTCACACTAACAGAGGGCAGGATTAGACTGGATATTAGGAAGAAATTTTTCCCTTTGAGGGTGGTGAGGCCCTGGCACAGGTTTCTCAGAGAAGCTGTGGATGCTCCATCCCTGGAAGTGTCCAAGGCCAGGTTGGATGAAGCTCTGAGTAACCTGTTCTAGTGGAAGATGTCTCTGCCCATGGCAGGGGAGTGGAGTGAGGTAATATTTAAGGTCCCTTCCAACCCGAACCATTCTGGGATTCTAAGATTCTAGGAAATATCTTGAATGTATTGAATAGCATGCACAGTTCTGCCTTACCACCTCACGGGCTGCAAGGTGCTGGAAAAGGCAGAGGGAAGGTAGCAGGGTGATCCTTTTACAGCTTCCAAGTAAGGAAAATTTTAAAAGACCAGAAATACTTAACTTTGAAAGCAGACAATTGAAAGAGTAAGTGGCATGGAGAAGGAAAATAGGGACTGCTGCTCATTGTCTCTTCCAATACAGGAATTCAGGGACAGCAAAAACCATGTGGGGGTTTCACTTCTCTACACAACACATGGGCTGCGAAATTCTCTACCATGGGGTGCTAGAGATGTCAAAGGTTTACAGTGGGCTCACACCCACATCTAGGGTGTTTTACAACCAGAAAAAAAAAAGACAGTCAGAATGTAAATGGGTTTTTCTTTCAGCTTTTGTTCCCCAAGACAAAACCTAGGGATTGCCAACATCTGAGCTGGTTTTCACCCCTCAGTGCTTGCAAGCAGCTCCACTACATCCCATGTTCCATAAAGGCTACTTCCAGCTTACAAAAGAAAAAAAAAACACCTTTTTTATTCTGATAAACAAGGTATGTTGCATTTAACAACATGGGCAGTCTTGCTTGCATCACTGGCCTTTGGCCTATCACTAGGTGCCCACAAACCATCCAACTCCTTGGATGTCACAACTACATGTAGATGGTAAAACTGCTTTCACAGTTATACTACAACTTCCTGTCTCCTCTACCTCACCTACCAGCCTTCTCTGACACAGTTAGTCCTCTATGCCATTTTTGCAACATTTCTTTCTTAAGCTATTTAGCTTTTAAAATATTTTACCTACACCCATTGTCTCTTAGTATTCCACAGCCAGGTACATGCCACCCATGGTCCTGCACTTCAATATCAAACACTTCCCTGGCAAAAGGCTGGGCAGCTGCCCCAAAGGAGACAAGTGATGTTTATATATTACCATTATAACAAAAAAAAATGAAATAAAAATTAAATAATTAAATAAAAGGATAATAGAAATGGCAAGGATTCAAAGCCAGCTCATCTCCTTTTCGACCTGCCCTTGATTCTTGCAGAATCAGGCTCCCTGATTTGGGGAGCACTTTCAGCTAGACCTGATTTCTACAGCATATCCATTTCCCATGGCACCATGTTCAGCTGGAAACCAAGCCACAGACATATCTGCCACTTCTCAGTTCTGAAATATGTGTGTATTTCTGAAGGATGTCCACTTGTGAAAACCACAATTAGTCAGATCTATCTATCCATTATATTCCTTGACAAATTAAAGCAACAGTGCAGTTCTCTAGTGCAACAACTTATATTCCCATCTTAACAGGTTTTAGGCCACTAAAACCCAAAATATGCTTCCAATTTACTGCTTTAATGTATTTAAATGCTATTCCATTTTTATCAATTTAATTGGTGTTACACTTTCCACAAAACAGCTACCATAACCCCTTCCCTTAGAGGATGCTGCTTGAAATGACTGAATTTTTCTTAAAAATCAGATAAATCTGTTTATCTGTACAAAGCCCCTTGTGGCCACTTGCTTAGTTGTTTATTTTTTTCCTTTTTGTTTAGTTTTACCTGTGATAGGCTCACAGTTGATGGATGCAGTACAACTATCATCTAATTAAATTGCTGGAGAGTTTAGCAGTTGATAAATACAGTTTATCAAAAAACTATCACTCAAGCTCTCACTCAGAGATACTGGTAAGTGCATTAAACCAATGTAAGCAACTTTTAAATAAGACAGTTCAATTTTAGTACATATCCAGAAGATAACTTCCATTTTACTTTATGATAATTTTCAATAGCAGAATATGATATAAGCACCAGCAAAGTAACATTTGGAACAACTAATTCAACAATAGGAGTTGGCACAGTTGTGTACAGTCTCTCTGAAAGCCAGGTACTTAAAGCATTTTTAAAAGTATGTTTTCTTCAGTGTAGGCAGCACATTGAGTCACAGCATAAATATAACTATGCACACATCCACACTGTGTATTTACACACACAGAAAGATCAGGCTGTGGGGTAAGAGAATTCCTTTTTTCACAAGAGCACTAAGGATATTTCTCTTCTGGGCAGTCTCATGTTCACAGGCAGCTGCCCCATGGCCTTGCAGATTTTCTAGGCAGAGGATCTGTGCAGCCACTGGTCCCTTCAACCACAAACTGGCCCCAGCTATTCCAGCATTTGTGAAACAAATTCAAACCCACCAAGGGAAATGAATATTCCATTTTTTATAGGCTCACATCTTCTAAAATGGATAATGATTTGGGTATTTCAGCTGACCTGGATTCGGGTAGAAATTCAGTAACATTATTTGATCTTCAGAGATCACCTGTTCTTTTGATGGTTTAGCTTCAGTATTAAAAATCTGAAAACTGACAATTTTGGGTTTGTGTTTTAACTTTCATTTGATTTTGCAGCATGGTCAAAATGAGACACTCTTGTAAATCAAAGAATAACAACCAGTCTTATTCTGTAATTACATGACTATGAAGAGAAACATAAATGCAATACCATACTTCTACTTTAGCTTCTACCTATTTGTCTTTCATTATCTGTAGATCACTCAAGACTAATTAATTCTGAGCCAAACAGTTTTCATAAGTAAATTTTTAGCCACAAAGTGAATTCATTGATTTTTCCCATTTTTGCATTACTGCACACAAAAGCACCAAAAGCTCACAAAACCCCACAAAAATTACCAATGCATTCCTTACATACTCTTGAGATAATATTACTGCAAATTCCTGACTTCAGTATTCCAGTAATGTTTCAGGCTCCAGTTTGAATGAGTTTCTCAAATTACAATTCCACACCATCGAATTTCTATGCAATGAAATCCTATATAACCACAAAGCCCTCTGTCTTACTGCAGCCATTATATAAAAAAATGGAGAATAAATAAATGGAGGCCATTTATTTATTCTTTCCTAAAATGCCAGCTTTAAATGTTTTATGATATCAGCCAGCAAAGGAAGTGTTTGGTGGCAAGTCATTTACACCATATATTCAAACAAAAAAAAGTGCAGTTCCATCAAACATACCTCCACAAGCCTGCTGGTATGTTCTCGAAATATAGCAGCATATTCCTTTATTTCTTTCTCTCTTCCATTTTTAGCAGCTTCAATGAGAACTAGAAGTGGAACAGTGGTATCTAAGAAGGAGTCTGAGATGTGATCTATAATGGCTTTACGGAGCTGCAAAAGAAAGCATTACATTAGTACCTGCTAACTGGGCTATTTGTTAAAGTCTACTATAATTACTGGCCATTAATATTTTATAACATAAACATCTACACACCGTATTTCTGCATTATTTGCAAGATTGGGTGTCTGAAACCTACTGCAGCTGCAATTTATCTGTTACACAGAAAGCTGTATTTAATTTTAGGGACAATTGTAATATGCCACTACCTAAATATGCATGTTTGTAAGTGTAAATGTCTGTGTGTGTGTGTACAGACACACGAAACACTTACAACATATACTAGTTTTGTTGAAATCAAGGGAGCCAAACAAATATTCTCCTTCCTTGATGACAAAATCGACTACTTACATGATTTCACACGTGAAAAATTAGTTAGTTCAGATCTCATGTCTCCTGGGTACTGTCCCTTGTAACTCAGATGCCAAGGGAGAAATCTATTTAATTTTACAGAGAAGATATCAATTTAATTATGTTTGCACTCCCAAAATAGTCTTCATCACACGTTTTCATAATTGTAAAATTACCCAAATATTTTCTTGTTGGGAAATCCGACAGCAGAGTCTGATTTGCAAGATGGTCGCCTTCGTGGTAATTATGTCACTGAGATTACTGATTATGCCATCTGATAACGTATTAATAGAGCAAGAAGAACTATAAATGAGTCTGAAGTTCAATTTTCTCTGCTAAAATTAATTGTTCTTGAACTTCTTACTTAAATTATTAATGAAGTGTAACATTCTGCTACAAATTATCCCTTTTAAATCAGGTTTCACATAAGTTTATAACTGATCTCCAGGACGTTACAGCACTTAAGGAGTTATTCTGCATGTTATAAACCCACACATGACAATTATTCAATTTAATCATGGAACACTCGACAAACATACCAGTTGTAGCAATACATGCAATGTAACTAAATTATCAAGTTTGCTGAATTTCCTACTGCAAAAATGTTACTTTTACAATATACAGAAAAGATATTGATTGGGACAGAAAAGGAAACAAAGTATTTGGAAGCGCTGACAGGGTTGTTGCCAAAGAAGATGTTTTCACTCAGAATTTTGCCCCAGTGCACCTGTGTGAAAACTCAGTAGAAGTAAAGGCTCCTACCAATAGAAAAATGCAAAAACCCACAGTCTTTTTGATGCTGCTGTGCTTGTAGGTAGGGCAGTGACCATGCACAGCAAAAATAATAGCAGAGAAATCTGTTGATTATCACAACAGGATTTGGATATGAATTTCACCACTACCTTTGAGATAGCCTCACCATCTAAAGCCAGCTCTCACTGACTCACCAAGGGGACAGACAAATCTTCCAAAAAACACACATGTTTGGAACGGTTTCTTTGTCTTCTAACTTGCTGCAGCCTATTCATTGTTATATGCTATCTGGACACACTGTATGTTCTGAAAGGAACTTAGAAAGACAAAGGCTATGCGATTCCAATAATTGGATTTTTTACATTCTCAGCTTCATTCAGGCTGGAATTAAAAAAAAATAAAAAAAGTTATTAAAAAGTTTTGAAAACTTTCACTAGTAGGAAAAAATATGTTGAACCTCCAGTCCTGATAAGTTACCTGTTAAAATTTTTCTGCTGGAAAGGCCCAGATGAAGAAAACAGACATTTTTTTCCTGTTTAAAATTAAGTACATGAATGTGACGTTGAAGAATCACAGTTTAAAACTTAAGATTTCAATTTACAACAAAAAGCAACAAAAACCTGTGGAACCATTATATCCATGGCTGATGATTCATTATCTCCAAGAGAAATATTTTTGGGTTCTGCACAGCCCAGGCTGTAGGACTTTTGCAGCCTTAGTGTATTATCTGAAGACCAGTGACTGTAATAACCTCAGTCACATTTGTGGTGAGCTTGAGGCATCCAATTTCAAACCAGCAGCCTAATTTTATCTCTCATTGCATAATTCTTTGCTATAGCTTTTTACTGGTTTGCCTGGTTTAATTAACCTCTCACATATAAATTATCACTATTATTTTGTTCTAAGAAATCCACTATCCTGCAATTAAACAGCAGATCGTGCCTTCTTAAAAAAAAAAATAATAAAAAATAATAATAATAATAATGCTGTGTCTTTACTGAATACAAACAAGTTTGAAATTATGTTCCAGTTTCAGGTCTTCAAAAGAAATACATGAAGCTGAGATTTTTCAAAGGATGGCTCACGTAGCATTAAAGAACCAAGAAATGCAACGTAGAACAAAAGAGGGGAAAGACAAAAGAAAAAAAGGAATATCTGAAGCAAGATTTTATTTCTTTTCATCCTAAGCATAACTGTTTTCATGACTCAGTAAGTCTGACTCTGGCCACCTCTAGAGCAAAATGCTAACAGCAAACCACATAGGGAGGCTTACAAACGGACACAGGACAGCAGCAGCAGTGCTGGCAGGCAATGCTAGGGAAGTTATTGTGCTATAATTAAAACTTTTCTCACATTTTAAGTGAAAGAGACACCATCACAAGAGGGAAAGCAGGGGAGGATGATGCCTGACAAACAGTTTTATTTTTAAGATGCAAGGTCTTGTTCCTACCCTTTGAGCAGACTGTAACAGAAGCAGAAGCATGGGGAATTTTTGTTTTGACATCAAAGCGCATTAAAAAATAATATAGAAAGATGCTGTTTATAAAACATGGGGCATAAGGTTGTTAAAAACAGTGGAAGGTAGAGAAGAAAATGCCAGCAGCTGTTTACAACACTATTAAACATCAGTATTCTGATGAGTACAGAAAACTGTGTTTGCCTCTATTTGCCTCTTGCCTCAAAAGACTACCCTGGCAAAAGTCCTGGACAAACCACAGATCAGTTATTATTGAGGGACTTCTCTTTCCTGTCTCGAAGGGATGCCAGCAAGGCAATCTCCTTTGTGTTCAGGAAAAGCTATCCATGATGAAGAAGGAACATCGAAATATAAGAACATCCTGAGGAATAACATTTATAAAAACAACCAACCAGCCAAAACTGCAGCAAACCATAGGAGAAACATCTGTGCAGTCCATTCACGCTACACTGGGAAACAACTGGGAGGCAAGAACCGAGTATGGTAATTTTCCATAATTAGAAATTAGAATGAATAGGCAATTCCTTCTTAAATATTCATACAGCTCTACGAGGAAGGAACAGTGACCTAGGCAAAGCTGCACACCCAGAAATGGCATGCACATCTCTGGCACAAAGCAAGTAAAAATCAAAACAAAGCAGAATAGCTTAAAATCTCCACAAGTAGTGGCCAAGTTCTTGAAGTGAATGCAAATAACTTCCCTCGAAAAGCCAGAGACCTTTCACAACTTCCAGGATACACTATTACTGAGGTGGCTGCCTTTGCCTTCAGGTCTTGTCAGACACGAGCCCTCTTTCACCCCACTTCCTGAGGCCTACAAAGGTGTTCCAAAGGGGGCCATGGCACAGCCCACAGTCAGGCTGGTGCCTGGGCCAGCATCTGTGTGACAGTTCTTTTTATTGGGTACTACTGAAGAGACTCCCAGAATGCAAGTTCATAAGGTTTGGTGTTTAACCCCAGTTTTGCAGAGGCAATGCCAGCAATGACTGAAAGCAGAGCGCACACCATAGGCCCAAATCCACTGTGAGTGACTGACGGAAAACCAAAGAGGATACACAGTATCATTTTTTTAAAAAAAAGGTATTATAAAAGCTATAAAGAGTAGAGCAAACAACAATTTTCATGTTTCTTGTAAAATTGCTGGGAGACAAAATAATGAATGCTCATAAGTGAAAGCAAATAAGGTTCTATTGCAATATCTGCTGGCACAGAACTCACAATTTCATGTTTCCCAGATCAGGAATTAGGCATGCAGTAAGCATCCTTCCTAAAACAATTCTTATGCAATTCACATGTATGAACATAAAACAGGAGACAGATGAAATATTTCTCATAAATACTTTCCAGTGGAAAATGTCAAGAAGCCACAGAGCTATTCTGGTTAGAGAAAATTACTGGTTCTAGATTGGCTATAAATTGGGCATAATTACATTCAGCCTGAACATTTTCCAAAGGTTTACAGAAAGACACAAATTGGCTTAGTTAACAGCTTTTAACCACTGTAACAGAGTCAATAAACTGTTACAAGCTGGAGTTTAATTAACTCATGGAAGAGATTGTAGGGCAGAATGGGATTGTTCCTAGACACACTGAGCTCATGATGCAAGTTGCCAGGTCTCTGCACTGAACATACTTTTGACAGAACGTAAGCAGAAATTGGACAGCTAGTTAGTAACAAATATACACATATACCTATAATATATATTTATTTGATATTCATCTCATCTTTCAAGGCTTCCCCTGGCTTATTATGGGAGCAGGAAGGAATTTATTCATCATTTTGAAGCACAGGCTGGCTTGTAAGACTGTACACGAAGTCGGGAGGGATATTCTTCCACCAGAGGGTTGTTAAATAGCCACAGCCAGAGGCAGGACCAAAACAGTGTGTGCTCATGTTCTGTGCAGCCATGAACTTTCCTATAGGTGGGGCAGCCTGGCTGAAATAACTACTGGCTTTCCAGCTTTCTTTTCTAAACTGGCACATGATACACCTTCAACAAAATTTACAATTTTTCTCAAAGAAGTTTCTGGCAGAGAAAAGATGTTGTGGATTTTGGTCCATGTCTCACACTAGTTTTAGGATGCTAGGATGCAAAACAGGTGGGTGGACTGTGGACCAGGTATTCCAAAGACCCTTTGTGCTGTAAGATTCTCACAACTGTAAAGACTTTGACATAGTGACTCCATAGTTCCTTCATGGTGTCTGTTCCAACAACCAATAATAATTTAAGCTTATTTAAAATAAAAAGAATCTTGATGTCCAGAGTACATTACTAATATATATCTATAGAAAATATATATTTAGACATGTATACATGCAGAGATTTGCCTATGTACAAATATATCTTCAGCCAGTATAATTTGGATTTTTCCCAGAGTTTCAAAAACTAGTATGTGTATATCCCATGGAAAAGTGCAACTATCTTCAATATTTTTTTAATATGGTAAAAAAAAACCCTCTTTGTTTTCAAAATGCATAAACTGAAAATTGCAATTTTGAAAGGCATCCTTCAAGACCCTTTTCTACCTCTTCCTTTCCCCAGATTGCTCACCTGTCTGCGGAGGTCTCTTGTCTTCTTGCACATACTGTCTATTGCCACGTTCAAGGCATTATTTCTCACTTTCTTGTCAGCCTGTAATAAATGTGACAGAAAACACAAAGATGGTTAATTGTGATTTCTCAGCAAGCATGTTCTTTTTGTCCTCAGTTCAGCAGAGCATTTGGTAAATCATATATGTGTACAGATTTTTCAGATTTTAATACGTTTCAAGAGCCAATATGCACAGAATGCCAATTTGTAGTGATAAGTGTAATTTGTTGAATGAAAACATATGCTTTAGTAGCAGTCTATAGGAACAAAATTAAAAACTTTTCAACTTCTGAATTGCTGTAATACTCTTAGTGTAATCCGGGGTTACTTGTGGAAGAACATTAATAGAATTATTATTTTACTATTGATGTCAATCCATTATCACAATAATGTTATCTGTCTACAAACAAGTCATAAATTCAGATGCCCACAATGCAGTTTGGTAATGTTTTAGTTTGCAGCACTCATTATTTAATTCCTGGAAAACAGAATGGGGGAGTTTCAAAATGTCCAAGCTGTTGCAATGAAATGATGTTGTTTCATTGCTCATGAAATGGTACCTCTTCATTTAACAGCACATTCATTCTCAGCATCCAGAAGATTGAGTTCTTGTGATACTGGAGAGGTCTTAAGAGAATCAGTTGTACCCTTCCTAAACAATGTTATTTTTTTTCATTTCTACCTGTAGGCAAAGTGCTTATATCATTGTTAGCTATTTGAAAAGTGTAGTTAACACTTTTATTGGACTGCCCAGCATTTTTTCTGTACAATATCACCATAATAGCTCTGTGTCTTATAGCTGGTTGGGATATTTTTTTTCCCTGTTAGCAAAGAAACTACAGGAAAAACCAAAATGCCTGATGAAGTTTGTTTCCCTAAAGCAAACAATCATTACTCACTACCTTTGGACTGCCCTGGTCTGAAGGAAAGAACCACAAACACTGAAAGTGTCTTTACACAAAGTCTTAAGTCAGTGCTCAACATTTACAGCAAAAAGAACCAGATTCTCATAAATGCTGAAGAAATAGCTGTGTATACTGACCACAACATCTGGACTTCAGGGAGAGTACACCAGGATGTCTGTATTATGAACATGACTCTCCTGTTTTGTAAATAATATTAAAATTAATATAGAATTTGTAATATCTCAGTAGGCACCTAGGTGAAGCTACTAGATAACAAGGCCCCTTGTTATCTACAATAAATCATATATCAGTCAGAGTTATTTCCTTGCTAAAAAAAAAAAACAACCAAAATAATCTGTGAACAGAACAATATGCTTAATAATAATAAAGCAAAGACTAGAGATGATCAGGAAAAAACCTTTATATTAAAACTGAAAGAGCAATGTAATAAAATGAATGCCTTGAAATTATTAGTCTAAAGGGAACAATTACTTTAAAAATTGAGCTTATATATTCAGGGGGACTTAGAAATTCTCCTGTGATTTTTCTATTTCTGAAATTGCTTAAGGGTCTTGGAGAAAGGTCTGAACTTCACCTTAAAACCTCCAAGGAATCCCTAAAGGTAGACATTCACTTTTTGTATCACGGTAATGCAATCGGTTCTCATACCAAAGCTGGCACGGGAACAAAGCAAATAATGTCTCCTCTATGTTTTGTAAGTTATTGTAAAACTTGACAAGAAAACTTATCCCTTCAAAAAACTACCAGGTAAACAGGGCCAGTAAAAGCACTGTGGATACAACTCAGCTTATGCCTATGCATTTTCAGACTACAAAGATGGCACATCCTTTGAAAGCTTTATAGTCAGAGCTTATTTTCCACTAAGACAGAATCAATGTAAAATACTGGGATTTTTATTTTTTTTTTTAGTTCTCTAGTAATGTCTAACTTCAAAGGTGGCAACTAATGATACAACTGGCTCTAAACAAACCTAAACCTAAACCACTCAGTCAGTGAGTGGCATATATTGAACAGAAAACAAGGAAAAAAATACTTTATTTGCAAATTCTTAACATTGTCAATAGTCGATGTCTAGAAAGCAAATCTAACTTTAACCGAAGTTATTCTTCACCTTGTGTTTTCCCCAAGAGCCAAATAAGCTGTAAAATGCAGCTTCAGGCTGTAGAATGTGGACATTTCCAGAATGCAGGTAACCTCAGAACTGCAGACTCTCTTTCTTCTTCAAAGAAATTTAAACAGCAAAAACCCCACACTGCTGTTCACATAAATCCTGCTTATAAAGACTTTAGAATTTCTAAATTGTGTACAGTCCTTTCAAGTCAGAAGGACACCTGACTACAAAGTCTCCTGTGGGAACACTTCCAAACATCAGTGGCCTCGTGCTGAGTTCTCCAGTCACTCATTGGTCCCACGTACCTTAAGATGCTGAATTACTCCTTCAAGTTTTTATTCCTCTGCACACTTCCACCTCAGATCTGTACATGACAGTTAGAGTTCAAGATCTAGACTAGATGATTACACTTTTTAAGAACTGAAAAAGACCTGATTTAATATTTTAAAAGTGTCTATTAAAATGATGGCACAATGAAACTAAAGGTGATCCAAACACCCCTACACTGCTCCACTCTCCAGTGATAGAGCTCACAGGTCTGTATTTGCAACACTCTGCATCTACTTGTCTATTAACATTCTTATAACTGCTGTACTTCAAAACAAACAAGCCTATCCTGAAATAGTTCCTTCTTGTACAGGGTGACTGAATCAGGATAAGGGGTAGGAAAAATATGCAAACTATTCTGGGCCTGGATTTCAAAAATCAGGCAGTTGAGCTCTCTCAGTTTTCCTGCATTTACCTACTGTTTTTTTCTGTTTAATACATGTAATAGCAGTGATATGGCTCCCTTGTAAAGATTCTAAAAGCAATATCCTGCTCCTATTTCAATGCCTTTTTAAAATTTGAAACATTTTACAAGCACTAAGTCACACTGTTATTAATACTCCACTAAGTGAAAATAAGTATTTTTAATTAACACTGGATAGCCTGAAATAAATGCTGGGTATTGCAAATAATAACACAGGCCTACCTATTTCACACACTGGAAAACAACAGAAGTTGAATGACTCAAAAACCACATGAGCAGAAAATCTTTCCTGCTTGATTTTCATTTAAAACAATCCATATCTAAGGGCAGATTCTCATCTGACACAGGACTATCTCCCCACTGGTTTTAATGGACTTCATTTAAATCACAATTTGGGCAGGACTACTTCAATGATCACCTAATTTCTTCTAGTACTCAGGCTAATAGACATGAGCAAAATTTATAAACACTTATATAAAAAAGAGTATATAAGAGGATACAATCAGCCATAAGTATTAAAACAGCAAATACTATTCATTACATCAGTCAGTGAACACCCCCACTTTAGCCATAATCCAGAATTCAGTTACAACAGAGAACTGAAGTACTCTCATTAGCAGGACTAAACCAAACAAGTGAAATGGAGCCAGTTTATTTGGGTATGTACTGGTGATAAAGTAGTCACAAGGATTTACTTAAACCTTGCAAGGTTGCACTCCTTACAGAAATCACTTCTGCATCCCCTCTGAAGGTCCTGAACCTCTACTCTATATAGAGGGTGGGGAGAGAGAATTAATTTGGTAGGTTGAGGGTTTGTCTTGTAAATAGTCCCTCAAAATACTCATATTTAAAAACAAAAACAAACCAACCAACCAAGAACCCCAAACAAACAAAAAGCAAAAAGCAAAACACAAACTTCTAAAAGTAAATTGTAACAGGCCTTCACAAAGCACCCTGGATATTTTGGACATACACACCTGAGGGAGATACTGGGATTTCAAATATAAAATCAATATTTTTCAGAACTAGTCATACATGTTCTAAACCACATCTGTAGTCTCTAGCCTCTCCATGTGGTGGAGTAAAAAGGAGCAATTCCATGACGAGAGCAGATACCTGCTGAATTCCCTATTCCGGAACTGCTGGCGTCTTAGCTATAAACTTAAAAACTACTTTACTTTCATCCTATTCAGATATATTCATATATATATATATATATATATATATATATATACATATTCATATATATATATATACACATATTCATATATATTCACATATTCAGATGGAACTTCATCTTGCCTTCCTGGATTTACACATTAATCTAAACAAATATAAGCTGAAACAAAGCAGTGATACTTCACTGGAATGTTTAAAATTACATAGATTTTTAAAATCAAATACATAACTTTAAGCCATATTGTTCTCAAAGACTCTCCTGCAAATAGATTTCCATACGTAAAGACCTATGGCCCCCAAACACGTTTTGTTTCATGGGATGTGTCTGTTCCCAAATACTCATTGTACAATCCTGGGAGGAATGAACAGAAAAAAGAAATCCAATCTGCTGCCAGGACTTCCTTTGTTTATCACAGAATCACAGAATGGTTGGTTTGGAAAGGACTTCAAAGATCATCTCATTGCAATCCCCTGCCATGGGCAGGGACACCTTCCACTAGCCCAGGTTGCTCCAAGGCCCATCCAGCCTGGCCTTGGACACTTCCAGGGATGGGGCAGCCACAGATTTTCTGGGAACATGTGCCAGGGCCTCTCCACCCTCACAGGGAAGAAGTTCTCCCCAATATCCAATCTAAATCTGCTTTCTGTCAACTGTCTCCAGCAGCGTACCATGACTCTGGGATAAACATATTTTGATTTAGTTCCACGTTTCCCACGACAATTTTATTTTAAAAAAGACTAGCACATTTATCAAAATCAGTTCTCTATGGAAATATTTTTCAAAAAAAAAAGTCAAGCTAAAAGGTAAACACCAATCAATACTACAATAAGTTAAGAAATGTCAGAGCTCTAATTAAATGACTGATTATTTGGGGCTATATGTAGACTGACAATAATGCTATACTCAGTAATTATATGCTCCTGTACATTGTACCTTAATTAAAAAAAAAAACAACAAAAAAAAACAAAACCACAAACCAACAAAAACCAAAGAAATGTCCATCATACAACTTAAGACATTAAAGCAAAGTCAGAGCCTCTATAGAGATACCCAGCATTTTATGTCTGTTGTTACAATTTAGCATTTAACATTTAATGGTTTTTTGTATATGGAGCTTATAAATGGTTCTTCTTTTGGGTTACAAAGTCATTGCAAATTCTAAACAAAACCAGAGCATAAAAAAAAATTGTCTAAAAAGCAGTGACAAAATTTATTTTGCACGTTGAAACAATGTTGTCATTACTTGGGAAATTTCCACACCTGAATTTGCTGTGCAAAGACAAAATCATTTTTTTTGTACCCAGCTCACAGAAAGCCTGATCTTTCAAATCCTAATTCACAAAGTAAAGACACCTGCAAGCACCTGCATCAAAAAAACCCCCAACCTTATAAGTCTTTGTAAGGGAAGATCCAGTTCAAACCTGTTGCAGAATTTATTAGTTCACATGTTTTAATATAAATGGAGAAGGGTCAAGAGGTTTGTCACCTTGATTACAGTTGGTTTCCTTCTGCCAAAATTAGTTAACACAGTGCTTCAGCCATCAGTAACTAAAACTAATATCACTTCTTACATTCTTTGCTGGGAGGAGACAATGGATTTGGCATCTTGAAGGTCACACAGAGAGACAAAACATCCAAGATTAGTGTTTGGCTACGACACACCTGTGAGAAGTGCCAAGTCTGGGGCAGAACCTCTTTGGACCAATCTGGATGTCACTAGGCCCCAGGAATATTTGCCCCTTAAATGCAGAATTCATGTAAATATTGTTTTACCCTTCAAATTCCAGCTTGCTCCTCAAAGTGCAATGTCCAAGTGAAAAACAAGATCCCTTCTTAAAGGTCACATGCCTAGTTCAATAAACCAAAATGATCTTCTCCAAACCTGTAGATCTCAACGGACAAGTTTGCGTCAGATTTGAACACAAAAGGAAGCCAGTTCTTTACAGTTCTAGTTTCCAAGTCTGTCCCACGCTTTCAAACAAACTTTTTTTTCAAGACCTCTCTTTATTCTGCATCCTGGAAGGGGATAGGAATAACTTTTTGAGCGCAGAGAACCTCATTGAAACCTGGAACTATTTCGATGCAGGAACAGTTATACACACAGGATTCACAGCAGTGACACATTACTAAATTCTGCTCGAGAAATCTCTTAAATGAACATTTTAGAAGTTATTCAAGGAATCCACTGACAACACAGCAAAGGCAGAACTTGACATTTCCGACATTTTAAAGGACAAAAATTCTTTTGAAAAGACAAAAGCTCTCAGGCCTTTCCATAAAGCATTTCAAAGCCTATATTTACTGTGCATCAAAAGCCTGCAAGGGGGAATTAATATATGAGGACAGTCATTACCTTTCTTTTTTAATGGAGGAAGCACAAAGAATGAATAACCCACCTGTGGTTTTAAGTTCAAAATCACCATATTCACTCAGTGACACAGATTTCCTACTCTAATACACCTACCCTAGTGCACTTCCTTAAAGACACCTGACTTAAGAAAACATATTTCTGTGATTAACATTTAAGTATATTTAAAAAAAAAAAAAAAACCAAAAAAAAACAGGAGGAGGGGGGGAAACCAAACCCTACAAGGGCATAGAAAATCATATGCAAACAGAGCAAATAGGGATTCTTTCATGTGGAACTGTTTCTCATCTGTTTCTCATTATATATAGGGTTTTTTTTTTCCTCAACAGCTTCAATATGAGATTGTCAATTTTCTCCTTTTCAAGCCAGCATGGAATACTCCCTCTGAATCTAATGCAGTGAGATGTGAAGTACCTCATAAGAAATTAATTACCTCAACCTCTGCTGGTATCAGCTGGAGTACCAAGGGCTCTCCTCACTGTTTGAATTACCCTTTCCCAATCAATATGCAGGAAAAGCCTCAAATTTAAAGCCTCCCAGTGTAACTCTCTACAAGCTTTCAGTTACATATAGTTTGTAACGCCACAAAACAAATTTAATTCTAAAGAAGCATGCATAAAACAGCCTAAAAAACCCAGAAACAAAGATTCAGAATGCATAACCCTTTAATTATTAAAAAAAAAAAACCCAAAACTGAAATTTTCAGGTCCTAATGAATCCAAAAATCTCAGAAAGAATTACGGTGGTGAAATATGCTTAATATTGCACATTTTAATCCACTCTCCAAAACATTGGTGTCAGTCAACTGAAGCTGGGGAAGGTGGCCAGGCTGTCTCAAAGGACAGAGCTGGATTCCTGGGATACTAAATCCTCTTGAAAGTGACTGTGATCCAGCCAAAGGATGAAAGGAGGAACTTGTGCTATCTTCAATTTTTATTCAATTATACATAAAACAAATATCTCATTATATCATGTGTCTTCCTACTTTTTCACATTGGGAATATCAGAAAAATTCAGCACGATTCCAAGGTGATCCTAAAAAACACCCATATTTTTCTAGTACATTTTTGGGGGAGGAAAAGTGTCCCAGGAAGTGAATGTGTCATAACTGCTCTGTTGGAAAGCAAATACAACCATCACTTACCCCTTCTAATGCAAAAACCAAAAGCCACAGGCATTTCTTATTCAAAATACAGTCTTAACACTTGACAGAGAAACCTGAAGGGCCAGTGGTAGTTTATTTGGGCTTGTCTTTACACTTTAAGCCTGGTGGAGGAATCAGCAGGGAGTAAAAAAGATGTTAGATTTCTTTTAATCAGATGTTACTGTCACTGACAGATGATGCAGGAGGGACAGGCAAACATAAACAGAAATACAGCAGCATCCAGACTATTAAGTGACAGCAAGAAGCAGACTTCAGGTTAATCTGCTTTTTACTAAGAAGCAATTTTCTAAGCTCCTAGTAGAGAAGTTTTTAATTGAATATCCATCTACCTTTCACCAAAGTGTCCTGGTACTTTTACAGCAGGAAAATAGAAAATTAGTTGGAGAGAATTTCAGCCTACAACAGCAGCATAAGACTTTCCTATGATGAACTATCATATAAATTGCTTGGAGATTATATGCTGCTATGAGAGGGAGGAAGGGGATGGAGGCAGAAGAAAATTCAAAGTAAAATAGAGTGGAGCTGCTGAGACAGTCTTTCTCATCCAGATTGTTTAAAAGTCTTAGCTGCACTCTAAATCAAAAAGTTATGTTCTTAAACAGTAGTCATAAATAGGAAAAAATGTCCAGCACTAAGCTGCTCGACTTCTGCCACACCCAGGGACTGCCTGAGTTACTCCAGTTTCCAAAGTGCTATTTCTCCAGCACAGCAAAGGCACAGCCTGCATTTCTCAAGAAAACAAAACCAATTTTACTGTGGTTTTAGATGTGCTGTTTTAATGCACAGTGCACTGTGTACACAGATTCCAACAGACTTAGGAAGAGTGTAACAATGTTTAAATCAAACCGCATTATAAATATACATATAAATACTTAAAAATATATAAAGTTATTATAAACATAGCTCTAAAAAAGGATCTTTCAAGTCCTCGTAGCCACTCCATACCACACAATAACATCACACTTTCTCCTTATTTTCCCACTACATCCAGGAGTACCATGAAGAGGTAGAACAGTAAAACTAAGAAGGTGATTTCTTTTTTCCTTTATGAAGTTTGCTACATTTACAGACGTTATTCTGAGAAGATCTCTATGATGCTATTCATGATCTCTGATAGAACAGACTTGCTATGATACTTCTTTTAACAGAAAACCAAGCATATTTTTGTACCACATTGGATTGGTAATGAAGATTGATTTCCCTGATTCCCTTGATCTGAGATTTCAGCTGTGCCTGTATCAATAAAGGCATTTGCGCTTGTAATTATTCTAAAAACACCTTTATTTTCACTCACACATAACTTATATTCTATAACATTTCTGTGGAATGATTTGAAGGAACCTGTTTTGAGATAAACCCATGATAGAACTTAGCCTACAGACAGAAACCTTATGAAAATAGCTACTTGTCAGACTCTCAGCTCTAAACCAGGCAAAGGTTGGCCATTTCAAATAATATGCATGAATTTGGCTCAGTTCAAAACTGTACTTTTAAAGAAAAGTCAAATGCTGAAACCCTAAACAGACAAAAAATGTAATTCCATTTAATTATGTATTAATTGTATTAGTTAATCCCTTTACAATCCAGAGTAATGAATTTAATTTAACACCACACTGTGATGTAATACGTGAATCTAGGAGGCTTGCAGTCACTTAAGCACATGCAGTGAATGAAAATCCAGCTTTTAGGGAGAGGACTATGGTAAATCTCAGATTTACACAAATACTAAACCCTCACCAGCACCCTGTATGTATGAGTCCAGACTGTATGAATTCCTGTTCTGTCCATACAGAGCACCACAAGGTAAGAAGTATCAACACAAGACTTTTTGGGGACTGTCAGAGCAAATAATAGTCGATGCAATCGCTTCACCAGCTGAATTCAGTCACTTCGGAACAAAACATCCCACTCTCAATAGCAAGGCAAAGAAATGGCTCCCAGGTGTTTTTCCTAGAAGCTCGTGACTAAATGTTTCAAACACTCAAATGTTATTTCAAAAAAATCACTGCTGTTAACTAGAGAAGATCTATTCTACTTCAGGTAAATTCTCTTAGCATTTCAGGAGGAACCAACACGAAAGAGGTTGATAAAAGAGCACCGGAATGATCCTTTAACACCAACAACTGCCAGAAAAGAGGCCATTGCACAGCCATTTATTTACCAGATTGATTTGGACAGTGAGAAATTGGTGCATTACTTGGGCTGTTGGATCATACTCTCAGCACAAGCTTGAAGAGCCTGGGTTTCTGTGCTACAAGAGAGAAAAAAAAACCCCGATTTGTTAAAAGCTGCAGTTAACAAACGGAACAAGGGAGGCTGTGTGTGACAGCACGCAGGGAAGACAACTGAACATTACAGTCTCCTACAGGGCAGGGATCTGCAGAATCCTGCAGGACATCAGGGAAGTCTGCTATTCAGGGCATATTCCTCCGCAGTTCTATGCAGAAATTCTCTGCTGCATTTTTGTTTTCACACAGAGATAAACAAATACACCTGCAGAAAGTTCAAGCTCAGAATGCAACAGTTTTGACATTCTAACAAAGCAATCATGCCTCATGTTGGAAGTTCCTTTTCTGCAGGAATTTTTACCTTAAACACTGTAGAGAATTTCTGTCTAAATTTCCAAGTTTCGTTTTAATTTTTTAATTATTTACATCTCTAATTGGCCAAAGAATTGATGGATTATAAATTAACCTAAATTTGCCTATAATTGTCATCAGCTCCATGGAAAAATACAGTAAAAAAAGGAAAGGAAAAGTATCTAACTAGAACAGAATCAGTAGAAAAGGAACTAGGAATTATGTTGAGTAAAGCAAAAATATTATAGAACTCAAAGACCTTTTTCCTTTATGATTTATACTAATTCCTTCACTTTCAATGAAATAAATGAAATACTTGACTGAAATCTAATGAGTAACCTGTTCTTACTATAAATATGTGCTACTGAATTATACGTAAAGTTTAAAGAATATTAAAAATGCACAAACTCAGAAAATTAAAAGCAAAAAGCTAAGTAGGATCTTTGTAAACATCCTTCACTAGCTGTAATGCACACAAAAATTCATTTAGAGTTTGCATTTTTTAATAAATGCATATAAGATGCATTTATATTAAAGAAATATTCAGATTGTGTTATAATGACCTGTATTCTGGGTCTTTAAAAGATCTGCTGTTTGCACACCCTAAAAGGGGGCACGTAATGTAAGATTTGAAACTTTTCCTTAATAAAATGACAGAGTTTGCCCTCAGATCTCCCTTCTTGCTCCTCAAGACAGTGTATGGAGGTCAGAGGAAGTTCAGTCAACTCTCAGCCACATGATGGATGCATAAATAAGAATCACAGAATCAGCCAGGTTGGAAGGGACCTCTGAGATCATCAAGTCCAACCCTTGATCCGCTCCCGCCGTGGTTCCCAGCCCATGGCACTGAGTGGCACTAAGATAAGCCAGGCTAGAGCCAAATGTCCATCCAGACTGCAAACTTTACTGCTAAGGAAATCTTCTTTGTTCTTTGCAAGTGCTTTCTTTGTTCTAACAGGTGAAGCCACTGATCATCTGCATTTACTAGCCGGCAGAGTTTTGAAGCTTCTCATGCACTTACTGATGGAGGTGCCACCAAGCCAAAAGCCACCTCAGCTCCTGGTTCTTCCAAGATGCTGCAGCATTTGCTGCCACTGACTATGTATCTCTGCATTTCATGACACGCAGAGACGTATTATTCAAACACATGGCAATAATCACACATACTATGCAAATATTAATACAGATAAATATGCCAGACTGAATGGTTTACTTTATAAACTGCCAATACTGCAGGCTTATCTGAGGGAAGGCTGAAAACAGCACATGCACAAAGCTCTCAGTTTCTCATATTTGAGAGCCATGTTTAAGCATAGCAAGTTAAAGAAAATAAAATTTTACGTTAATTTGGGAAATAAATACTCAGAGATACCTTAGAAAATACTGCTAATAAGTGCCATGGAAAGAGAGTTTAGCATAAAGTAAAACTGTGAGATTCTGAGAATGAAGATAATGTGACATTTATTATTTATCTTACTTCAGACTTCCATGAATAAAATATTTGCTATCGTACTATGAACACTATGGCATAATGTAAGCTCTTGTGTAATCCCTCCCACTCCAATCTCATTGCACCAAAAGATATCCCGGCATCCCTATTCCAGAGTCACCAAAAAAACTGTGTATCTGGTATTGAGGGAAAAACTGTGGAATCAGTTCAGATATCAACTGTTTATAAAAGTATAAAACATATTAAAAGACTCAGTACTGAAACTGTAGCTTCAATTTGGCATCATCTTTTGTATGTAAATAAATATACTTCATAATGCACTTGTTATATCAAACATACCTCAGGGTGCTGCACTTCCAGACTGCAACAAGCACTGCCTTAAAAAAAAAAAAAAAAAAGTTTCTGGATATCTCCTTTCTTAAACTACTAAAATTTTCACTCTGAAAGTTTACATTTAAAAGTCCCTTTTTCAGGGATATTCAAGGGTGCCATATGTTCATTTTTAAATAGAGTATGTTTTGTAAGCAAAACACCTCTACAGTCACGTAACAATATTATACACAAAAAGCAAGTAAAAATAATAATTGAACAAAACCACATTAATGGGATCCAAGAAAATATAAGAGTAATTGTACATGAAAAGGGTCTATGCCAGACTCTGCTGACAGCATAAGAGAAAATGGATGCTGTAGTAAACCACATTCCACAAAGCACAAAACTCACGTGACAGTGTGTCTGCAGAAAATGTTAATAACAGCCAAATCAAAATCATGAAAAAAAAAAAAGAAAATAGGAAAACTAAGCAGAAAAGGCAAAGTAAATATCCCAGGCAAGGTTTCTTCTTTCTTCTGTAAAAAAAGAAATTAAATTATAAATTATGGAAGAGTTGTTTCCTACTCACAAAGCATGAGTGAGAAGGATACTTGGAACTGAAACGAGTTTGCAGAACCAGGGCTCAGTTTTTCTTGCTTAAGACTATCAGACTCAGACTCATGCTTATTTTAAGTGCTTATATTAAGTCTTAGCAGAGCAGGTGCCAACTGAAAGATTCTCTGGCTTTGGGGGAATCCCATCAAACCTCTCAGGGCAACTGCTTCTCCCCCGCCCCAAGCGATCAAGAGTGGAGAACAGCAGACAGAGCTACAGGGCACAGGAGCTATGTCTGATTTACACTGCCCTGAGAACCCACTCCAAGAAAAAAGAAAAAGGACCTTTGTGTTGTAAATTATGTAGTCAAACAGGATCCCTTCACATATTCCACACCAGCCAAGTCCAAACCCAAAAGCTGAGAGACAGCCAACAAAACAGTGCTTTCATTAAATCATCATGGTAATCCCATAGCACTTTAAAGCATGTAAAACAAATAAAGTATTCTCTTTCTCAAATAAGTGAGATTTTAAGCAAAACTGATAGATGGAGGTTATAGGGACTGGGACATAACAGCTTTTAAAACATTCCAGTTCAATCCACCATAAGCAGTTCTGAAAAGTCCCTAACAATATACAGGCAATGTGTACTTGGAGCCTCTGGGTATTCTCACCCAGGTTTCAAGAAATTTCGAGAGGTAAGGAAGTTGTAGTGCTTGCAAACACATTAAGTGCAGGTTTTGTTTAGAATACACAAGTACACACATACTCTACCCAAGCTCAAGAAAGGATGCTTATAGCTATATTAGCTTTGTTGCTGTTTTTGCAGTAAGCAGCCAAAAAGTGCAGGAATTACGTACATAGGGTAGATAAAATAGGCTAAACAAAATACACAGTAATATCCACTTATTCCTCATGCAAAAAAGACATAAAGATCCCATGATATACAAAATATCTTTAACCACTTACCACAATATATATTAAGTATGGCATTTACTGAAAATGTTGCACTTTTCATTTAGCATTATGAACAGTTCTAACAGTAGCTTGCTGGCAATCACAAGGTTGTGAAATGTGCAATGCATAAATACTATGCTTTTAACAAATATCATCCACTAAAAAGTGATCCCACCTAATGGTATCCAATATCATTTTGAAAGATAAATACACTCAAGTTTTTATCTGTAACCTGAGCCTAAACAAAAGCAAGACAACAAAACTGAAAGGTTCAGTGCATTAGTTGAAGGAGCTGGTAAACCTAAGTACACTGTAGGCAACTTTGCTGATAAAGCTAAAAAAAGAAAATAAGAACAAGCTTCTAAGCAGCACAAACAACACTTTGCTTTCATTTTCACATATAACTGATATACCAAAGAATAGTATGCTCAGGGGCTCTAAATGATATATGATGGAAATCAGTGAAGAAACAAAAATCAGGCAACTCAATTCCAGCATCAACGAACATTCAACATAGGGCAGAGAACGACAGGAGTTGCCAGTTCTTGCTAACTTTAAATTCTGGAGGTTGTTCCATGCAATCCTGCCATCCCTGAACTTACAAAGTACTAATTAGACATTGTCACTTAGAAGGTGGCTCCTCCTGCATTTCAAGGCTGATACAAAGAGACATTGCCATAAAATGAAGGCGCGGACCGCCTGTGGCTGAAAACAAACAGCTTCCAACCTCGGGAATAAGTTTAGTAATGGAGAATGGAGAGTTGAGCATGAATGCACCACGTGACAGAATGGCATCTTGGAAAAGCTAACACAAGCAACTCTGAAAACAAATCTGTAATTTTCAATAGGTTTACTTGTTGACTTACAAGGCAGCAATTTGGAATTGCAAGGCAGGGCTTTATAAAGCAGTTTTTCTTCAGTCTTTTGAAAGAGAAACTAAAGTTCGAGAAACAAAATCTTTGTCACAAATATGTTTCTATTATTACAGAAGCAGTTAGCATCCTCTCTAGTTAGCAATAGTTAGTCGTCTCTAATTAGCAATTAGCATCCTCTGACTGTCACCTACCACAACACAGCTTTCACAAAATATGGGTCATGCTCCTTGCTGCATAATGATATACACTGTTAAAACAAGTAAAGTACTGTAAGAAAAGACTGATCCAATGTTTAAATGAGACAAAAATTTGATTCAATGCACTGATTAATAAGCCAGAAAATATCATAAATTATATGGGTGCACAACATGCACTTATGTAGAGTACAAACAGCATTGATACCACTCTTAGAATTTAAATTAACAGGAAATGTTGCTAAACTGAAAAATGCTTCTAAATTATTTTCCCCCCATTAGCATCTGTAGTGCAGTCACTGAGGCCAGCACAGAAGACTCAGACTGAAACTCTAAAAGCTGGTGGTTCCTATAAAGGATGCTAAGTACCATCTGTGACCTCATGAAGAATTTAACCTCCACAAGTTTTTGGACCATTCACATTTCTAACACAATTCAAAAATATCTTCAGTTTTTGGGCATATGCCAGAACAAAATTAAAACCTTTTTTACTTTGTTTTGCTAACTGCAGAGCCTCATTCACCTGAGGCTCAATGATGACATCTCAACTCAATTGCAAATCAAGATCCAGTAAGGTTGTAAAAGCCATTTCCTGGCTGCAGACTACAAAACACTATGCTAAAAAATATCTGAGTCCCACTTGTAGTTTAACAATACAAAAGCTGTAAATATTTTCAGATTCTGCTACAAGATTATGTTTAGATTCTGTCTCTCTTATTCTTTATACTCTAACTAAAACCTGTGTAAGTCAAAAGATTTTGAAAACTACACCTTGTCACTGCTCAGTCCCTCACTAATATACATCTCACATGACACGGCCCTAGAAGTGCAGTGATGCCTGTTATCTGTGTCATGTTAGCTAATAATTTCTTGCCAGATTCACACAGAGATTAAGGTAACTCTCCATAACAGGAATGCCGAAGAACAGCTACCCCTAGTGATGAGAGAGACCGGAGATGAAGTTCAAAGCCTGTCTTGGTTTACAGTTATTTCTCATTTTTCTCAATGAGCTTGTAGCCAGACACAGAATAAAGACTGAACAAAGACAACACCTCAGGATGTATACACATATTTTAACTGCAAATAATTTTACCAGAAAGAGCTTTGTGGATAGGTTTGTGTCATGTTGTTACAGCCAGGCCAGAACTCCAGCTTCAAACACTAATGTACCAACACCGAAAGAGTTAAAGCCCAATTTAAATCTCTCTGGTCTGCCTCCTGCAACCTAGAATGGCAGATGGATCCTTCCCTGGGTCTCTATGCAACGATGGGAATACCCAGACAGTGCAAGGGAGAGGACACCAATTGCTCAGAGTGCAGCTGGCAGAGTCCCAGTTTACAAATCTAGATGCCAGCACAGGAGAAATACAGAATCCCAGAAACGTTTAGGTTGGAAAACACCTTTAAGATCCCTGAGTCCAAACGTAAAGCCTGTACTGCCAAGTCCACCACTGCCCCATGCCCCAAAGTGCCACATTTTAGATACCTTCAGGGATGGTGGCAGGCCAGGTGCCATTGTTCTTGCCCACCTGGGCACACCTATGCTCATGTTCACCCAGCTCAGCACTGCCCATGACTATGTACTCCTGATGGATAATTCAGTACAGGCAATACAGACATTTTTACCTGGAGTTTTCTGAGCACTGTATTGGCTCTTAAGTTACACAATTGTATTGTAGAACTGGGAGTTCTAAATACGTCCATAAATACTATACAGTTACTTTAAAATATGCATAAAACATTCTTTATACACTCAAAACACAGATACAGAACTAGGAAAACAATTTTTACAAGAAAGTAAAGAAAAAAAAAGTCAGCATAAAGAGTATTCAAGTGGCAGGAAATTTAGAGTACATAAGTTGTAACAGCAAGAAGAGATAAGAGTCAGGAAGAAATGAAAACTCTAGTGAAGGGAAACAAAACAGACAAATTAGAAACATCATTATTTTCTATAAAGCAGAAGTCAAAATCATTACAGTCCTTGCTTGAAACACTGCAACTTACTATACATTATTCACTCATCTTCTATACACATATCAAATCCTTCTCCATATCAACTTGCCTGTGAGTGGTGGTGTTGTCTTATGGTGTTAGGCATGGACTGTGAGTCTGATTCTATGAGTAAACTGAGAAATCATTGAGGAAATAATGAAACGCCTGTCCCTTTTAAACTAAGTCTTTTTGAGAATTATTTCCATTCTGAAAGGGAAAAGAGATAAACTGTGCTGGCCTATTACAAAACAAGGAGGCATATTTTAATCTTTATCACTTGAAATTAGAGAAATAAATTTAAAGCATGGTTCCCCATGCATTTTTCACCAGCAAAGATTAACTGGGCATATTTTAACATGTAAAAGATAATATATGGATGGAGAAAGACTCTTACAAGTTCACTTCAGGTGGGAAAATTGAAATCAAGGATTATTACTTCTAGTGCCAAGGAAATGTGTCTGCCAGGAAACAAAAGCAAGGGCAAGCCACAGAAAAAAAAGCCACTCAGATATAACACTGAAGGTAATTTGGAAGCTGACACGGGTAACCACAGAATGAGTAGAATTACCATCCTGCTTTAATCTGCAGGATCTGAAGGTTTGGTGCTATTGTAGCAAGAAAATTTTGTTGCTGAGTATTATCAAGGCTGATGGACAAAACACAATTGCAGTTTATGTAACAAAGAGCCAACACTGTACTATTAAGACAGGATCAGCTGTCATATTAATCATGCTACCACACTGTGTTCTAACCTTCATCTGCATGTATTCTAAAGTCTGGAAACCCTTTTCATATCCTGAGACACAATCAAATACAATGAGGCCCCTGTTGGAAACAAGTAAGTGCACTGAAAACAGTCATAATTACAGTAGTGGAGGACTGGTATAAAACTGTTCTCATCAGCCTTTATCCCACTCTTTAGATTTTCATTATATGTTCATCTTTACTGTAAAATATGAATTATGATACCCATCTGGAAACAGTGAAGACTACGCAAGAAAACATCTACAACTTGCAACATCTTCATAAAGCAGTTCTTCACCGATATACCAAATATGTCATAATAATATGAATAAGATTGTACACTGAGTACTAGGTTTACTTTGAAATATTTATGCTTCAACATCACAGTTAGGTATTTCTTCGTAACTGTGCGTTAAAACGGCTTTGTAGGATGCACTACAAGTTTTTTTTATGTTAATGGGTAGAAAAGAACATTTATATATTCAAGCTGTATTTAATAAGCTCTTTTACATCCTTGAAAACTTGACTGGGTAATATTGGGCTGAAGAGACAGGCTGCCAAAACTCAGACTGTTAAACACAGGAAGAAAATGTGGCAATCATAAAAATAGCCTACACGATAACAATAATAATAATAAATAATAATAGTTTTCTGTGACAGCAGATGAGGTTGTGGTACATCTATAAATGCATTAATAGCTTTGGGCTCAACATTTTGATAATACAGGAGTATCTGAGGGCAAAAGAGCAAATAGGACTTGAAACCATGTCACATGAAAAAAGTCCCAATGCCTTGTTATATAAAACACTATGCAGTAGATTGAGCTTACCTGTTCAGTGCCTTACGCCATTGTTTAACAGCAAACAGGACTGTCACTAAAACTCTTCAGATCAACATCCCTCCTGCCCTGGTGCTGTTTATCATATGGCACTAGGAGTTTACATGACAGATGTAGAAACAGCAGTAGCAGCGCTCTGATACAGAAGCACTTTTTAGCGTGACTACACACCACAGCCAGAAGTATGGCAAACACCTCTAGTGGAAAGAAGAACACAGGGTTCTGAAGACTTATTGCTATTCATTCTGTCAGTTTTTCTATGACTTCTTCACCTGTGTTCATGACGATGATCTCTGATGTCCATAAGAATCCTACCAACTCCTTTACTAATGAAGACGGATGAATTTGCACTCACTGAGCACTCTTAAAAATATTTCAGTCATATCACAGGCTTTTTTAAGACTTGCTGGACCTGACCTGTTTGAGAAAGGGTTCTCTTCATGCAATTCTTACAAGCCCTCCTGCATGCTATTAGTTTAAAGTCACTGTGATTTAACTTTATTAGTTTGTATTCGATTCACATTACTGTTGACCCATTTGAATGTTCTGAGGCCGTTTCAAAGTCTTCTCTGATATGTACTGTGTATTTGCTCTGGGCCTCTAATATGGTTATTCAAACTTTGAAAGAGTTCACTTGTAACTGACTTTTTTAGTTCCTTTCTCTTGTCTAATGTAATTGCTGTGTTCCAAATCAAGCACTAGCACTTCAGATGTTTTTACTTTTGCTACTTCTGAAAAGCTGTTAAATCTTTGTGCTACACAGTAGCTCTTATAAAAAGGAACATTTTGAACTAAGTTCAGTGTGGCATTCTGGAACAACTGAGGGGTGTCTCCTTATTTCACAATTAAGAAGTAACTGCGAGAAGGGCAAGCAACAAAGTAGCCTGTAGTCAAAGAGCTACAGACTGTAATTCTGGAAATACCCCAGCCAGTTCTTGTCCCCCCTACCGGAAAAAAAGGTGTAACGGAGGGAGGAAGGAATTTGTGATATATCCTCAGGTCTGAGTTACGCTGCAGCCTTCTGCCTAAGCGTACTTTGCTCCATCAGACATATGTAACTACGAGATTCTATATCCATATAAGAAACCTCTTCACAAGTGAACATGAGTTCATTCATGGCTTCTCAACAGAAGGTAGATTAGTACAGAAACCTGCCTGGATTGCAATGTCTCTGCATTCCTTTTTCAGTTTAAATCAAAAGAAGGAAACAAATGTAATTTCAGATGACAGATAATATTGTATCTATACCTTACTCTGAAGTGCTGTCCACTTTGGCATTTCATTTTTGCAGTAGCTGTGAAAAAAGTCAGTGGCTTATTGTGCATGCTGAACCTGAAATTGGCTGTGTTCTCTTCCACTTCCTTTTTTCTTTTTAAATAAGTGTTCCTGGGATTCAGTCATACTGTAGTGCTTCTACATTAAAGACCTGACAAATGTGCATACTTCATGAAAGAACTGGATGTTAAAGGAAGCCAGTGAAAGTTGCTCATGAAGGAGTAATTCAATTTCTGCTCAAGGTCTTTTATCATTTGGTTGGTTTGTTGAAACTGTCAATCAGTGTCTGATTTAAAAGTTTTATAAGATGGGCACTGTCACTGATTTCTGATCATTAAACAATTGGTATATACATCTTTAAAGAGGACTCAAATTCTGACACGGGCAGCTTGATCAGATAAGAGCCAAAACTGTGTGTCTTGTAATAGCTACATTTCATATACGAAATCTAACTGGTCCTTCTTGTTCCTCCCTGGTGTGTTGCTTCTCATCTGATGTGAATTCATTTAAGATGTCCTACTCCCATTTCTGCACTTTCTTTATTGTTTTAGACACTGTGATTTAACCCGAAGTTTTAAATGAGAATTTAAGCAGGTAGATAACGATGCCAAAAAAATGATCATAGGTTTTTTTTTTCTTATCCTAGCTAAAACTTCAGAATACAATGAAATCTAACTTCGAAGGACTCAAGAAATTTTTTAATAAACAATCTTCTGGGTATCTTAACTAAATCTGACTAGAACATAACATTCCCATACAATCTGAAACAAGAACTTGGCCAGACTGGAACTGTTTTTCACTATAGCTCTAATTATGAACCTTATTCAGTAGAGAATTTTATCATATGAATAATTCCATCTTTTTTTGTTCTCTAAAGCATGATAAAAATAGGCCTTTAAAATGAGCACATGTTTTGAGAGCATGAAAAAAGACAATAGGATCCTTTACATGGACTTCAATGGACAGATAGTAGAAAAGAACTACAAAGTTCACCAATAAATAAGGTGAGATTGGCCACGCTAAGCATGGACATATAAGGCACTGCTGAATGGCAATGAATGCCATTATGGTGTTTGACTCAGATGCTTCTCACTTTCCCTGTAGGTGAGCATGTGTACATATAAAATGGTATTTCCCCTTCAGAATGCTTTCCTTGATGGATCTTTCATGTTAAAATAAATCCATTAGCTTGCTGAAAAAAACCCCACCCCAAATCAACTAAAATCCACAGGATGTAAATCTGTAAGTGAATTTCTACATGAATTCCTTTCATTTTCTAAAGCAGTAGCTAATCCCATTTTAAAGGTATAAATGCTTTTTCAAGTGTATTTCTGTGATAGGCAATTTTGTAACATTACTTTCAAAGAAAAATATTTTGAAAGGCAAAAAGCAAAACAACCGAGGTACTTGGAGATTCAGAGGCAATTATATGAACTGCCTGATTTTGGCTGGGTCATTCTTTACAATGAGAAAACAATTTAAGGAGGTAAATGGCATGTTATCACTGGAATAGAAACCCCTCTTTGAGACAGATACAAATCCACACAACATACGTTTGTTCAGCGATAACAAAATATACAGGTACCACCTGCTACACAACTGCCCAGGCTGTAATAATCATGAAAACTGAAAATTTAAAGCAGCTTAGTCTAATACAAAGGCAGACCACTGTAGCTAGGAAGTTTATAATCAAAAGAGTAAGTCTGGTTGTACAGCACACCACCTCAGAAATACAGGAGGGAGACTCTCCCACAATTTTACTATCACGGTTAAACCCCACTCATTAAAGCCTCTGTAAACAGAGAGGAGAATAAAATCTCCTTGCTCTGCCTTGCTCCCGTGTCTCTAAAGTAAATAATCAACTTGAGCATAATCCCACTAACTAGGTGTTCAGCAGCACAAGATCAATGGTAGCTTTTCCCCAACTATATCTTCTGATGCTTTTAAGTGCAGAAATGAGACCATTTTAAACACTTACCATCTGACAGACCAAATACACACACTCCAAACTTCTCAGTGAACCCTCGCAGAGGGTTCTGCCCAGAGTTTACAAAATGCACAGAGACACTGCTGAGAGACACTTTGAGCTCAGCCACCCATACACTGCTTTGTTGCTTTATTTTACACTTCCTTCAAAAGAATCTGGTGTATAGCCAAAAGGTCTTTGGGGACTTGGGGGACACACACTGACTCAGCAATTATTATGCTTAAACTATTATGTCAATACGATCAGTCCAATGTAATGTATCGTTCACACTGCAATGAGAACCCTGCAGAACTGTAAAACACAACAGCAATTGTTAACTCTTCCACTAAGCTTTCCTCAAAGTGTTGCTTGAGGAAAGCAAGTACTCTTCCCTTATTTTCCCAGGAGAAAACAGAGGCACAGAATGGTGATGTTACACCGTCATTGCCACCTTCAGGCCAATAGCAAATAAACAGAATAGAAAATATAACTCAAAGGGTCACGCCTGAAAACATTATTGGGTAACCCACAGTGCAGACAATGGGATAATACTTGTTTCCTGGGACAAGAATCCCAGTGCAGGTCAGGATTTCACAACACAAATTCAGTACCCACTGACACCAGTTGTTACTGTAACTTACCGCTGTGAAGAGAATGAATACAGCATCATATAAAAATCTGCCAATATCCAGCTAACAATCTTACACTGACAAGGCAGACGTGGGAAACAGGATAGACAGCCTCTATTTACCACAAGCTGAATCATTTCACCTTTGAATCTCCCTGCTTTTGTGCTTGCAAAGTCATGTCTTCATCTTCTAATCATTTCCCCCCCTTCATAACAGCAGAAGAGTCCAACATCTACTTTTGCCAGTCTGACTTGCTGAGTAATGGAAAAGTACCTTCCATCAGCTCAAGACAAGGTTAAGAAGAAGGGAATCCCAACCTCGGTTTTTTTAATCAAAAATCCATCTGGGACAATAATCAGTACAAACCTATCCTATTTCCCAGCAGCAATAAAAATTTTCAAAGGAACAAAAAACAAACCAAACAAAAAACCAAGACAAATAAACAAAAAAATCCCCCCCACAAAAAAAACATATGTGTAGATATCTGGTTTTACAGCTTAGGGATGACAGGCAAATGGAAAGCAAGAGCAGGATAACTGTGGAATGAGCTTGCTATTGAAGAACAAAATAATTTGCAGGTCATGCAAATTAGAATAATTAGAATCCATTTATTCTGCTTAACCTGTGTCTTACTCTGTGCAGCACTAGAAGAACGAAATAATTGTTTCATTACTCATTCTAACAAGGACCCACAAATTAGATATACCTTTCCTGAACGAACCCCTACAAATTCCAGAAATGTACTCTGCAAATGTTATAGAGTTGAGGCTATAAAAGAACCTGAGCTAGCCAGAATACTGCTGCACATTACAAAGACACAAATTAAATATTACAGCCGAAGTTTAAATTTATCACTTCCAAGATGAATGAGTCTCTGCAAGTGGTTTCAGTGTACATCACATAACCTTACGGGCAGTGTCATCCCTGTCTGTCTTGGTCATCATTAACAAGCAGTAGTGAAAAGCACTTTCTTTTATTGTTTTCTTCCATGGATTTAGGGATGGATAAATCTTATTTAAGTTTTCTAAAGTGACAGTTCAGAGTGTTTTGGATGAACGGCTCTTTGTTTAGCTATGAAACTACAGTCAAAAGGCAGGTCAGGGCACAGCAAGCTATCATTCATGATTTCTTCTTCTCTTACATTAGGAAATAACTCTCAGAATGAAATCAATTTATTTTACATGTCAACACAGTCCTTCCCTTTGGGGTTAAGATAATAAGCAAGGATGCCAGTAAATAAAACTAAGTACTGCCCTTCTGACTGCACTTGATATACCCTTTTTTCAGCAGACCAAACACAACTGCATGTTTTCAAGTTTAAGTTTGCCTCCTAGTTTCCAAGGACACAGAACTTAACCCCAGAAGCTCTTTTCCTCATCACTCACATTCTCAGGTGCTGTTGTTCCAGCATTTCTACAGTGCACTGCTGAATCCCCATGGTGAAAATGGGCATGTATTTCCACTAAGGGAAAGGATGCACGTGCTTCCCACAGCACAGCAAAGGTCTCCTGTCCTTGCAAGCTCTCCCTACACAGTGGAATGGCATGGAGGAGGTTTACTAGCCATTCTGGGGCAGTTCCCCATGGGTCTGTACCCAGAAGGCTGTCCCAGCACCAGCCTCCATCCCACAGGGAACAGGCCCACAGCATTCACAGATAACAAACACGGTTGGAGGAGAGTGCGCAGAGGTCTCCCATTAGTCCAGAGGGAAAAAGAGAACAATGAAGCTCTAAAGCTCTTCAGCTCTCAGATGGTTTAGGAATCAACAGTGCCCCTGAAATACAGCATCAACACAAAAGCTGTCTGAAGACAGAAAGAGAATAGCGAAGTACTTTGTATCTTAGAGTGACTGATAAGAAGTGTTAACACAGGATGCATTAAGTACAAAAGTGTATCAAGTCAAAAGATGACAGGATGAAGAGCCAGAAACATGCAGCCCAGGGCTGAAGAAGCAGCCCCTTGTGCACATCTATTTGCTACTGCAACAGCTAATCCATCCAGATTCTGACAGATTATGAATCAATGTTTTAGAAAGTCCACACTGTGATCATTGCTGCACATGGACCAATGTTGAGCCTTCACAGAGGAGGCATTTTTTGGTCACTAACAACTTCAGGATTCAAGCTACACCTACAAGAAAGCTGAGCAGTAAAAGAATCCTATTAACTGTACTGTCAAGTCAATACCTTCCCTAATTGAAAACATTTCATCAGGTGGGCTATTCAGTACAAGGACATCTCCTCTCCTGCTACAGATCACCTGGCAGAAAAAGAGGTATAAATCCATTACGACAAGACCAAAACTGGGGGTTGCAACTTCAGTGCATTGTGGTCTGCTGACCATCAGCAGTCAAAGGGGCCATGTGGATCCAGAAATGGAGCCACGAGACTGCCATGTCTTCATTTTCCAGTGAAGAAGCTGAACATTGAGGCTGTGTAACCTGCTGTCACATCAAGACTGTAGAAGAAACAGCCACAGCAGCTTTAAGGTCTGTCCACAGGGATGCCTTTCCTCCTGTGTGCCTCTCTGGCTTTGCTATCCACAGAGTAGCTTGGCCACACAGGAGTACAGTCACAGACACAACAAGCCAACTTTTACTGCATTTAGTCATGACTAAAGGGCTGTTAGTATTACCCACTTTGCAAAGTGTACTTTGCAGTTGTGAAACGTTTATGACCATCCCAGTCTTTGTTAATAATTCAGCAAGATAACCCTATAATGCAGGATCTCGTATGATGGGAAAGGCACAGTCTCAAAGCTGTTCATACTTTGCCGTTGCATTCTTTTCATGAGACGTGCACATGAAATACTGTTTATCACCATTAAGGGAACACCATTATTTGTTACGGACAGAGAAATACCTCTGGACAAGATTTTGACTGGCTTCAGCATGGAACATAAAAAGATTCTCAGACACCCAGAATAAATTACTTCAGAAGCAGTAGCCATTCAAATAAAATATAAAACCAAGCACTGTCAAACTGTTCAGATTGCAAGGAAATACAGGGACTAATTCTGTACTGATATAAGCCTAGAAGGAATTTACTGGTGTGTGTGTCAAGTAGATTTGCTTAAAGTAATTATTAGGAATGAGAAATATTTGTGTGGTTTACTTGCACTGTCACATGGGATAAGGGTTTTTTTAAAAAAATCTTTTTTAAGGTCTTTTTTATTGTTCCTACAAAATGGACTTAACATTACAATTGCATTACACTTCACTATGATACAGTACCTTTATTACAGCCAAATTCCCTTTAATTTTCTCAGCCTTTAGGCCACCAATCTTATAGTGCTGCATAGTGGTTATTTATTTTTTTTATTTGTTCTGTTTCTAACCTGGTATTCATTTTCCTCCACAGTCATTTCAATTTGGATGACAGAAAAAACCTCAAGTGCTCCCAATTTTGCACTTGACCACCACAAAACTTAAATTTATTTGTTTTCTATTTACTTTAAAATGATTTGTGTGGTGTTTGGGATTTACACCCATATGGGCCTAGCTGACTGATATAGTCATAGATCTTGGAAATATCAATTCCCTTTGAATGGCTTAAAAGCTGCACAGAATGTAAAATAGAAAGGGAATATATAAGCTGGCTGGACATCTAGCATCACATTCAGAACTCCAAATTCATCTTTCTAAAACAACCTATTTTGTTTAGGATAGCCTCAGACAACTCACACCTACTTCCCTGCTAGTTTATGAGATCTCAGAATTTCCTGCTTGCATTATGTTGACAATACAGTGTTCGGCAGCTGGTGGGATGGAGTCAGAAAGCATACACACAGGAATTTATGCTTCTGATCTTCAAGGTTAGTTATTCTCTGAATTCTATTCCAATCTCTCATATTTTGATGAAGCTCATTGATCTTTAAGAGCATAAATTAGCAGATTTAAAGTACTGATCTATTTTCTAGTTATTGGTAGTCGATATTTGAAAGACCCCAGTGTATCAAATGCTCGGTACTTTAAATTTCAAGTCATCTGTTTTTAATAGGTCTATTGATTTGTCAACTCTTGGCAACACGACAATGAGAAAAGTCACATATTTTCACACATGGGTTTATTGGGGGTTTTTTTGCAAAGAAACATAAAAGGCATGTCACCTGAGTCAAAATTTTTACAGCTTCCTTAGGCACTAAAGTAAAACACCTGAAATTTGCTATCAGGAAACCCAGATGAAAACTTCTAGAATATACAAAAAATATTTCCAAAAATTGATAGAAAACAGCAAAAGACATAATGCTGCACCCACGGAAAGCAGCAGAAACACTACCAGCCATTTAAATAGAAGCATAACTGAACATGAACATTTTTTTCACAAGAAAGCTTTGAACTATTTTGAAACTAAAACATCTACTTTAAAAAAAATACATATTTTGTGGAATTATACATTCAATTTAACTACATTTTTTTTCCTGGGGCTTTTTTTCATTTCAAAAACTCCAGAAAAATGTAAAAAGCCAAACTGAAATGAAAACTGCCACTTTTGCTTGAACAATTCTCAAACAAAAAGGGAAGTCTTGAGAGAAACGTTACTAAAAAAAAAAAATCTAGATTTTCCCTATGTAGAATTAACACAAACATATCCTCTTTCAGTGGTTCAAGCAAAATGGGTAGATGCAATGCTAAGGAGAGTTTTGCTTGAACTTAGCATACAAAAAACCCCTAACATTTCCTTTTCTTTTCAGTGCATTCAATAACTAGAACTACAGCTGGGATCCCTTAGAGGCCCTAAGCATCTCCCTCACAATAAGAAAACCTGTGTAGTGCATGAGGGCAAGCTGGTGATCCACCAGCTCCCTCCTTCCACACCATTCACCTCAGCAGGTCACTCACACAGACTGAAAGATGTGCTTTTCATTTCAAGAGGTAAAATCTTTCTATTCCAGTCAGAAACGCTGTGACAAAATGCCCACATTTCCACTGCCTTGGTCAACACTGTAGTCCCTTTTCAGAGCAAGAACAACGACTCAAAGTTAGAATTTTTCAGAAGATTGAAATTGCAATTTCAAACAGAAACGTTTTGCCTGCAATGTGCTCCAGGAAAACAGATGTTCCAGCTGGGAATGGCATTTCCCAGCACCTGGGTAAGGTGCCTGGGGCTGAGGGCCGTGAGGGGAGGCTGGGGCTGGGCCCTGCCCCTGCACACAGCTGAGCCCCTCAACCACCTCGGGAAATGGATTCCACAAAGGAGAAAAACACCAGGAAGGAGAGGAAATGGGAAAAGCAGTGTGAGGAGCAGCCCAGCAAGCACCTGTGGGCAGCTGGGAGGGGTGGGGAAGGTGGGGGTGCTTCAGGAACCAGGACAGAGACTTGTTTTTTTTTTAACACTGGTTCCCCAAGACAGATTTCTGCACAAGGTTTACAAATAAAACCCTCCCTTGCAGCTGTATATTCACTGACAGATATGGCATACTGTGAAACTTCGAGATAATTTAATATAACTACACCACAGGTACAGTTTGTAACACTAGCCAAAAAAAAAGAATAATATGGCAACAGAGAGAAAATGTTAGCTAAGGGAAAGCAGCAAATACTGTTCACCTGATAAAAAAACCAAAGATGAGTGAACAGGACAGAGGTTGATGCTTCATATAGTGCTTAAATTCTGCTCACAAAGCTAATTCTAATTTGATTTTCTATCATAAATGGATTCACTTTAAATCTCCATTACTGCCTGTGATTAGTTTAGAGACATAAGCATTTTTTTTAGCCAAAGAAAAGCCCATGCTATACACTGGACCAAGTCTAAACTAGAAATTTTAGCAATATACAGATATCAATTAGATGTGTATACTTTAAAAACATTTTGCTGTTTTACTGCAAAAAAAGGGAGGTTTGGTGTAACTTAATTCAGAGACCTAATTTAATGCTCATTCTCTTTTTGTTGTTATAGCTAAATTCTCTACAATATATCTTACAGTATTTTTATAGATATTACCCTGATCGGTGTAGCTTAATGAAGAGCAGCTGGCCTAGATGGTTAGAGTTATTTTTTCATTTTGGTTTTCACTGCTCCTTTTGTAATATTTTTTTCCTTCCAGCAAAAAAAAAAATATGATAAAGAGCTTGGACTTTGATTACAATTAAAAATGTGGGATAAAAATAGGCGTTAAAATTACATGAAATTCTTTAACATATATCCTGTATTCTATATGCTGATTTTTAAAGATTAAATTCCTGGTTTAAAGTTTTTCTTTGCCTGTCCTAAGTTTGGCTCTTCGGCTGTTTTAGATACGAAGTATGAGAGAGAGAGAGAAAGTCCTGAGTGTCCTGGTACCTCCAGAGAACACCTCCACTTGCATCCCCAGCGAGAGCTGCGAGGATACAGGTGGGCAAAAGGCATTTCCTCAGAGCTGAACTGAGGATGCCTGAAGACAGACAGCTCAGTGCTCAGAAGCTGCACTAAATAATCACCAGCACACATGTGGCTGTTTGGATCCAACAAGACACAATACTACAGTTCCCTTAAGGCCTGAGCTAGTTCATTCTAAACCAGCATAAATAACGCAGTTTTCTACACAATTAAGTTAATTTTGCTTATTATTCAGAGCAAGAGCCTGGTGTACACCACAAGTCACTCATGTACAGCCCCTCAACTGAACAATCTGAAGGAAAGTGTGTGTATTTATGCAGAGACTATAAAAATGGGGAAAAGTGTAACATGATAGCATGTGCAGCCTTTGTTTGCAATACATTTTACATTGATGGGTTTCAAATAAAGTAGCTATCGCTTCACCACTCACAGGAATAAAAGAAAATGGCACATTACAGAGAAATGCTATCTCAAAACAACAGCTGTATGCGTTCTTTGGCAACGAATGCAACTGGCACACAGTCTCAGCAGCACTGCCTATTCTGTCCTTCCCCAAAGGGAATCAGGGCCTGATTACATTTAGCATGGCCTCTCTTTTGCTACCTTCACTGCATCTGCTACAAAATCACTATTCTCTGTTTGCATTTCCTCCCCAAGCTTTCTCTGTCTCTGAATTCCTGATTACTAATCCCCTGTTCACAGTCTTTGTACATCTTTTAAGAGCTATACCGGTGGTCTTTTATACAGGGTTTTCCCCTCCAGACATGAACCTGCATCCCTTCATCTCAGGGACTGCAAAAGATCTCAGAGCACATAGTTCAGGGTCATTCCACTGCCTTAAGACTGTCATATGTGAAAAAGGACAATCAAAGTTAACTGTCCTGCCTTCCTCCCTCTTTATGGAAGGCAATCATAGTAGCCCCTGCATATCCCTCTGTGAAGAAGCTGAATGAGCCCTCCAAATTTGGTGACTCTGATCCCATTCGATGATTTCAGGGTAGTTTCCTGTCAACCAAAATGCTTCTTGAGGGCATCTGACAAACTCTGCCCATTCAAAGTCATTCTAGATGCATCACTGTCATTTTTGCATACTGCAAAGGGTCTCAGATACCTCTCAGATATCTCTATAGTGCCATCAGAGGTGAGAATTAGGTAGGATATCAGGTTTTAGAAGTTCTGTATCCATGAAAGCCACTAAAGTTAGGTAACACTGTAACCTGAAAACACTCCCTCTCCCTTGCCCTCCCCTCCCCTCCCCTTCCAAGTAAATAGCTGTACCCTGCAGCAAAGAACTTACCCAGGGGTGGAAGAAACATGGCCAAGCCTCCCAACAGCACTTACATGTTGCTGAGGTGGAGGCAGAGGGTGTCTGCTGCTTACCCACTGACTTTTTTTAAAGTAATATGGAAAGATTCATATTATGTGAAAGAAAGAAAGCAGCACACTCCTCCAGGTGAAGTGTGCTCTCAAATCAATATTCTTACCTTTGAGATTATAACCCAGCTGACTGGTGTTCTAAGAACATAATGACACTGCTGCAATGAATGCACAAGGATTTCTTGTTTACTGAATACAAAGCAATTCATCATAACAATAGCAATGCTGAATACCTTGAAGAATAAATGTATTTGGTGAAGTTTCTAGAATGTCCTCAAGCCTCATCTGCTAACCCTCCATGAACACCCATTAGTATATTGAGCATTGCAAGAATGTTTCTCACATTATTGTCAGGGGTTTTTTCTTTACTACAGCATATATTCAACATACTACAGGGTAAGACATGAATAAATCCGCAGGAGACAACAAAACACGATCTGAAATTCAAAACCTATTGAGAGTAAAACCAACCCATATGTAGGACACATATCTATTTCTTTTTTTTTTTACCACAGTGACTTCAACACACAGACAGATTTGGCTGAAACCAGCCAAAAGTTCAAAAATTATCAAGGGGGGGGCCCACAGTCAGCAAAGTAATCACTTAAGCCTCATTTTCCTAAGAAACCAAACTAAACATCAATTCCTTCATAAAAGCCTCAAGCCAGCTAAACACATTAAATAAGTTTCCAATTTTAAGTATGAAGCAATCCAATCAAATAAGCAGTTGCATAGCAGAGGGGTTTTGAGTGCAGTAAAACTTTGCAAACCAGCAAATAAGAGATTCCTCATACCAGTCTCACCTTCTCCCACCAGCAAGTGAAACCAGCACCAGAAACCAATGGGAAAGGCTTAATTCAGGCAGATTTAATGAGGTCATGTCAGTTCCTACTCTGATTACGTATTTATCTCCTTGTCTTTAAAAGATTTTCTTTCCTTTTGCATATAGATTCTTTATAACCAAAACCCAAAACAATGTGTACAGTATTGCTGTAGCATCCATTGTAATCTATATACATATAATTTTCATCTGAAACTGTAACACAATTACAAGATGGGGCAAAATTAGTTTTGAGAGAGTTTTCTTACTGATGAATAAACAGCAAAATACGGCTTTACATTGCTCAATAGTAGTAGCTAGAGTTGCGTTAATGGTATTGCCTACAAGAGTACACTATAAAATGTAAACAGTAGCATATAAAAAATACCAATTACTCATAGTGCATATGAATAGATAAACAAATTTAATGTACCATTAAAATGGCACTGTATTTTTACTATATTTCACCTCCCTTTTCCTCTCAATTTTAAACCACAATAGAAAATCTAATGTAATGCAGAGAAGTTTACCATTTCTGTATAGGACAAGATATTGCAGAAATAGACTGGTGTGAGGAAGCCCTTAAAAGGAGGGAGGAATGCTCTTAAAGAATAAATATGAAAGGAAAGATTCAAATGAATAAAATTCAAACCTTGTTGCTGTTCCTAAGTTTCTTCTTTCTATTCAGCTACTTCAAACTATACTGAAAATTATTAAAAAATACAAAACATTCTTATTAGTCTGTATTCCTCAAACTTCCAAGTCACTGAATAAGGTCCACTAAGAATCACTCACTTATTTTTAAAAATTCTCTTTCCCATAGTTCAGCAGAATGTTCCAACACAACAGCAACCCATAGAAACGACCCCACGGATGATGTTTGTGCTTATGGGCAACTCTTTTTCAGATGGTTCCCAAAAGATGAGTCCCAGTTAACTGAGTGCTACGTTAAACCCAACCACATCAAAAAAGATCCATACACAAGTGTTTGGGATTTCATATGAATATAAGCACAGGTGTAAGGGATCAGGCCACAGGTCCCCACTGCTCAGTATCCTCTCTCTCTGACAGTGATCAGTCAGGAAGGGCTGAGAAAAATAGATAGAAAAAAAAAATTACACACTGATAATTTCTAAATTATGTGCTCCCACCTATTGGCAATATGCAGCACAGCTTCCTGACCTTGGGACTTGGTGAACCAGAGGTGGTATCCACATCTTAGTACAAATCCACAGCTGAACTGAATAAAAATGTGTTTTACGCTACCTACACATAATTCATTACTCTTCAGTCACTGAACCTAAAAGTAGAAACAATCCTCTGTGACCTAGGTGAGCAACTGCACACCATGAACAATAAATTGCAAATAATTCAAGCAAACAATTTATGCCCAAGGGCTAACATTTGTTCACAAACTATGTCAACATTTGTGAATAATATATAAGTGAAGAGAAATGTCTGCTCATGAACAATTCCCCAACAAATGCTGCTTTAGCCAGACAGTTTGTTTGTGATTAAGTGTTTGGCCAACTCTCATGCTCTGAGAATTGCTAATCTGCTGTGCTTTGCTTCTCTTCACCCCTCCACATCACATCAGGGACAGTCATTGGCATTAGCCATTAGGTCATACTCCCACTAGGATAATGCCAATGACTGAGGGACGAGGACATTAATGTTCACTGTGTGCCAAACAGTGGAAGCCCCTTCTAAATATTTGTCCCAAATTCCATGTACATCTTGTTAGTCTCCTTCAATTTTCAGCATTTTCAAACCAGATTTCAAAACAGCTAAAGGGTTTAAACTAAGAATTTCCACTGAGTGGAGGCACAACTGAATTCATCCTTAAAAGCAGTATTCTCTGCTGTACTGGAAATTTCAGGCTGGATCCAGACACCCATGTGAACCTCTCCAAGTAACTTCAATGCACAAAATTGGATGCCATCTAGAAGATAGAACTCTACATTCCCTATATAATCAATTAATAGGGAGAGACAGTTAGTTTCCCAAGGGCAATTAATAAGATTATACACAAAAATAACAGCTAGCAAGAGGTAGTTAGGAGAAAGTAACAGTGCATCCAATTCCCTTCCTCACTCCAGAGATTAGACGCCTGTCTCAGGACATCACCCAACTCAGCCTGACATAGTTGCAGCCTATGCCTCTCACTTCCAGGTCTCACTACCAGGCTACAGAATAGGTCAGGTAGGGCAGAGTTTCATCCCCCACACCGAAGGAAGGTGACCAAGGACAGTGTGCTACTCACAGACTTCAGGGTAGACCACCTGGTCCCTGCTCACAGGACTGGGCATCAGTCCCAAGGGGAAGTACCCAAAAAAAAAATCATTAGGAAGGAATCAGAACTCGGATGCCTCCTTCTGAAGTGAGTGCCCAGGAGTGTCTCACTCCTGCAGACACTCCTCAGAGTGGTGCACCTGCTTCACCCAGCACTGCTTCCAAAAGCATTCTCCATGCAGAGGGCAACTGTATGCTTGGGAGATCAGACTTACAATGGATTTATCTGGATTTCTGATTTAACTACAGGCTGCAGTCTGAGCAGGAGTCCCCCTCTCTGAAACACAAGTGTACAGCTGTTCCAAAAGAGAGCTTTCAATTACTAAAGCTTCTGGTGTGGCCTCCAGCCTCCCCGGACTGCTGCTGTTCTGTGAGGGCCCAGTCTGGGGAGGTGGGGAATAAATCTTGGCTTTTAGCATCAGATTTTGCATTCAATTTCTAAACAACTCGATTTTATTTTTCACTAGATCACCCAGACTGTATTTTTTTGTTTGTTTGCCTTTCAGATATTAACAGGAGAAGCATGGACTCTGTCCCTGAGATACATTCTCTGTGCAGTATACACATCACTGCAGCATTCACATCACTGCAGTACTCATCAGAGATCTCAGTTCTGCTTTGCACCAAGCATGAAAAACAACCCCCCTGCTTATTTCACTAGTCCCAACTGAGTATTTTTATTTTTATATTCCTTGGTAGGGTTCCATTTTCTTCCCTGTTTGTACAAGTCCAGAACAAAATCAAAGCATGCTCTCCTCTAGAAAGCCAAAATAATACTGGACTTAAAAAACTGCAAAATAAAAACTCCCTTTTGTTGGTTTTGTTTGTTTAGGGTGTCATGGACATTGTTAGATGATTAAAATACAAGAGGAAGAGGGATTGATCCAATACTATTCAAGTTATCCAAATAAACTCCATGATAACAAGCCTTAGCTGATAGATTTGTCATCACAGTCCATAAATTGTGTTTCTAAATCACCTGCACTGCTTTGAAAATTTCATATTGAAATATTGAAGATTACTACAAAACTCTCCTCTATTATGAAGGACTAAATGATAACAAAGCATACTAAAATATATGTAAAAATAAAATAGTCCATAGTAAAGTAAGCCAGAGAAAAAGCATATTTTCAACAGCTGTGCCAGTTACTAAAGAAATTATACACATTTTCATTCTTCTGAATCTTGTTCATCAAAATAAACTTAGTAGGTTGTCCTCTTCATTTCACTGTTCATAAAACACACATGCCACTATAGAACTTTTCACTGTACATAACACTACCATTTTCAACCTTTGCCCCATGAATTCATATGAGTGTCAGCAGACAGCACGTATTTCTAGATACCACTTAAAATTATGTCTTAGTTCAATAACAAACATACTCTCACACATCAGAATTCCTCACTGTTTTGAACAGCAATGAAGACAGAATAGACCAGTGATTTTGCCATCAGACCAACCATATCATGCCATGCATGCTGAAAAAGTATATTTTCCTTGGCCTTTCAAATGCAAATCCAAAATGTGTGTGAAACACACATCTCAAAAATGTGATTCTTTTTTTCTACTAAAGCAGAAAAAACCCATAAAGTAGTTATTAATTCTATTTCCCTTACAGCCTATTAAAGATACCCGCATATACCCAGTATGAACTGAACAGAGAAGTCTGCTCGACACAATAGCTCTGCCTACACTGATATTCACCAGCTGCAGGAGGAGTTGGGATTTTAGAACAGTGGAAGAAGCATGAAGCTCGGCATACCTCCTTCCCCTAATCGGCTTTTTAAATACCCTAAAACCACAGCATACCTTCAGGGAAAGAGTATTTGTCCAGCCCCACAGGCACACTGTGAGTTAAAAAAAAAATGTGCTTCCGAAGCAGCCACAAGCAAGCCCAGGGTGATTGCTACCAGTTATACTCAGGTGAACCGATCTGAAAAATTTTGCTAGCACTGAAGGTATTTAAAGCTATATTTTTTACCATCAGTAAGTTAATTTGATTTATATTTATGCCATCTTCCTTGAAAGAAAAATAAACCTCTCAGCACAGAGCCTTTTCTAAAGCACCCTCGCTTCAGCATTAAACCATTTGGCTGTTATTAACTGAGTCACACTAAGGCAAATGAGGAATTTACCAATAAAATCTATGAATATCTTGTTCTTCATCTCTGATTTTTGGAATCTAAACAAAGCAATAAAATCACTGGTTTCTTTTTTTGTTATCAGCCTGTCATATTTTGCAATAACGTTTAGCTGCTTGCCATCTCAGGGGATGTATTTTATTTCAACATTATATGGTTTAAAATGCGATGTCATTTAAAAGCGCTAATACTGTATAATAAATTAAGACTGTTCTGTATATGCATTAGTTTTTATTAATTCTGTGTTTATTAGCTGTTAGTTAAATCCAATTTGCCAACTGATTTTAAAATAAATACCTTTCTATAGTCTTGAGCAATGAATTGCCTTTTTCTAAAATAGCAAAACCCTGTGACCAACAGAACTTCGCTAATTATTTCAATTCAAATACCTTCCACTGTGGGAGGCAATTTGGCTGCAGTCTGAGAGTTACATCACCACAAGTGTCCAAAGATATCACTTTAATACACACTCAGAAATGAACAAATGCTGTTTCTACAAGGTGTCATTCCCACTGAGACCAGGCTGGCAGGCAAGTCTCTGTGTCCCTATAATTCCATTCTTCCCCAGGGAACAATTTTTGCCATAGAATTTTTATTTCCATTGAACAATTTTAACTTCCCTTAAAGAGAGAAACCTTTTCTCGCTGCAGGATAAACAGAATTTTAAAGATTCAGGATTGAAGTTTAACTGTTTCCCTGCAGTGTCCAATACTTTCAGCCTGACTATGTTACACTCCAGACAGGCAATTTATCTTGCTGGAATCTATTCACTGCATCTTTCTGTCTCCCAAGTTGTCTTTTCACATAAGCCTAGGAAGCAGGGAAGAAGAAAAATGTGCTGTTGTGTAGGACACCCCTAGAGATGTACATTCCATACCCAGTACAAGAAATAGGCCAACATCCTTACATATTACCATTTAGCAAAACAGTGAGGGTCGAGAGAAATGCTGAATTCCTTCCATAAATACACCTACAACTCTGAAAAGAGAAGCATTAATAACAACACTACTAAATATTTAGTGAATCCCGAGAAATCTCTCAAAAACCCTGTCATCACAGAATGTGGACAGCAGTCTGAGTCAAAGATGTAAATACACCGAGACTGAGATCCAAACTACAGTTAGGTTTTCCTCTCCCTCTGTCTAATTGTGGGTCTGTTGTCTAATGTGCTTCTCCTGTGCTAAGGCCCACCCCTCAGGTAAAGCTGGCAGGTTACCCTGATTCACCAGCATTCATAAAATGCTATGAAATGGAAGCATTATGATTCTGACAGCACTGAAGCTGCTGGATATGCTTTCTGTCTATCGAAATAGTTTCAAATCATCAACGAAATAATAGCAGCAACGACTACAAACTTTGCAGTGGAGTCAATACGGATCAATGATGTCGAACCATCGAGCTGCACGGAAAGCTGGTCCATGAGCAGCTCTGAAAAGAACTATCACATCTGTCATTCTTTCTGCATTATCTTTTTCTCAGTCAGATCATAAACTGCCAGGGCTGGGATTAACCCTTTCTGTAACTTGTCCACTGAGTCTGCTCCAGCTAATAATTTATACATTAAAGACCTAAAGAGAATTTGTGTTATCATTTAAAATTCCGTTCCCAGGTGTTGAAGATTGATAAAACTAGAACCATTCCACCCCTTAACACTCTTCATTCAGTGGTCCTAAATGCAGGGAGCCAGCTACTGTTGCCTAAAACAGCATTTCATTCTCTGTTTCATGATCCTGATCCACAATGAGCAGCCAAGCCTAATACTTAATACCTAGCTGAACAGAGTATTAAGCCAGAGACTCCAAGATCAAGCATTATACTTGACCTTTTTGAATTTTTTTCCAATCAATATCTCAGAAATTGATTTTCTCTTATTCAGTATACTCAAATGGTTTCATTAAACTGAAAGATTACATGACCTCCCAACAGGGAAAGGTCACCAGAACCCATTCTGTAGTCTGTATTATATAAAAGCCCTAATCAGCAACCAGTATCTGAGAATCCCAAACACATCCCCCTCAATTATTATACAACAATCATCCTAGCAGTGGCATTCAGAAGAAATTATGAATATCAATTTCAAAATATCAATTTCAGAAGAAATTATGAGTATCAAACGGTCAAATTTTCAGACTTGGTTAAATGTCTGGCAGCAGAACATACATCTGGATTTGGGCTGCATCAAAGTGTAACTTCCGCCACTGACAGTTCATTGTAGCAACCATGTCAGAATGTTTCCTGACTCAAATGCATTCAGGAACTTTGACAGACCTACAGGTTACTCCCTATGAAATGACAACTCCCCCCAGCTGCACTTTTAATCCAGAATAAATGAGGGAACCACCTTACTGTGACTATCTGTCCCAATCAGCTTGTAAATGCTTTACTCCTGAGAGGTGGTGAGGTCTAAAGGATAAACCCCCAGGTCCCTTTGCCCTGGGCAGCTTTTCCAGCCACTCTCCCCCAAGCCTGTTGTGGTGTGTGGGGTTGTTGTGACCCAAGGGCAGGACCTGGCACTAATACTTCTGTACTATCTGGGTCTTGGCACTGGTCTAATAAATGGAGAGTCTTGCTATTAAAATATCAGAGATCCTGTGGGCATACATAAAATAAAATAAAAAGAGTGCCTTGAGCCTTTAAGAGGTGTGCAAACAGCTTTCTGTTAGTGATGACAGCGAAAATAGGGTCTTAGTTTAAGATGACCGGACACCATTTTCTGTAATCTATCCCCTGTCCCAAACCCATTTCTTCTGTACAAATTCTTGTTTTCCTGTTCTACTATCCAAGAAATCTCCAAGCCAATTCAACACCACAACCTTCTTCACAGCTTTCAACCCCTCCTGTCTGGTGCCTATTGCAGAGTTACTAAAATTCTAATCCTTGCAGAAACTTTCCCCTCTTACCCCAAATCCTGTCCAAAGGAATTCCCTTCTAACCTTCTGCCCTAAACTTCCCCAGTTTCTCATTTACAAGAACTAGGCTTGTCATTAAAGCTCATTACAATTAAAGCAATCGTGACCTTTGTGCTAAAGAAGTAGGTCATATATTTACATTTCTGTTTTTACAAGCAGAGGTCCTGCTTTTGCTTGCTTCCAAAAATACTCTCTAGATCCAGTAGGCTCCTTTCTCCTATCCTTTTGCCTTCAGAGTATCTGGATTGATGTTCTTCTCCCCTAATTCCACAATGACTGTAATACAGCATTCCATTTATGCTCTGATCCCTTTTAGTACAGCTGTTGGAGGCCACCATATGCCTGTTCTTTACCACAACTAAGAAAATTAGGGTTTGTAGGGTGGGGTTGGTTTGGGTGCAGGCAAAGGAAGAGAATGAAAAAGCAACTTCAAAAAACTCTACCCAAGACAACAAAACCAGTAAAAACCAAGTAGAGGAAAGGAACATTAGAAACATTCCATGGTAAACTCGCAACATTTTTTAAACTTGTGCTTCTTTCAGTAAAATTAATTGTAGAAAATCCGAGGTAGGGATAGCCTGGTAAAAAAAAAACAAAAATGTGGACTTTTTCAAGCAGCCCTCAGAATACCAAGCATAGAAAAATAATGAACAGAAATTTAGAAAGTGCAGTTTAACAAATGCTCAATCTCAGTGAATCATCAAGCAAAAGAAGGGAAAAAAAAACCCAACAAAAAAAATTTATTGCATGGCAACACTGAAGTGGTGGGAGTTTTATCTGGCAGAGAAGAAATAAGACAAGGAATATTAATGATTCTGTGCCTTAAATCAAATCTGTTTGGTTTTGATTTTTTTAAATTCATTCAAAACACATTTGTCTGATCATAAAGCTATGTAAGATGCTAGATAGGAAAACAGGCACATAATCATAATCCTAGATTGGTTTCAATTGGAAGAGACCTTAAAGACCATCTTATTCCAACCCCCCTGCCATGGGCAGGGACACCTTCCACTAGACCAAGTTGCTCCAAGGCCCATCCAACCTGGCCTTGGACACTTCCAGGGACAGGGTAGCCACAGCTTCTCTGGGCATCCTGTGCCAGGGCCTCACCACCTGATCTTTACTCTGTCAGTACTGTTCAGATCAACCCCAGAATGGAAAGCTCCCATCTTTCCCTAACCCCATGAACTTCCATATAGCCTCAGTAAATAATGAAATATCTATAAATGATGAAATGCCTCCTTAGTAAGAGCAGTGATCCTCCTTGCCCCAACTCTACTACAACTCTGCTCCTGAGGACCTCACTTAACACAGAAATCTGTTACTGTCATCCTCAGCACAGCCCTACATTTGGCACATCCACTGCAGGCCCAGGGACAACAGCCTGAGTAAATCCCAACCTCAATCAAAACTCTAAAAAATAGTTTATTGAAAATAACCTACACTTTCACAGAATCAGTCAAATAACAGCTGCAGAAGCTTTTCTCTGGATAAAAGACAAGTGTCACACACAAAAAATAGCCCAAGACATGCAAAAGTGGACAGAAATTAGATCATATTGTTCCAGATGTAATGGTTGCTTTGTAGAGGCTCGTCCAGGAGGGAAAAGCAGGGAGAAACAGCACAGAAACTGAGCCTTCCTGTCCTCCAGCAGGTCAACAATCCCACCCTGCTGGGTGTTGGCTGCAGAGTGACTGAGGGTGCCCTTAATCCCCTCACCCAGGTCATCAATAAAGATATTAAACAGGACTGAGCCCTGGGGAACACCCTTGGTGTCCAGCTGCTGCATAGACATAGCTCCATGCCCCACCACTCTCTGGCCCAGCCACCTAGGCAGTTTCTACCCAGCAAAGAGTGCACTTGTCCAAGCCATAAGCAGCCAGTTTCTCCAGGAAAACTGTGTGGGAAACAGTGTCAAAGCCTTTACTGAAGGCCAGGTAGGTAACATGCACAGCCTTTCCCTCATTCACTCAGTGGGTCACCCTGTCTTAGAAGGACATCAGGTTGCCCAAGCAGGACCTGCCCTTTATGAGCCCAGGCTGGGTCTGGTTCCCTGTTTGTCCTGTATGTGCCATGTGATGGCACACAAGATGATCTGTCCTGTGGCCTTCCCTGGCAATGGGATCAGGTGAACAGGCCTTTAGTTCCCTGGATCCTCCTTTTGGCCCTTCTTGCAGTTGGGCACCACAACAGCCAACCCCCAGTGCCCTGGGAGCTCCCTGGTTAGCCAGGACTGCTGGTAAATGATGGGAAGTGGCCCAGTGGGCATCTTTGCCAGCTCCCTCAGTACCCTGGGGTGGATCCCATGAACCTGTGTCAGAAGTGTCCATCATTGTTTCAGCTACTGCTAACTGGGAATGACAAGTGCCTTGATAAAAGGATCATTGCATTTCCCTTTTAATTTTTTTCCAGAGTAATAACATGTTGCAGCAGTCTTCAAAAAAAATCAAAACACATCCCTTGTCTGTTATAGTAAAATTCCTGTATGTAAATATCAAATGGATATTTATCAGGACCTCTTCTTTGTGCATTAGAAAGTGATGTAACTTAGATTTATATATTGATTAATGGGAGTAGCAGAGAGAAAGAAAACAGCTCAAGTCACAGAATGCCACTGTCACCAGGCTGATACCTTACAAACTGGTACCAGTACACTGGCACACACACAGACTCACAGCAACTACTCACACTTGGGTGTAATGTAGATGAATATGCAGGACTTAAACTGACCTTTAATTGTGGGTACAAGAATAGGCTGAGAACGGTGAAACACGACATCCTATATTTTCATACTACTTGGCAGAAATGAGCCTTGCAAACGAGATTTTTCATCAGTACTCAGGGAACTGTTCACTAGCACCTGGGGACTTCTCACAAGGTGGTGATAACCTCATTATCTCAGCCTCTTTCCCAATGGAATACCAATCCTGAATAACTGGACACAAAAGCTCACCTTTAGAATGTCAAATAAGTTATCTGCCTCAGTTCAAAGTTAATTAAGATGCAAATTGAAGACACAATGTTAGAGCATATCTCCCTAACCCTACATGAAGACATTCAACTGTAGCAGGGACAGCTACTTGCAATAGAAGAACATTTTTCATGCCAGAATGTTTAGACTAAATGGTCTATACCTCTTGTGGTACCAGAGCCAAGCAAATTTTAATTGTATGGTGTTTACATGGCTTCTGACTCCAGAAGGCAGACTCCATCTAACAGACAGATTTCTACTGCTTTTTCATCACATTAAATAATTCCCTTTCTGGGGGAAGTAAAGAGAATGGAAGTCCAGTACAGCTGCCTGATGAATGTCAAAACCTATTCCATTAAGTAAAGGTAATGGCAACACTCAGGAGAAGCAGCAGTGCTTTATACTGAGTTCCCATTTATTCATTTTGTTTCAAGCAAAAACTCCTATCTCCTACAGATAGAGTCCAAGGGAACAGAATATTTACATTTCAGGTTTTATCAATCTTCTAAAGACACTACCTACAGCACAGACAAGCATGTCTAATACATACAAGTCCTGTAAGAGTTATTATGCTCAAATTAAAAATGCATAAATGGAATCAGTAAAAAATATGATAGATGAATCACCCTGAACATCGGAAATAAAACTACCCAGTGACTCTATATAGAAGATTTACCTCTGATTTACAAATTAGAGACAAATAGAGAGAGTAACTAATTCCATAGGAAACAGAAATCACCAAAACATACTCCCAGTAACTGTAATGCTAAACCATGAAACTAAGTAAGTTCCTAATAATGACCTCTGACAGACACATCAAAACAGGTGCTGAAGGACACTGTTGCTCTCACATACACACTCATATCCAACTCACTGCTATGCCTATTCATTAGCATCCCTGGAAAACATTTTAAAAGTCTATCACTCCATTTAAAAAGTGTATCACTCCATATAATGAGGCGTAAAACTCTCCAGAATCTTAAAATCCTTTTTTGTTTGAGAACATGAGACACCCTCTAATGAATTCATAAATGCTTTCACATGTGGTTTCTGCCTTTCCTGAACGATAACAACGGAAAAGAATGGGAACTGAAACAAAGTAGATTCCTTTGCTGCTCCTGACTGCTTTTGCATCCAACTGTGGCAAGTAAAATAAGGCAGCCCTGCCACACGCGACGCTTCCAGCCAACCTCTGACAAGGCAGCAGCTCTGGTGCCAAGCAAATTGTGCAGAAAGCAAAAGACAAACACTAGCAAAGGGTGGCAGAGGCAAACTTGTAAAGCACTAAAAGCACTTATTCTTTTTGCAATACATTCTAGGCACAGTGGGACATAAAGCATTTCATACATTTTTGCTGCAAGTGGCCTAAAGTAAAAAATACCAGGTAAGTGGCAACCTAAGCAAAGAATACAAATGTACTAGAGAAACACTTCAAATAAAGACATAAAATAGTCATCAAACTTCCAGTAGCTGAGAAAAAAAGAACAGCAACAGAAGAAAGGTCACTGGCATACCCATTAAATTATATGCTGAACATTTAAGAGGCTAATTTTGCCAGATTTAAAAAGATCAGCAACTCCCCCACCCTTAATTTTTGGGTGCAATTTATTGTGTTAGTTCATGACATGATATGGGATGAAATATTCAAAAAGAGAGAGAGAAATATACCAACGGAGAATTCTCTCCCCTCGTGAAATTCTGCAGGTGAACCACACTCATTATGTGATAATTAATACAGTCATCAGTTAAGTCTTTGAACTGAAAAAAAAAAATACAAAACCCGTGCTACAAAGAGTAGGAATTATCTCTTTCTCAGTGCCCTGATGTGATTTACAACAATCTATTTTAAGAAGCAGATGCAAGTTGGAAGTTTATCAGTACTATGGCAATTCCCACCCTGTCAGTAATGGGAAATGACAGAAGGAGGCTGCTGCAGTTCTCACTAAAGGTACAGCGTTCACCACAGGCAGATCTGGACTTTGTGCAGCCACGAATAAGCCAAGTAGTAACTGTCACTGGAAACCTCTTCTAAATCTGGCTTTGAATAAAACTTGGTTTTATCAAAATTAAGGAGCTCTGCAACACCAAGTCTGCAGTTCAACTGTTACAGAGCCTGGTATATTCACTCACTGTTCCTCTCATGTTTCCGTGTTTATGAAAGGGTGGACTATAAAATCCTGGTCTTTACATGAACATATGAATTATCGACTTGCATTAAATGTTAATCTTTTGATCAGCAAATATCTGATGCAGAATTCCAAATACTGTGGTATTTATTTAAGGAGCAAATACATCCAAGGATATTTCTAGCTCTCTTTTTGGAGATGCTCTCATGCAGTGGTGTTCTGATCCAGCTCCATGACTTTTATCCATTTACAAATATCTCTATTCTAACAGCGTATTTCTACTTGACTTTAAATCGCACAGAGAAGAACATTGAAATTGCTATGTCAGATAAGAGCACTGGATCTCTTCCAGCTTTCTGTCTTGGAGTGGCAAGCACTGGGTATTTTAAGGGAAACTGCAAAGATCTTCTTAAGACACAGCTCTTATAAGACACAGCCATACAGCACCTTGTTTGTTGGGGTTTTTTTCCCTAACACTCGTTAGTTACTTTCTGGCTTTTACATTGAAACATGAGACTTTTCTGATTTTTAGCTTTTCCTAACTACCCTATGTCAATTCTTTATGCACCAGGCACATCACCTGAGAAGGAATCCCACAGAAATTGCATTGGGGGGTTCAATTGTCACAGTATAAACTAAACTATACAGCTAAAATGAGACATATTGACAATGTAAAAAAACCAAACCAAAACAAGAAACCAAAGGTATATCTGGCTTTCCCTCAAAAGCCCTTCTTTCCTACTTTTCCTAAGAATTTCAAATTAAATAACATTTTAACTCAAAATAAATAACACTTTAGCATCACTCTATTTGCGATTGTTCTGTGTATTAGATTTGTACGTAGTCACCTTAAGATTCGGGTTCTTTTTAGTCTTACATTAATAGAATAAAGCACATCCCTTTCCTAGGAGCTTACAGTCTTACAAAGGAATGTGGGAAACTGCTCAACCCACAGAAGCAGTAATCCTCACAGGAAGCATTTTTGTTGTGTTGATTATATTGGTACATGTCTATTCATGCTCTGGATTTCAATCCATTCAATCTGTCCAAATGACAAATAAATAATGGCACAAACACATGCTGGAAGATCAAACCAGCAAGGCACTGTGACACAGGCAGAAGGTTCTCCTGTCACATATTCATGACAGAAGAAGTTCCCCGTAAGAACGAGTGGACGGAGATGCACCTCCTTGTCTGGAGGCAAAAGGGTGGGTTTTGAAATGGAGTTCATGTTTGTAAGTCTTACTACTTTCTCCCAATTCCTGTTACCATTGAGGGACACAGAAACGAAGCTGGTGGCTCACTCAGGCTCAGCTCTCCTGTGTCTCCCCTACATGGGCTGACCACAGTCTCTACTTGGTTATCGGCTGCAGCATTTCTTCCTTTCTAACCATTTCTGTATGCAAAGAAGCTGCCACAGAAGAGGTGCTTCTAAGCCTCTTACCTACTTAGGAGATACAGAATGCTGGGTAGAAAGACTTACAAACTACAAAAATATAACATACCTGCTACTGTTACAAGAAGAAGAAAGGCTGAAAACTCCTGTTCCTCTCTTGATATCTTCCTCTCCTCCTCCCTGTGCCTGCAGCACTCTGCAGCATTTCAGTCCACCAGAAATGAACATTTTTCAGATATTTGTTGTTTTACACTGTGACAATGCAGGCAAACACCATGTATAATATTTGAGTTGGTTTGTCGTTTGTTTGCTGTACTGTCCACTGGGTGAAAGACAAAGTTTTAATAAATAGTAGAGTATACTGTCACAGAATCCAGAACAGATCTGCAGGAACCAAGATTATTTTTTTTTTTAATTAATTATATGGGAGTGTGCTGTACACTCAAACATGCTGTGGTTTGGTTGTATGTTTATTTTTTTATTTAATCACATTTAATTTCAGACAATTTTCTTGGGTAGACATGAAAAGATAAGCTAATAAGTCATTTAAATCACACGTGTTTTCTTCAGAGCTCTGTTTGCCAGACACTCCAGTGGGAAAAGACAAAGAAGGCTGCCAAAGACAGAATGGAATAGTCAAAACATACCTGCAACAATACACATTTTGTATTTTATTTTCTTTTAAACCATAAAGCTCTAATCCATCATTACTGGGCATGGGCAAGTGACCTCTGCCTAAGCAGAAGCAGATTCCAGGCTGGGTAACTAACCAAGACTGTCAGTGTAATTAAGATTGTGAGCCTTCCCAGGAACACCAGCTACCAAAGCTCGAATATCTAAAAACTGCTGCAGCTTGCTTAATTGAAAGAGACTTGATTGAATTATTAAAAGCTACCAAAATCTGAAACTTTTAATGAAAAAGAGAACAAACGTTTTTTCACAGGAAAATGGCAGCAAACAATGTTAGGCTGAAGCCAGGGAAGGAAGTGACTAAGCATGTAACTGCAACCACTTGGAATAAATCATTCCTATGCTACTCACAGTGGGAATGAGCACAATTATATGCTTCTGAACTTTGTTCATGTTTATCTCTTTCAGTTGCAAAATCTGCTCAACTGTCATGTCTAGTTTTCTCTTCAGAATGTTACTGATGCTGTAAAATAGCACATCACACTGACTGTGTTTGGATTGGAAGTCACAGCCCCAGAATAACACGCTGAAGTCCAAGCAGGAGTCCTAAGAGAGGTAAGCTGGAATGCTTTTTTATCTCTGTGGAGTTTTTCGTACATAAGCAAGTGAAAGGAGAGATCAGTAATATTTTAGGGTATTTCAACAAGTTACTCTGCCCTCTTGCCCTCTGTATGCCTGTTTGTGCTGAAGAGCAGTAAGACGAGGAAGTACAAGAATAAAAGTAAGGGAGTTCAGGGAGCTAGAAAATGTTAGTCACAATTTTATACAGAAAATTAACGGTGATATTCAGTAGATATTTAAATAGTTTTCAAAATGGTAATCTTATAACATCAAAAAGGTTCTACAAGAGAACAGATGTTGACAAACTTATTAACCAAAGATATGAGATAATTCTGCATTTTAAAAAGAAGTCTCTGTTTCTGTATTTGATGACTTGATGACTATGCTGTCCTCACATGGAATTTTGCTATTAGGCCATTCTAGTTAAAAAAAAAAAAAAAAAAGGCATCAAAATAAATTATACCCATAACAAGAAAAAAAATAGAATAGATATGGAATAATTTGTGTTGGAAGGCCAAGAAGAAAAGATAGCTTAACTGATGGGAAAGATATATGCTTGAAAATAACTAGTGCCAGACAAAAAGTCAAGGAAGTCATCTATCATGTTGATGAACCTATACAATAATTAAATATCACTACTCTCTCATAAGTGGAGATACTGAGATGAAAGGAAGTTAGGGTAAAAACTGAAGTCTGGAAAGCAAGTTATAATGGGTTTTTATATGATGTGGACATCATGGGTTTCCCATTATAAAAGTTCTTGTGAGCTGCCTTCCTCCAGCAGTCAAGGAGCCACTGCAGCCAACAGATATTCCAATGCTGACCTGACAGAATAATTAATTGTACAGCCTCAGCATATAATGAGATATCAAGGCAGCTTCATCTGGAGACCCACACAGTTAAATGTACACCAGGGCACATGGCTGAAATTCCTAAGAACATGTGTGAACATGGATTATATATTTGTGCTCTATGCCAAGCAAATGAAAAATAGTAATTCCTTAGAGGTGTATACACAGGGTAGGAATTGAAAAGCAGAAGCTACAGGAAAAAGCATGAGGGTAGAGGGAAGAGCTGAGGAGGAAAGGCTGGCCCAGAGAGTTTTAACTATGCAGCAACACGTAACACTGAAAAGGTCTAGGGTTTGGAGGAAAATAAAGCTCTATCAAAACACCCATATTGCTGACACTACCACCACCTCATTAGTCTTTAATCTAACATTACTGTTCCTGTTCCTACCAATATGAGCAGGCACATTCAGAGCTCCCTCCTTTCCCTCTGGCCAGAACTGGACACTATCAGGATTATTTCTTTTCCCCAGGCTGCAGAGTCCAGGACCAGGCTGCAACTTTGCTTGGACTCAGTTCTGCAATGCCTCTAGACTGATGTCCCAGCAACAGTAGAGTTCTTCATGAACAAAACTTTTCAATGAGATGTCCATGTTAATGTGGCTCCCCAGGAAATAAATTCATTCCCTTTGCCACCTATCACAGTCTGCCACTGATGCACATGCAGAATTGTTACAGCAAGGCAGAAGTCCCCTAAGAGAACATATCATTCTTCATAGACAGGCCCACTTCATGGTGACACCTAAGGGTTTCTGAATACTCAGGCTACATAAACTCCCTAAGTGCTGACAATCAGACAATAGGCAGTCTTCCAGCAACAGCATCCTGGCCCATAAAAGACTGGGAAGCATTTGAGAAATAAATACAATAAAGCTTGGGTTTATTCTAACCTAATCTCTCTAGCATCTTCACAGAGACTACAGGCAGAATCACAAGCAGAGGCCACTACCACTGTCTTGCATTTCACACCTACACATCTCCAGGGCACTTATGGGGGGTACAGTTCATGCTCTGCAGGTTGAATGTAGCACTACATGTAAGATGTAATTCATTTCTTTTACTTCAGTGATGATCACTTACCTTCTGTTGCTTCCACTCGTATTCACCTTCCAGCAAGATGCCGGAGGATAAACCTGAATGGATCAACACTAAATCCACTGAAACAGAAGCACTGGTATCAGCTTCAGAGAGCAAGTAAAATGATAGCTTTGCATCTCATGTCATGTCTCTGGAGAATGAGACTGGAGCACGTCTTGCCCTCACACAGCTTCAAAATCATAGGGCAAAAAGTCAATCGGGGAACAGCAGAGTGTCCAATGCCTCGTTAAGGATATGGGACTTATGACAGGGTCTAGGAAGATCTACCCACTGGCTGCCATGAAGAAAGGTTTGTGTGTAGCGTTACCTCCCCCAGTAGAGGCCCGTGTGACCTATGCACAATGCTCAGATTTAAACCAAACTGTCCAGCTGGAAAGGCTTTGTTATCCAGCAGTGTGTGAGGGAAGCCACAGCCCACGCGGCCCTGTGACCGTGGCACCAAGGAGATCCTGCGGGTACACCCTCTACCAGACGTGTCCCTGGTGCCCTCTGCCAGCAACCCAACATTACAGAGGGCACTGACTCCTAGAAAGGGGGCACAGCTCCTGTTCTCCTTCAGCTTATCAGAGAATGTGCAGCACCAGGATCCTTTCACCCTCACCAAGGCCGGGAGAGGCCTTGCAAAGCTAATTGTTTCCAGCAGAAGAGTAAGTGGATATTTTCATTTATCCACCTCCCCCCTACCTCTTACCACCACGGTCCACTAGGACTGCACCGACCAGCTGCTGGGATAAGATCCTCTCTACTCCTAATGCTCTTTCCCTATTTCTTCAGAGCATTTTCTGTTGCCTCAATTTCCCTTGCCCACATGTTCCTCAAATCCGGCTTTCCCACACTTCCCTTTCCTTATGTCTGTCTTTGGCAAACCCTGCATCCTGAGTTTCTCTCTGTCTTCCCACGCTCTGATATTTACACTGGCAGTTATACACCCCAACTCTAATCTGATCCTCGTGGAACAGCAGGTTCATTTAATCACCGGCTCAAAATTGCAAACACATTTTATTAGACTTATCTCTCTTAACAGTACAGCGATAGCACACCGCAGCACCATTTAGAACGAGCTGCTTCTGCTAACCCAGCTGACTCCTGGTTTCTTTACAGTCAAATAAAGTTAAGGGAAAGACACATATTGTCCCTCCATAAACCCAAAAAGTGAGGCACTTGCTAACTACAGTTCCCCAGAGGGACGTGTGATTCACACAAAAAGGCACTCCCAGACCCCTCTGTCTGTGAGCAGGAAAATGCTGTGTTCTGTCCTGGTCTAAATTCCCAAGTCTGTGCATTACAAACACAATGCAATGTGTTTAGAAAGGATCATACAGCTTTCCTGAATGGGTTTCTTATAGAAGCAAGAAACATTTTTCAGATTATTTTCCTTTTTTAAAAATGTTGGTGGGTTTTTTTGTAACAACATCATTAAACAAGAACTGGATTTTAAAGAGTAAGCATGGAATGTCCTGAGGAAGGCTAATGTGAACCATGTGACAGAGCAGGGGAAGGCTTCTGATCGATTTGGAAACCACCAGCACCCAGTTCCTTACACTTGGGGAATTTTACATCCCTTCTCTGCCCCACTCACCCCCATTTATGGAAGCTGATAATTCTGTCGTCCCTCTTTTCAAATATACTTAGCAAACAGATGTACCTGGCCATTACAGGTGCCTTCTCATAACACTGAAAAATGCAAGATTTGCTGTTTCCCCTTTTCTCTGCAAAATGTTTCAGTTCCAAACTAGCTCTGTAGAGGAACAGGCTTTCACACTCGATGTCACTTTTTGATTCACCATTTACTATTTTGGCTGTAATTCACATTAAGCTTTCCATAGGGAAATTGCAGCTAGGTACAGAGAACTCAGCCAGAATTAATGGAAAAAGAAAATACACTCAAATTTAACTAGATAAGGAAAAACAAAATCAAACATGAAATTAAACTGAAGCAAATTACTGAAAAATCAGATATCAGGGAAATCCATCCAGAACAATTTCCACACAGAAAACCTATTGAAAGTTTAGCACCAAGAGAAAAATCTGGACCCTGTGATAGTGCATAATTTCCAAATAAGTCTGAATTTTTCCATCATGATGATGAAGAAAACTGTGTTCATCACAGGCTCTGCCCAACACACCTCTTTTCATCTGGATGAAGGTTAAAGCATATCTAGCAATACATATGCCAATGTATTTTCTGATGTATGCCATTTTCCCTCCCAGAAAAACAAAGTGGAGTGATCACAGAGTCACAAAACTGAAAACCACTCAAAAAGCACTCCAGGTTCTGTGGTATCTCAATCTGTGTCTAAGGCTGAACTTCCAAAACACAGACTGTGTTCAAGAGTATAAAAATAAAGGAAATCATTTGCTTAAGAGTTTCAGCTCTGCAGAATTGGCTAAAACACTGTTTTCATAGGCAGAAGAGAAAGGATAACATTGTTTCTGAGCGCTAGCTTTCAATCAGCATCAAGTTATGGAGACTTCTGTCACTTGTACCTTTTCCTTCCTGTCCCTGACTGGAGTTAAACTCATACCAAGGTGTCAACACACTCCTGGATTTTGGGCACCCAGAAGATATGGTATTAGTTCTAATGGAAATAGCTTACATAAGAGAAGTTAACCAGCTGGGCTTCAGGTTCTTTTCTCCTGGTTACAGGAGTTATAGGGTAATGCAACAGGGCTGCACTGATATACAAGGTGTATCTTCTTATCTAAAACGCAACTTTAACTTAATTCTCTGTTTTTCATTGTTTATAATATGGCCAGCCTAGTCTGAAATTTTATATGAAATGTTTCAGACTGGGAGCAGCTCCGTTTCCACAACTGGAAGAGAACCCATTCTGCTGTATGAAGATACAGAAATGTAATTTAAGAAAACTGTTTATCAGACACTGGCACTTTTCCTGCTTATGTAATTCAAAAAGGATCTCAGTAAAGAAAATTGAATTTGGCAATCCATTAACATAGATTTGATGGTCTCTCTCTGTTCATCTCTTGATGTCTCACCCCTTTCAGAAAAATGAAAATAACTCTTGGTAAAAGAGTGGCTGTTCCCTCTTATTAGTGCAGTATATTGGCAATTATTAAAACCCTGGGAAAGCTGCTGAGGCTCTGCTGACTCATGGTGGCCAAGAAGCTATTTGTTAACTCCACAACCAATATGGAGGAGGGAGAAAAGTAAAAAAAGGAACAGGCAAAATTTGGGAAGAAGGCTGAGTGCAAGCTGGTATGCTAAGTAGCACCAATTCTTCAGGAGAAAGGATTTGGATGCTATCTGAAGCTTTAAATGCTGTGTTTGAACCAGGTGAAGATTCGAACCTAACTTCATGCCATCTAAGTTTATGAACCTAAAAGAACCATTTCAATAAAGTTTCCCTCTCACAGGCATCTACTATCAACAGAGGAAGAGCAGCAGTTTCAAGAGGCAAATTGACTTACCAAAGGTCTGAACTGTCTCCTTCCTGCTCCATCAAGCACAGAGAGACCCCCAGGCCGTGATGGAAAGCCTACACCAGCACAGCAGGGCTGGCACGTGACACTGCTGTCAGCAGAACAGCTCCTCAGATTCTCACAGTTCCCAGGGCAGCCTTCAGTTTGTCGCTGGCTCCTCGATCCTACAGATCAGACTGAAGAGCCAGGAACAAGCTGCAGCAGAGAATGGGAGATGGTGACACTGGCAGAGATCAATGGAGGAATTAACCCTTTCCCACTCCACAAATCTCACCCAAAGGCAAGAATTTTCACAGAACTCGTCTTGATGCAGGATGTATTTCTGATGTGAAAGGTGCTCACAGCTGTTAGCTGGGAGTGACCGTGCTCCTAATTTAGACACTAGAGCTTGATGCCCTAGTGGGATTACTATAAACCTGAACTCATTCACAGACTAAGTACTAGGCAAAGCTGGCATTTCAATGCCTGGAAAAATTTGGGTTTCACCTCATTTTAAGTTATTCTATGCCCACAGCAGTGAATAAGAGAAAAGTCAAAGCACATTATTCCAAGGGGTAAGGATTCTGCCTCAGAAAGAAAAAGTGGTTCTCAGCCCCGTCTGGGTGGATTTGAGGACTGCACTCTGTACTCCTCTTTTAAGGAGCAGCACACTACTCTTCAGGCTCCAGGCCATTCTCACACAAAGAGCCATGATTTTCCACTTCCCCGCTATTATCTTTGAGCACATATTTCTTGGTGAAGGAAGACTGCCAGCATGGTGCATTTACTGTACCACCATCTTACCTTTGCTCTGCCCAGATAAGAGGATGTGTTCTTTCCCTACAGCACACAGGAAAGAAAGGAAGGCTGAGGAAAGACAAGGCAGCTCTTTAGGTGATATATGAGGACTGTCCAGCGTCCCACATCTAAAAAAACTCAGCAGAGTTTACCTCCACATAAAATCCCATCCCTGTCCCGAATTACAGTAAAACCAATTCACCTCATTAAGGTACTACACCAAGCTGCTTAGTTGTTATATTGTGAGGGTTAGGGAAGCCTGTGGTTGGAGTGTTAGTGTTGTGGAACAAAGTGACAGCAAGTTGGGAAATAAATGAGCGCAGTACTCTCTTCTAACCTTCTGGCACCGTGCCTTTTAACAGAGAAGAAAGGCAAAAAGGCAAAATGTCAGTTCCAAAACATTCTTCATGTTGTAAAATATAGTGTCCACGCTGAAACACTTGATAAGGGACACACTGAGGGGGCTGATACTTCACTGAAAAATAGCGAGTGACTGTAAAAAGGTTACGTGAACACATATCTAAAGCAGTAAGAAAAAAAATCCTTGGGACCAAAAATTGTATCCGTGTCCTACAAATGTCATATCAGCCCTTCAGACCGAAGTCTCAGCAGCTCACTGCTGCCAAGTTCAAGGATGCAGAGCAGCTTTCACAAACAGCCGGAGAGACTGAGAGGATTCGAGTATTCGACACACCTCGCTGCTTTACGCCGCAGCTGACCATTCCGCCGGTCTCAGTGACTCGGAGCAATCCCTGTTTTCCCGGGAGAGCTCGCTCATTTGCAAGGGAAAGGCAGGGTCTGCACATGCCCGCGGTATTCCTGCCGCTGGGGGCAGCTTTACATAAGGCAGCGCCCGCCGCCAGCCCGGCGACAGTCGGACGGAGCTCTCGGCAGGAGAGAGCGGGACTGCGCCGAGCGGGATCCTGGCGAGAGCTCATCCCACCTCCTGCGCTTCCAGAGCAGCTGCCCAGCCGGATCGGGTGCTCAGGGAGGGAACCGCTGGGCTATGGAATACAGATGTGTGAATTCAGATAGCTAAACGGTGCTTGGAAAAGGAATCTAACATGCTTCCCTATAAAGCAACATTTTAAAAGCCAGGTGCCTAACTATAAAGATGCAAAAACGTAATATCCATGAAGATCCTATTACCTAGGAAGAATTTGACATTTTGCTGCGAATGCTGTGTTGGGATTGATTTATTCTTGGAGTGTTCTGCACGGCTGGCAAAGAATAATGTTTCAAAATCGGTCCATCTCCCAAGGGGTCCAATTTTTCTTCCTGGGTGTCAGCGAGCCCTGACTCACTCCAGTGCAGCTGACAGGGGCTGCCATGCTTGTGGCACACTAAGCAAAAAACAAAAGACCTAAGGACGACCTTTGAACAACACAAAGGATGGGTATGTTTTTCATATTATCTTTTTAATTTATAGTTCATAGTTACTGCATAGCCTGTGCTTTAATTACTCCATAGACTTACCTTGATGTGATTTGTTATTATACTTAAATGGTCTAGGGATTACACCTTTTACCCAACTGCTTTTCAGTATTTATATCAAGGTATTCTTAAAAAAAAAAAAAAAAAAAAAAAAAAGCTGAGTAAAAAAAAAAACTGTGAAAATTAGTTGAGTCTGGCTAGGGGTTTTTAAAAGATTGTTGAAGTAAAAGATTTTAGCATGATTGAAAGAAATGACTGATGTGTGGGGGGATAACTTTTCTAAGTTGTTTTTATTTCCAGGTTTCAATGTAATTAGGCTACTGAGCGGATCAGCTGTAGCTCTGGTAATAGCCCCTACTGTATTACTGACAATGCTTTCTTCTGCTGAACGAGGATGCCCTAAGGGCTGTAGGTGTGAAGGCAAAATGGTTTATTGTGAATCTCAGAAATTGCAGGAGATTCCCTCGAGTATATCTGCTGGTTGTTTAGGTTTGTCCCTTCGATATAACAGCCTCCAAAAACTAAAATACAATCAATTTAAAGGTCTTAATCAACTCACCTGGCTCTATTTAGACCATAACCACATCAGCAATATTGACGAAAATGCTTTCAGTGGAATACGCAGACTAAAAGAGTTGATCTTGAGTTCCAACAGAATCTCCTATTTTCTTAATAATACCTTCAGACCTGTGACAAATCTCCGGAATTTGGATCTGTCATACAATCAGCTGCAGTCTCTGGGATCTGAACAGTTCAGGGGCTTAAGGAAGCTGCTGAGTTTACATTTGCGGTCCAATTCCCTAAGAACCATCCCTGTTCGAATATTTCAAGATTGTAGGAACCTTGAACTGTTGGACCTGGGTTATAATCGCATCCGAAGTTTAGCAAGGAATGTCTTTGCAGGTATGATCAGACTGAAAGAGCTTCACCTGGAGCACAATCAATTTTCTAAGCTCAACCTGGCACTTTTTCCAAGGCTAGTCAGCCTTCAGAACCTTTACTTACAGTGGAATAAAATCAGTGTGATAGGACAAACTATGTCCTGGACCTGGAGCTCATTACAAAGACTTGATTTATCTGGCAATGAAATAGAAGCTTTCAGTGGACCTAGTGTTTTTCAGTGTGTGCCCAATTTACAGCGTCTCAACCTGGATTCAAACAAGCTCACATTTATTGGTCAAGAAATTTTGGATTCTTGGATATCCCTCAATGACATCAGCCTTGCTGGCAATATATGGGAATGCAGCAGAAACATTTGCTCCCTGGTAAACTGGCTTAAAAGTTTTAGAGGGCTGAGGGAAAACACCATTATTTGTGCCAGCCCCAAAGAGCTGCAAGGGGTGAATGTTATTGATGCAGTGAAAAACTACAGCATCTGTGGCAAAAGTACCACAGAAAGGTTTGAACTAGCCCGAGCTCTCCCAAAGCCAACGTTTAAACCAAAACTCACCAGGCCTAAACACGACAGCAAGCCCCCTCTGCCCCCGACTATCGGAGCCACCGAATCGAGCTCCGAGCCCGAGCACGACACAGAACACATCTCCTTCCACAAAATCATAGCAGGCAGTGTGGCTCTTTTCCTGTCTGTGCTTGTGATCCTGCTGGTGATCTATGTGTCATGGAAGCGCTACCCTGCCAGTATGAAGCAGCTGCAGCAGCGCTCGCTCATGCGAAGGCACAGGAAAAAGAAAAGACAGTCGCTGAAGCAAATGACTCCCAGCACGCAGGAATTCTATGTAGATTACAAACCCACCAACACTGAGACCAGCGAGATGCTGCTGAACGGAACGGGACCCTGCACGTATAACAAATCAGGCTCCAGGGAATGCGAGGTATGAACCATTGTGATAAAAGAGCTTTTAAAAGCTGGGAAATAGTGGTGCTTTATTGAACTCTAGGGACTATAAAGGGAACGTTTTTCTCACTTTTCTGGCACAGCTCTTCCATGTCTCTTTTTTGTACATTCATAATACTGGTCATTTTACTCTCATACATAATCAACTCACTGAAATTTAAATACCGCCATCAATGTGAAGCCTGAGCTCTGGTTTAATACAATACCTATTGTACAAACCCTCTACTGATTTCATTAAAGTCTCTCTTGTTTTTAAATAGAAAACTTCTTTCATAAGTAATCCACTGCACCTGCAGCAACTGTGCCTCTGTTTAGGGAGAAAAATGACAACAATGAAAAAAAAAATCAAACTCAGTGTGTGTGTCCCCCCTTTGCTTCCCCAATCCCCTCCCCACCCCCAGTCCTTGCTCTAAAAGTCACTTTTTGAACCCAGAACAAACTAAAGACCCAGGTGCTGTAGCATCATATGAATTCTGAGGTGTCTGAGGAGAGAGATGGTGCAGGAACAGCTTTGAAAGAATGTCTAAGTGCTGCCCAACACAAGAGAGACTATAAAGCCATTGAGGAGTTAAAGCAGCCTTAGGACATGAGGTATCGCTAAAAAACAAAGCTGAGGGAAACCAAGGCTTAATAAAAGTTTAAAAATAAAGAGCTACAATGGGATTTATTGTACTGCATTATAATAGTGTTTCTATAGGGCTGATAACTAGTAATTGAAACCTATTTATGTGACTTCATATAAAAGGTGCCAGTGTTTATCCCTACATCCAGTTGCCTTTCAGAAAGTAGTCAAAAGGCATTCATTAGATGAGGAGCAGAAATTCCTTATTGATGCAATTAGAGGAACTCAAATGTGTGGCAGCAGAAGCAAGACCACTTCCTGCACACATTTGTTTCAGTGCTCATTAGAAATTCTCTTTTCAAGACTGTCAAAGGCATTAATGTAGCTGAGGAAATCATTAAAATCCATCATTTTCTTCTATTTCTGTTTATTTGCTCGGCTAGGCTTGTTAAGGTCGTGTGATGTGTTTTGCACACTGACCCTCTAATAAGTAAATAAAGCTTCATTACTTAAAAAGCCAAACACTGTACATTTTAGACATACTACAGCTGCAAAGAGCTTTCAGAGGAAATTGGTTACCCACTGATCTGAGTGCATCCAAAAATCCTTACATAAATCAGTGACAAATTATTCTTCTCTCTTAGTAAAACCATAATGAACATTACAAGAATTCACAGATACTCATTCATCAGTAGTTCTGGGCAAAATACAGATTTGTAACCCAGCTATTCCCTGCCTTCCTTCTCCCAAAGTCATGTATGTTGTTGGTTGCAGAAGAATATAATATCCCCCATATTTGCAAATAAATCATACCTCTAATTTTGATTATCAGGAAGGGAAGCTATTAAATAATATAGCAGCACCTTTACAGAAGCAAGTCAGTAATTTAATTATGTCTATTTTGTAACTTGATTTGGCTTAGTAAACTGCACGTCTTCAGTGGGAGGGGATGTTTCTACAAAGCAGTTTCACTGCAGCAGATTAGAAAAAGCAAAACCTTAGCAGAATGTGCTCCTGAATTGTTACTGGAAAAAACCCAATCCCAGGCAATCACCTTGAAACCTGCTAGATACAATGACAACAAAGCTAGAAAGCACCTCTTAAAAACAACTAATACACTCAAAGGGGTTTGGGTTGGGTTTTTTTTCATGTAATGGAACCATTCTCATTTCCAAGGACTGTAGTGAGGAAAGAGCCAAGGGTAGAAGCTTGAGCCTATAGTGAACCCTGCAACAGAGAACCTGTTTTCCTGAGTAGAGGAAGGATCCCACACCATTAATAATGCAAGTGCTCGAGAGGCTTCAGCAGCACAGCACAGTTGTACCTGAGTTGTACCTTGAAAGTTGCTATTAAAAAGTCAATACACATTTAATTATCTTGGCTATTATGGGATTCAGCTTTCTACCAGGAGGCCTCTGTTATCTCTGCACTGAAGGATTAGAGTTTGCTGTAAACTTCATGTTAAGAACCATCCCTGTACTTCCCCAGGCTTTAATCTCTGCAGTGGTGACTGGTATTAGGCACAGCCAAAGAAAGAAAGATTTGGTACAAAACATACATATGTTCATATATACATACACGCACGTGTGTGTGTATGTGTATACATATATAAATCCATATAAAAATAAAATAAAATTTTGATATTTAGTTTTAGGAATGCTAACTGCAATCAGAAAATAATTTCATACTATTGCTTTAGAATTTTTGCTATTCAAAAATATTTAATACACCTTCTAAAACTTCTTAATGGACTGTGATTGTGGATGAGTTGTCTATAACTGAGCTGAACTTTATATGCTTCCTTTTATGTTTCTTTAATGCCTCGTTCTAACCATAACAATACTCAGAAAGAATCAATCCATAACCTCCTTCAGAAAGCAATGCCTGTAAAATTTTCATCAGCTCCCTTTGAAAAATATTTAATTATGGGCATGAAATATAAAACAAGGCCAGTATGCCATTAACCATGGAGGGGTCACAACAATAATTGTGAAAAACCAGCATGTCTATATTCATCCACAGACATGCTCAGATCAATTAATTCATACGAATTCCCAAACACGCCCCACGCACAGATGAATGTGTAATTGCTGCTATCATCACTGATAATGAAAACACTGTTTGATTACACAAAAAAGATGCCCAGTGTAACTCTCTGAACCTTCTTGCACAGCCTGGGGCCTGTGAGCCAAGGTGTTAAATCCCCCTCCAGTGCCTATGGCTTAGAAAACACTTTAAACCCACATCACAGCACGCTAAAACACGTTACAAAATCCATGCTTTCACCTGGGCAAAGACTACATGAACTAAGCTCAACTCAGCCTCACCACTGTCAAATGAAACGCTCTGGAAGTGACTTGTTTTGGGTGGCACAGCCACCAGAGCCACAAATTCTAATAATCTAGCAATGATTTGGTCTTAGCTGAGCAACTTTCAGTCCCTGTGAAAGGCTGCCCCTCTCCTGAATACAAATGAAGTGTTGAAGCCTCCAAGGTTCCAGAGAAGAAATTTCTCCTTTGTTTCTCTCCAGTATCTAAAATTCTGACCCCGCTTTGTATAGAGTTTTGGATATTTTGGTGCCAGCCTGTGACAAAACTGTTAAAACCTTGCTGAGGTGATGCCAAGGAATCCTCAGAGGATGTGCAGGAGCTATGATGCCAAGGAATCCTCAGAGGATGTGCAGGAGCTATGATGCCTCTTACAAATCTGTGAGCCTTCACACAAGCATTTTAGGCACTACCTTGAGGAAGGAGATGTGACTGAGTGCCTCTAGTGACCTAGCTCTCCCTTAATGGAGCTGATACTACCCACACATTCCAAGTCTAGGAGAGCAAAAATGGGGTTTCAAAGTGTTTGGAGTTTGTTTTGTTGGTGGTTTTTAGGATTTTTAGTCATCTGCTATTCCTTTTCCTCAGTCATATATGGGGTTCTGGGGCTACCACTGGAACACCAGAGCTTTACAAGCCACAGACAAAGTGCAACACTCTTCCATGCCCACTGGCATTTGCACTGGTTTTGCAGCCTACGTTTATTTAAACAATGTTGAGAGAAATGTTGGTGGAATCACCAGACTGTTTCATTTTATTGCAGCACCCCCAAAAAATTTTAAGGCAAGTCAGGACTTTCTCTGTGAGACACTGTAGAAACACCTTCCAACAATCTCTTACCATTAAATTGTTTACAAGGAATGTTGAAAAGACAGACAGACCATGGCAAATAGACAGATTTGAGAGAATTTGCTTGATCACAAACCAGTTGAGTACTGGGAGCATAATCCAGTCTCCTCACACCAAGACATCATCCTAGCCAGTGGATTACTCAGCCTCTCAACGACTTAGCTTTTGGAATATTCAAACGCTATTTCAGAGTAATAAACCACACAAAATGCATCTCTTTGGAAAAAGAAAATAACTGATGTTCTAAGCAAATTCGAGGAGACTGGTAATGTTCATTCACTGTGTTGAGATTACCTCCAGCAATTGCAGAGTAAGAGAATAACAATGAGAACAAGTGGCTTGAGTATAATGACTGCAAGCTCCTCTGCTGGCTGGTTTCCCTGACTCACTATCTGCACTCACACAGCCATCACAGCTGAAGCTTTGGCAGTGCCCTCTGTTTTTTCACTATCACGAAATGGTGAACCTTGATATAAAATCCAGTTGCAAAATGAACATGAATGTACAATATTCCTGCAAACACAATTAGAAATGTTCAGTTTGCTGCAAGCAAATGGTCTTTGCTGTCAGCCACTCAACTCTAGATAAATATTCTCCTGGATGAATTTCTGTGGAACAATAGTGACATCCAGTGGGAGCAAGTTTAATCACAGGTATCTCCAGTATATATCAATTCACACATAGATGTGTTTTCCTTCTCACTTCGTGTCTTTCTTTATCGCATGGCAGAAGCATCAAACTCTTTCAGCATACTAAGTACTCAACTGTATCTGTGTATTGAATTCATAACCTGAATGTAAGGAATATATGGAAAAAATAAGAGTAGATAAATGCCAGCAAGAAACAGTTTATCCAGTGTGTAAATCACTACTGCCAGTAAAAGGCAAATAGTATATCAGTAAGCAAGGACAGGAGCTCTAACAAGTTTGTGGCCACTTATTTGGAACTTACTACTTATAAAACATCGCTAAGTGACTTTAACAGACTATAAAATAAACTCAGGCTACAAACAACTCATTTAACTTCATAACAGTAGAGGTTGAAAAAAATATTTTTTTGTTTATTTTTACAATAATGAGAGAAAGATATTATTAGACATCGAAAGGAAGGGCACTCACCATCTGGGAACAAATCAAAGTAACAGCTTCCTCTCAAAAACACACAATGTACAAAGAGACAAGAAGCAAATGATGAAAGATCAAATTTACAAACAACAATAGTGTCACACAATGGGAAACTCAGAGATGGCATGAACGTGCACCATATCTGTTTGGGCTCACAGCAACCTCTGCATGTTCTGCAGCAGCTACTTTATGCCTCAGTAACTCTGTGCCAGTGTTACTGGTATGATTTTAAACCACGGTGAATGAGATAAGCCAATGAAGTCAGGATTATAGTTGATAACAGTCAGATTTCATTTCCCTCAGGAAGATGCACAAGAACTCATTTTGCTCCCCACTGAATGAAGTACAGTTGTATTTCTAATTTTTGATGTTCTCAGGTGCATGGGGAGGTCACCTGTCAGTCCATGATCCCATGCCTTACTTTTCATGCCTAGCAAGCCTTTTGAGAATGGGTGTCATTGCAGTGGTACTGAGTGGGATTTTGATGTGATTCTCAGGGTTATAGCCAAACTATTTCCTGGCATTCCTGCCAATGGAACACAGTAGGGCACAAAAGGAGCAAAAAGTGACTGAGCTCAACAGCTATGAATAGATCACCAAGGAGGTCGTAAAGTAATAAAAGGGAGTTTATCCAGGACTCTCTGGGAAGACTAGTGGGAGTTGATGGCCAATGGTTTACCTACCAGGGAATTTTCAAATCTCATTTAGAATGAGTAAAACCACCATAAAAGCAAGAATGAAAAAAAATTTGCAAGTAGGCAGCATCTTTTTTATCCAACCAGTACATCATAGAAATCACATTTCCCTACAATTCTTGTCTTGCTCCCACTGTTAGGCTATCATGACCACAGCACTAGCATTCTAGTGTAAGAATAAGCACTGTTCACTGAGAAGGGACCAAAGGGCAAGTAATCCCTATTTATTAACTTCTTTATAAAGTGCTTAATGAAACCTACCGATGTTATTACAGGAAATATGACATGCTCATGTGAAAAATCACATTCTTCATCACCAAAATCAACCAAACCCTTTAACCAAACAAAACATTTCATTCTTTACTTACAGTTTGTTACTGTTGCCCACAAATTCTTTCTCCAGCAACTGAACAACTGGAGGTGTAATCTTGGAGGGGAGTTCTCCAAAAAGCCCTCACGTGTGTCACTTTAACCACTAAACCCATTCCCTTGTTGTGTTGCTGTGCCACTGATACCCTGCCCATGTGTCTCAGCTCTTGCCTGAAGGTTGAATTTCTATTACTTCAACACCAGCAGTAGCATTGAGACCATGTACAACTTCATAATTACAGTTCAACCTTGCAAATTCTCCAAGTGTTTTACGACAGCCAGACTCTACCAGTACATCACAAGGACACATGAAAATAAAACATCTTAATTACTCATCTCCTGACGCTCCAAACGAGGACACAAACGCATTACAAGTTCATTGCTTCACACCACTGAGGAACTCACCTGCTCAGTTGTGTGCAAATCCTTTTCTACTTCAAACTAACAAAACATCCAACTAGCCAGCTCAATCTCTCAGGAACCCAGCTGCTTACTGCCAGAAGAAAGCAAACCTTACCACGGTGACATTGGCACAGCCTGCAGGAGCTGTCACCACGAGCTCAGTCTTTATTAGTTATTCTCACTTGAAATCCAACAGTACCCCCAATACTTGCCATGGATGATACTGGCATTATATCCCATAGTGTGATGTAGTAAGAAATGTAAGAAAATGTAAGAAAACATTGCATTTTCATGGGCACTAGTTCGTCCATAACCATATTGAGAGATAAAAACCAGAAAAAAAACTCAGGGAAAAACTCACGTGGCTTACAGTGAGAGCAAAAATTAGGAAAGATCACTCAGGTTTTCCAGAACAAGCAACTGGTTTTAAAAGATTTAAAAATCACATTCTAAAGAAAAACTGGAATGCCGAATAAACATTTGTGCATTTCTTAGAAATATTTTAAACATCTATTTTTTAAAAAAATTTGCTACTGTTAGATTGTGGACATCTTTAAACATCAAATAAAAAATTTCTCTTTTATTTCACACCTTCCTAAATGAAAGGGAGAAAATACCTTCTTATAATGTGAGATGTTCTTTCTGAAACTGTGGGACTGAGCTGGTATGGGAAAAATCAGAATATATTTCATCTTACTATTTTGTTGGGGTTTATCGCAATGATAAGCTACTGGTATCAGGTAACGTGCTCTAGCTGAGCACATCCTCCTGGCACTTATTTTGTGCTTCATGGCAAATCACAGGTGGTGGTGTTGGGTCTTGCATGTGCCCTTTGTGCCAGGAACGACTTACTGCATGTTTGAATACCAGCTCTTTAACTTGAGTCTATAAAAATTAGAACTCATGGTTCTGATTTTTAAATTGGGCGCTTAGATTTTCCAGTTCCCTAAAGGCTGCAAAACTCATCAAATAGACTCCCAAATAATGCAGTGAGATTACCATCCCCTTCCTGATCCATCCGGAACTCAGGGGAGGAAAAGTGCACAAAACATTCAAAGGTACAAAACAAGATCTCCAATGAAAGCTGGGCATCCTAATTACCTTGGTAATTCTTCCCTTCATTGCCCTCAAGATTAAAAAGTAGCTGTAGATGAGGGAAATGTGAAGACTGAACATGTGTTTTGCTGAAGTGTAGATAATAAGCAACAGGAATACATTAGTCATACAAATCACTGAACCACTGCAAACACAACCATCATAAATGGATTCCTTGTCCCAGAAATCTAGACTTTATGATGTATATTCTAGAATACACACTGTTCTTTGTTTGCTTTTCTTTATTAAAACACATTGTGCAGAAGCGTCTATTTGGCTTTTGGTAAGTTGTGTAAAAGCTGCAGGTGACAAAAGCAGAAGAAAAGGAACACAGTTTACAAAATGCAAACTGGAGTCAAACAGAAAAACACTTCAGACTTCATCTTAATTAGTTTCCTGTAACTACTTTTTCAGCTTCCTATAGATTATCCTGTTTATTTTAAAACAGACTGTAGGAAAGATTTTCAAACCTGCAAATGGGAATTTAAACACCCAAATCCCACCTGTTTGTTGCACTAGTTGAGCACTTAATCTTTGTGACAGACATTATCTCTTTTCTTATTCTCCCCAGAATTGGAAACTTGAACAAGACTCCAGGGTCTACAAAGTGCTCTGGCCAGCTCCATGAAGCTGGTCTAAAAACGACTTTCCCAGAGACTTTGCAAGTTGTCCTGCAAGGGAAAGGACACAGTTGTACCTCAGTGAGGTACAGACAGACTACCTGAGTAACAGTGGGTGGGCTGCATGTTGAAAAAGAGCACATCCTGAGGAATTGCCTTCTGACCTGCTACAGAAAGGACTGCCACTGATTCCTGGCACACAGTTAAAATTAACTCACCTCAGAAAAATAATTAACTGTAGTTCACTTTAGAAAACAGCTACAAATTCTGAAGTCTGGGGTTTTTTTAGCCAGAGGATTTTATCCCCCACATTCCTCACTAAAAACAATCATAGTAAATCTCGTACAAAACTATTTAGCCAAGGTATTAGAAAAGGATCATCTTTTTCTCTTCAAAAAAAAAAGAATAAACCATCAAATAACCATTCCAGCACATCAGAGTTCTGTTAGCAGTGTGATATTAGTTGTAATGTAACACTTTCATATCGTAGTATTAGCCTTGCAGCCATCTGTGATATGAGTCATACCCTCGGAGCAGTGCAGGCTCCATTCTCCACTGCTTCATCCCAGCCAGCTTCTCCTGACACACACTGTACTGCCCAGAGCACACACACACTGCACAGCACAGCAATTTCCAATTCAAAAATTCATTTTGTGTGTTATTACAGCTGTGACTCACAGTGGAACACACTTACCATCCACCTGCCAACAGAGGATCACTACACACAGGGATGGCAACCCGCCTGTGGGAGTTTTTCCTATTGCAAACAGTCTCTCTATTTCTGAGCCTAAATGTTTAGTTTTTCCTACTTTAATTTATCTTTAACAACAGTTTCCAGACTACACTACTGATACAAAATGTGGGCCTGCAGCAAAACACAGCAATACTATTTTACGAGTTTAGGAGCCTCAATTACTAGCCAGAAACTCGTACTTCATTAAAGAGCAAATTTACTTCAGGCACACACGATACTGGACAGCATCTTCTATCCATCCCTACTGATGCTGCCAACACAAACAAGTTCTTCATTTTTCTCAGTAAGCAAGTCACAACCACAGAGAACATGGGGGGAAATTCTCATTCTAAATGAGAATCCTGTACATTGAATCAGGCTGAGCAGAAAGCAGGAACAGTGACTGGGAAAAGGGACTGAGTGGTGTGCAGTTGCCCTTAGTTTGCATGCACTAAAGCCCAGCAGGATTCATGGAAGTCTCCTTTTATGAAAGTTTAATAAAGCACAGTAACTTAAACAATTATGCACAATTCCTTGCTATCCAAAGGATAGTTTGTCTGTAGCCATGGCATGTAATGTTAAGTTCTGATCTGCAACAGCTATCATGTAGCAGCACAAAATAATTTGAATTACACTCTCAAAATCTGAAAGCATGCTGTACCAGTATCATAAATCACTAATACTAATGAAATGCATTTCTTCCAAAGCCACAGAACTACTGATACATATGCTTTGGCTTCATGTATAAACTGACATGGCAAATTCTAAATTTAACCAAGCCAACTTCTTTTAAAGCTTCATCACACTAATTACATCCATCAAGTGTGTAAAATACATTTTGTCAGCTAAGAACAGAGGACTTCAATTAAATGTAAATCCTTATTCAGCACTTTAAGCTGTTAATGGCTCAAACTCATTAATGAGATGATGAAAAGAAAATGCTCCTACATAGAGACTCTGTAGTAAGAATTTATTACAAGGACTCATTATTTCCAACTAGTTCATACACTGAAAGTATCCCACACATATGTCAACACCCCAGTATCAACAGAGAAATGTACCAAAATAATCTTGTTTGTTTGTAAATGTGCTTGTACACATATTCAGGGCTTGACAGTCACTTCCAAGAGAGATGGATGACCTTCTTCCCTAACCTAGAGAGCTCCAAGAAGAGCTGGTGAGGTGGCCTTAAGTAGGGGGTACTGTCAGAATGGTATTTTAGTCTAACTTTCCAGCACTTTAATTTGTCAAATAATATGAACACTAATGGTCGACTGCACAGCATGCCTGGGCTTATACATTTTTATAATGATTATGGATAGATTCTCTATTTGAATTAATTCAGAAGAGCAGTGGAAAGCGATTTGCAGAACTAAGGATGAACTACTCCATCAGGATGGGAGAAGACATGAGAGTTAGAGAAATACCCTGTTATCCAAAACTTGCAAATTTAATTTCAATTTAGCAACATCAGGATTTATGAACTTTCATCCTTGTCATAGACTACAAGATTTTCTGTCTGTGCCTATAACCTCAAGGAGGGTTATTAAGGGGCTTTCCCAAAAGCAAGAAACCCCTAGTCATAGATACTCTCATAGAAAGGAAAAGTATCATTTACTTTCATTTCTTTTTCAGATTTCTCTGTCCCTCTCCACTTCCTTTCTTTCCTCCAGTCTGAGCTCCTCTTCTCTTTTGATTAGCTATTTCACACAAATAAAAAGAGAATCCAAGGGCTACCTGCCCTATACCAAATGCCCTCGAATTTCTACCAAGGCATGCCCCTGCAAAGCCTTCTTTAGAACCTCAGCTCCAGCAGTAAAGAAATGTTAGAGACATTTTCACGACTGTTTTAAATTACACACACCCCCCCCAGTAGAGAAGACTCATTGATCAAATAACAAGTAAAATGAGAGACAGGGAAGTGATTCATGCTCAAATACTATGAAAAACAAACCAAAAAAAGGATAAAATAAAGCAGTTTGGAATATTTGTGCCTTCTGCAGGAACCCTATCCTATCAATTTTAAGTGAAAATTAACATAACCTTGAAACATTGCTACGCATGAGAAAACAAAAGCCATCTCAAATGCTGGCCCTTGCTGTAACAGGAAGCTGATTAGCTACAAAGAATTGAAATTTTTTTTGTATCACTGCTTTATTGGGGCACTGCATGAAAGACAGGCCACGTCTCTGCAAAGAGGAAGCAGATTTGCCTAAGGTTAATTCCGCACCAGCTTAATTATTAATTAATCTCTCCCAAATGGATTTTTTAATGTACTTAAAAAGGGCCTTTGCAAATAGAAGTGCTCTGTTTATCGATAGGATAGTTTTCCAGGCAGGCAGCTATGCTGCAGTGTATAGACAGCATTCCTTGAGCTGATGTGCTTCATTAAAATGCATGGTTATAACAGGCTCTTAGAACTGCAGCTGAATAACCCATGATCCCCTTTTCTTCAGTACCACAGAACACTTTGCATCTCTTTAATAGGGCTGTTTCAGGATTTAATCACAGATTTACAATCTATACTCTGGAACAAGGACTCTACCTCCTTTAAAAAGGTTTCAAATAAGACACTCATTTTTTTAGAGATCCCTTCTGAAAAATCTATAGCCTTTGTCCCTTACCTGCACCTTCATTCCATTTAATGTCTGTTTTATACAATTTAATACTTTCTCTCTGCATGCCCAACACAATGAAAACACAGAGACTATCACATGTTCTTTCCAGCATAAATCTGGGAGTCCAATTTTGTTGAATGAATTAACAGCTTTGAAGGGGGAGGGTAACTGAGGAACTGCAGAAGCCGATGGAAAACCTGTGTTAGGCAGTAGATGGAGCAAGACTGAAATTCTGTGGAAATCCACCTGCTATGTAGCATTTGCTAACACTGCAGTGGTGCTGCATGCTAATGTCAGTAAGAGAAAGAAGGGGATTGGCAAATCTGTGAAGATGTATAGGCATTAAACTGTTCGCAAAACAGCCTGAAATAAAGGAATGTCTCAAAGTCAAACACTCAACATTACTCGAAATCACAGCCCCTCTCTATTTGTTAATACATTCCAAAAATCACTGTGATAATTACAAGGCTCATTTAGTCAATAAGGGCAAAACAGGGGGACACATGAAAATTAATCCTCTTCAGCTGGATTTCAGTTCTGACTGTACCTGACCCAGTTCCTTCACAAGTGAGACCACTCGGTTATTCACTCAGATCACTTGTGACAGTACTCTAAAGTGATCCTCCATTTCAAGGCCAGGTTGGATGGGGCAGTGAGCAACCTTTCAATCCCCTAACTCAAGACCTCTACTCAAATACCTTCACTGGGTTGGCCTATGCATCTTTTCCAAGCAGTACTGGAAGTCTCCAGTAAGTTGATGAACTTCAGAGATCCTTCAGAGAAAGATTAGGTATTAGTTTTCATCTGCTTCACATCCAGCTGGCCAATGAGCCTCCTAAAATGCCTGAAAAGCAGCTGTTCTCTAAGCCATATTTTCCTTTCTAAGGGGCAAGTTCAAGGACAGGTCCACAGTGCAGGCTGCAAAAGGGTATTGGCAAAACCCTACGGAGTGAGTGTCCAGGGCAGCCCAATAACTTCAGTAAACACCTTTGCATTCATTTTATGCCTCTGAAGCAACATAGGTCAGCGAAGAGTCACTGCACATCCCTTCTCTGCTGGTTTCATTCTATATAAGAGTTTGTTTAATGGAAAAAACTGTGCACTTCCCAGGGTCTCCACCAGCAGCATCAGCTGCCTCAGGTTAGCTGTCGGCTCCAGTGTGGTGTTTTTTAAGGAAGTGTTGTTTTGCTTGACAGTAGTAACACTGACTATAAGAACAACAATATATATAACTGCCTTGTGCTTTCATCTTCTGTTACTGTTCCAGACAGCAAAGTTTGCAGAGCCTGTGGGAAAGAAGCCAGTGACCATTAACCTTCACTTTATTTTATGCTTTTATAATTTTAGGAGTTTAGTTTCAGACTCGTAGTCTTCAGGGCTGCAGAGCTGAGACTGGACTGAAATACTGCAAAGCAGCAAATGCATGGCACAAGTTAAAAGACCCTTTTCCTGAGACCTCTGATTATTTCCCCCAGCCCTGGGAGAAAATTTATGTAAAATTTATTTCAAGGCACTTTGCAAATTTTTCTCTAGTTGGAGTAAATGTGATAGAGTTTTGATTTCAAACATACAAGGGAGAGAGTTTTTCAAATCTTCACGAAGAATCCCATGAAATTTCCACTAACTTTGCAGCACAGATGCTTTCTGCTTTTGTAACAAAGAAATACCTCCTGTTTTGACAGTGGCCAGTTCAGAAGTCACATTGAGTAGGAAATACCTGACTGTCTTTCAAAGTCTGAATTTCTTGCCAGTGGACTAGATGAATCAAGGCTGGAGAGATGGCATACTCATCTCTTTGTTTTTTCCATCTATATGAATCCAGCAGAAAATTCTACTGCTGTTAAAAAACAGGAAATTCCTCTTATACCCTCATGCTCTCCTTTTCTTCAACTCAGATTGGTCCACTGAAACCCAAGTTATGACTTTTCCAAAAAAGTTATGACTTTTCCAAATAAGTGTCCCATGAAATAAGAAGACAGAGCTTAGTAAGAACGCACTGGCCTGAGGACTTTGAGGGTATGGTTACCATAAAATCACAAGGGTGTTTCACAAAGTTTAACCTTCATGACTAATTCCTGCATCAAAGCATTCCAAAAGGTTAGCTGAGTTTTATGGAACATTCCCATATGCTGCAGTTTGCAAATCAGTGGTATGAAAGTAGGACAGTGGTACCGTGCTGACAAGAGGCCTTAGCATTTAACAATTTCCTCACTAAATAAGCGTGACTTCTGATGACTGCAACAAATCCACTCGTCTCAGCTTTCCAGCACAACACACAGCAGCTCACGTGTGCCCTCTCCACAGCATCCACATCTCTCTGAGGGCCAGCCTGCAGAAGCTCAAACACAATGGTGCTCTCCCTGAGGAACAGCACCAGACACATAAACAGCCTACACTTGACTTAGATCTTCCCAGACAAGTGTTACCCTAAGACATGCAATGTTATTCCTGTTGAAATTGTGATCCCCTTGTGTAAACTTACAGAATTATTTCGTTTAAGGTTTATAAAACAAGGTACGAGGTAAGCCAGCATCACAGTGAAGAATTATTTCATCATAAACAGCCCTTTTTGGATTCTATTTTTCAAAGGCTTGACTGCTTAAATTAGCTATTAGTTCCTGTTACACACAAAAACTGTAGGAGACAGTAAACAGGCTTTCATTGGAAAAGAAGGTGGCACCATCGATTCTTTACATTTCCTAGAAATCAGGGTCAGGGGGTTCAGGCCATCTTGACCTGCAGGTGGAAAACAGCTAATAATGCACTTTGTGTCTTGTCCCAAATGCTCCTCAGGGAGGAGAATCTTCAGCCAACACACACTGTAAAAAGGGTTGGGTTTTTCTGAGTTTTACAGGTTGATGGCTTTCAGTAAATCTTTTATAACACTGTCATTCCTGCACTTAATACTCCAGGTGGGAAGGGATGTTCCCAGATGCAGGGAATGTTCTGACATGCTGTGCTGTGCTGCTGCAGAGGAGTCAGGCTACTGCCCACCAGCCCACAATTACTCCCAAATCAAGGGAAGGCAAAACCCATCATATTATTTTCACTTTTACAAGTCAAGTCAGTCCCCCAGTGAGCCAAATATCTCTTGTGAACTTCACTAACCTTCATATTTGTTTAAGTTTTGGGACGTTAGCAGATAAGGACATAAAGATTTCTTCTAAGTAATACCCTCAGCAGGAGGAGTACATCTCTTGTTTCATTTCTTTGCTTGGTGTACGCAGAAATCAAAGCCATGAATCTGGAAAGTATTTTCCTTACTTGGAGTTTTAACATCATGTATTAAAAAAAATCTAATTTTCCAGGAACTCCAAGCTCATCAAGTCAGTTATCTATCACTTAATAAATTAAACATTTTAACATTCCTTCCCAACTGCTTCAATAATAGAATTATTTCTAATTAGAAATAAATATCACACCTTAAAGTAATCTTAACAACAAAAATATTGAAGCACCTTTCATTAGAGAGTCTTGAAACACTTTGCAAAACATTATTAATCTCATTTATACAGACAAGACACCTGTTCTGGCTTCCTTTCAGGCTGTGGCAGCACTGGGAACAGATGCTCAGCCTCCCATGGCCGTGGCACCCTGACCATGTAACCCGCGTTCCACACAATTAAGGGCAACCCTGCTTAATCAAGCCAGAGTGGATTTCCATTTCTCTTTAGACATTAAAACTAGTACTCAAAAAGATGTCCCACCTTGCAAAAGGGGCTATTCCTCACTGCACTTTAAGACTCTGTTCAAGCAGTGTGTGTGGTGGGAGTTCTTTGTGAGATTTGTGGGAAGAACTCCCACCACACACAGTCACAGGTACCTCACAGCCCTCAGAAGGGCTTCACCAGATTTTCCCAAAGGCAGGGATGCTGTAACTCTCAGATGGGACCAACAGCTTTAAATGGGCAAGGGAGTCTGGAGCTCCTCAACTCTGTCTGTTCAGAAAACTCTAACAGGAATTTCCTTTGTGTGGTAAAAATTAATTTTGTCATCTGGGCTACTGTCTGGCCTCTATTTCAGCAGCAGTGCTGATCACATTTTGGCTTATCCAATTAACATAATCCCATTTTATACAGCCAAAATTATGTATCATCTTCTCTATAGCCTTTCTCCATTTTTAGAGTTTATTCATTAATATTACTTTATTGGTTGTTTTCTTACTTTCTAAAATGTTGCTTGAAATCTTCTAGCCTGTCAACCCATAAAATGAAGTTACTCAGTGCCTGTAATCAGCATGGAGGCCTGTTGAGGTTTGTCAGGCTTTCCTCCTTCAGGGACAGCAGATGATGGTGGCCTACTGAACTCCAGGGAAACACAATGCTTGACAGCAGGGCAACACTGCATTGAAAAGTACTGTATATCCTCCAACAAAGTAAACAAACCAGAACTCTCACAACATTTATACCAGCAATTATCACCACCATAAAAAAATCCAGGGTTTCATTTTGTTAGCTTTAGCTTTAGAAGACTTATTCCACGTGGTGAATTGTGGCTATTTTTTCTAAAGTGGCTCATAATCCAATTGCTCACAGATTCATGTACACTCACATAGTAAAATTATTACTGGGAATGTCTATTCAGATGAGAACTTTCTGAAAATGGAGAAAGGGACTAAAATCAAATTTTGTACTTATCATTTAATAATCTAGAATTAATGAACTTTTTAACTGATGTCAGTGGAAATCACAACTTTGTATTTATAGCACCAGACAAAATTCAGTTCTATTGATAACCTCTATACTGATTTCTAGTATTGGTCCTACCCAATATGACTTAGCAAAAACATGCTGATGCTGTAGCTATCATTCCCTCTAAAAAATCTTTTAAAATAACCCATTTTTATCCTAGTGTTTATACTAGAACCAGTAAGTAGCATTGAAACACAGCTGCCTATGATAAGCTGACGAAATCCAGCTTAAATGGACAGGCAGTGACACAACCTGGCAACAACCACATGGCAGTACTTCACTGCTAATATCACACACAGAAACGAAAGATGTGTCCAAAAACCAGACAACTCAAAAGAAATAGTCCTTTTTTATTTTTTAATATAAGAAATATTAAAATCAAGTGACCCTTGCTGGGCACAAAGCCAGGCTTGCCCAGGCAGAAAGAACAGGGGATTATTGAGAAGGAATGTGCTACCCTACCCTGCATCCCACATCCTCTACAACAGCAGCAGCTCAGGAGCATTCTGCGACATTCCTAAACAGGGTCCAAACTGCCAAAGGCTGCTTTTCTCCATCTTGTCCTGTAAAACATGATGGCAGGTGAGGAGGGGGTATAAATTGCATTTTACAGGTTGAAAATTCTGACCCAGCTTCCGATGACCACATTAACATCACGAAGGAGTTGGAATTCTAATGAGATGATGGCGCCGGAAACACTCAGAATCAAACTGAAACAAATGCCAACAGGAAAACTGTTTTAATTCCATTGTGCCTCTGTTTAGGTAGCTCAGATCACAATGATACATGATATAATAATCTACCTTAACTGCAATGATGCATTTGCTGGAGCACAGACAATTGCAACGCCTCATAAACTGTGGAATTCATGTACAGGGCACTGAATTGTTTGTGCTTGCTCCTGAGCTAAGAACATCACAAGCACAGTAGGAAACGTCACATTAGACCTGCCTAGCAGGCTTTCTAACTGTGAGTAACCTGTGTATAACAGGTAGAAACAAATATGTACAAAAAAAAAAAAAGAGACAGGTTACAAGAGTTAGAAAATGCTGCTAACATATCCCTGCAGGCAGGTGAATCACGTATTACACTTTAAATAACATACTTGTAAGTGTTCTCATTATACACTTTTTTATACAGAATTTTTACTGAAACCTTAACATCACTGAGTTCTGGCAGCAAGTTCCATAGATGAATTATGGACGATGGATAAAAAGATTTTAATAGGCCATTTTAAAACCAATTCCCTGTCCCTTGAATCAAATGCTCCTAAACATTTTCCTCAGCAAACTCCAAACCATTTCTTCTTCAGCTAATCTTGCTTTAATATATAATTAGAACTGACCATAGACTCAAGAAAAAAAGCATAATATTTACACAGAGGTATTATTAATTTTCAGTGTATTTTCTAGTCTATCACATACATACCAATTTACATCATTGCTGTACTCTGAACCAGCCTTTGAAAAGTGTCCAAAAGGACACTACATACTCTTTTCTCACTCCCAACACTTTGCTTAAATACTAACAAGCAGATAGTTCAAAGTATTCCTACCATTGCCAGAATCATAGAATCAACCAGGTTGGAAAAGACCTCCCAGATCATCAAGTCCCACCCTTGATCCAACCCCGCCATGGTTCCCAGACCGTTGCACTGATGCCACATCCAGTCTCACCTTAAACACCTCCAGGAACGGAGAATCCACTCTCTCCCTGGGCAGCCCATTCCAGTGCCTGATTACTCTCTCTGTAAAAAATTTCTTCCTAATATCCAACCTAAACCTCCCCTGGCAGAGCTTAAGACTGAGCCCTCTTGTCTTGCTGATTGCTGCCTGGGAGAAGAGACCAACCCCCACCTGGCTCCCCCCTCCTGTCAGGCAGTTGTAGAGAGTGAGGAGGTCTCCCCTGAGCCTCCTCTTCTCCAGGCTCAACAGCCCCAGCTCCCTCAGCCTCTCCTCATAGGACTTGTGCTCTGGTTCCTTCAGCAGCCTCGTTGCTCTTCTCCACACCTGCTCCAGCCCCTCCATGTCCTTCCTGAACTGAGGGGCCCAGAAATGGACACAGCACTCAAGGGGTGGCCTCACCAGTGCTGAGTACTGGGGAAGAATCACTTCCCTGGACCTGTTGGCCACACTGTTCCTGCTCCAGGCCAGGATGCCGTTGGCCTTCTTGGCCACCTGGGCACACTGCTGGCTCATGTTCAGCTTCCTGTCAATCAGCACTCCCAGGTCCCTCCCTGCCTGGCTGCTCTCCAGCCACTCTGTCCCCAGCCTGTATCGCTGCAAGGGGTTGTTGTGGCCAAAGTGCAGGACCCGGCACTTGGCCTTGTGGAACCTCATCCTGCTGGATTCAGCCCAACTCTCCAGCTTGTCCAGGTCCCTCTGAAGAGCCCTCCTGCCTTAACTTTGTTTGGTATGCTAGTGCTCATTCATCCAGCTCAGCTGAGTTCTGGAAGGTCCTGATTGCATTTCCCGGGTTTGACCGACCCAGACAAATGTGTATTATCTGCACATTTTGCCATTTTCCCTTTCACAGACACCTCAAATTGTAGCACATGAATCTAACCTGAATAGCTGAGGGCTCCCTGCTGTTAACCTCTTGCCATGTGGAAAATTGACACCTCATTGCCTCTGTTTTCATTTCCAGACAGTTCCTACCAGAGAACAGAAGCTCCCCTTTCACCTCAGGAATATTTAGCTGCCTATATAGCCTCTTATGATGAACCCTAGCAAAGGCTGTCTGAGAGCCCAATAAATTCTGTCTCTTCTTTACCCTGTCAGACAGTACTGAGCAGCTGTTGTGGTACAGCTGCTCTAGAAAAAAAATATTTTCTGGGTTGGTGCTACTTTTAAGCACCTAAGACAGCAGTAGTTAACACCCCCACTTACCACAGCTACTTGACACGACATTGAGGAGACTGAGAAAAAGCAGCTACGTGCTGTATTTCAAATATCTACCACACCATCTCCCAGGAAACACATATGGGCTTCCCAGCAGTGGTTCTGAATTTTTCTCTATAGTGAGTTCAGGTAACTCCCATAATGTCACCCTTGATTTAGTTACACTTAGTGGTAGTTTACAGCAGGAGGTGCTTATATTAGGCTAGACACTCTACAAAACATGAAGGCTTTGTAGGGTGTAAATGTGTAGCTGTTTTCTTCAGTCACATGCCCTGGATTAAATCTAGTAGAGTTTATTACAAAGCTATCAATCTGCAGGGAGAATTCAGACCACAGTTCTTTCACTTTCCCTTTAGAAAGCAGTGAGATGAATATAAAAATCAAGGCTTATTATGCTAAAAACTACCATTCAGTAATGGGTGTAGAATTAAATTTGATTAGTGTCTTACTGATGTACAATGCAAAAGGCATGTAAATTGCAAAAATTAAAATCTATTTATTTACGGTTGGCAAATAGAAGTGTATGTAATAGGAGACACAAATAGCATGCAAGTTTAAAAGCATAGCAAATGTTCAGAGAAAGGCATATTTACTTGAAGTAATTTCTGTTATTCTAACAATCCATGCATGAATGCCTCCATAGTATGGTAAAAAAAGAAAAATAACATTATATAAACTATTCGATTATAGAACACATATGAGATCAGTTGCATTTTGTATTTATCCTATTAAAACACCATCTTACAAAAGTAATACAGGCTCATCTGAGCCATTTTTCATTAAAAAGACAATTGGCCCTCTTTATCCCACAATTTATCCCACAATTTATCCCTCTTTATCACCACAGATTAACGCATTCCAAGTAAACATATTCTTATACACCTTACATATATAAACCCAGGAGCTCTGCTTATTAACAACAATAATTAAATACCCTTAAATGACATCTCCAGATATATTTCTGCCACTGTAAAACAAATAGAATTTTATTAGAGGGGTTTTTTTCAGACTCAGGTCTCCATCAGCAATTTCCCTTTAGGTTCCTGGGACAGAGGTTTAAAAGTTTAGCTCTGGTTTGAACATTGTTCACCTTTATTTTCCCTTCACAGTTCCATCCAGTGTTCATTTTTAATGTACTTCAAAATATTTGTAGATATATATTTAGAAAAGGCAAAACCTTTCAAAATACAAAGCCATTATAACACATCTGTTGAGATGGAAGCTTCCATTTGTGTAAAAGCAGAAATACAGCAATTTTCATAGTAATAAAATGCAGACCCTTATTTACAAAAAGAAAAGAGCAATATCTACCTTGCAGGTGCTAACAGAGCAGGGTTTATTTTTACTTTCTGCAATAAACTTAAGCAAACAAAATTTAAATAAAAAAACCATTTGCAACTAGGCTACAGAAATTTCAATGTAATATGGAATCTTCTGAGTTCCATGCCTGCTATTACATCTGGATTAGAAGTATTTGTACTAAGGTTGTCCTTACAGCCCTGTAGAAGGTTAAATATTCTTTCATTTCTGTAATAAATCAGCTGTTCTCTGCTTGCATGTAAAATGTTACGTGCTTATAAAACAGCATCTGGTGGCGAGAGAAAGGAGGGGACAAGACTGAGATATGAGTCCAAAATTTGCTGTGGTTCAAAATCCTATTTCATTATACAGCTTTATGCATCTCACTGCAAAAATAAGACTAAAGACTTTCGCACTTTATTGTCTCCATGATACATTATTGACGATAATTAAGATCACCATAGGAAGTGATTTGGACAAATTTCCAGAGCAAAGCAGTATGGAAAAAGATTTCACCCTAACTGTTTGGGGCTTATTCTTCACAAGTCAGTGTACATAATGACACAAACATTCTCTTTCCTCACTAAATATACTGCAGCTCCAGCTTGTCCTTGTTTCATTTGCCTCATATTTCTAAAGTGAAACTGGAATAGTACAGAAAAATGTATCAAATGCTGTCAATAAAGACCATTCCTCACAATGGCTGTGGCCTTTTAGGGATTTCAGGGCAAGTCTTCAGTTTCAGCATCTGCACCTGTGCTCAAAATTCATCCCCAAAAAACATTAACTAAGGCTGACTCAGGAATGGATGTAACAGCCAACTGAAATTCATGAATTTGATTCACCCGCTCCCATAAACATAAACCCATAACAAAGCAGACACTCATCAGTCTGCCTGCAGAATTCATCTGAGTATTGACATTTGTAAAACAAGCAGAGAATCCCCAGAGGGAGACAGACTCATGGTTACACTTTTATCTCCTTTCCCTCACAATGCAGCCTTTCCCAAAAGAGACAAAAAAACTAACCAAATATCCATGAGTTTCTATAAAAATGCTGAGGTTAAAAAAGAGATGAGTAAACTAGAACACCTGACTTGTAAGTACCTTTTAAAGCATGTCAAACACATAGAGGAAAGAGATAATTATTGGTACATAAGTATTTGGACATAAAGGATAAAGAAAAGATGTGATAACATGTCAATAGAGCGATCACGTTAAGAAATCATATTACACATAGTTTAGAATCAAATCAGAGCTTGGTGAAATGAAACAATGAATTAAACAGAATCTCTACAAAACCAAGTCCATATCCAAATACAGGAAACATATATTAAGGACAATCTTAATTCTCACATTTGGCAACAGTGACCCTGTTATGCCCAGAGAAACTAGAATGATTGCTAGCACAGGACAAAAAAAGCCAGCAGTAATGGTAGGGTTTAGTTGTTTCAGACATGCTGTGGTGCCAAGTCTAATATGCAGATTGTACTTCATGGAGTGACCAGACAGGGAACCCACTAAAACAAAGCCATCCTATGACAGTCACAGCAATGCTGAGCCCCTCAGCGAGAATATTACTACCAAGAGACAATCTGTAAGATGGACACTGATATAGGAAGATTCAACATGACTAAAGTAGACAAAATTAAAAAAAAAAATCCACTTGATTTCAAAAAGGTGATCTGACTAAAAATGAAAGCTTATTAAAATAAACAAAATATTAAAAGTTAAGTGTTGGCAAGTATGTGAAGGCTGGGTAAGCACAGCATATTAGAAGGTGAGAGCGAGCATATACACCTGACCTCAAAAAAAACTAACAGCAAAAAAGCCACTGTGTTGAAATGGCAGGTTAAGAGGGGGTATTAGAAACAACAGCACCCAAAAAGATTGTGGCATATGCATATCAGTATAACAGAGAGGAATACAAATCATGGCAGGTTACTTGCAAGGAATACAGTATGACAGGCCACAGAAGAGTTTAAGGAGCAAGTTGCAGCATTACAATAACACTTCACACACCTTTTTTATCATTACATCGAGAGCAGGATATCTGTCAAAGTCTGTGGGATCAAGCTGGACTATCCACAGAAGACATAATGACTGTATAAAAATATAGACGAATCTTTTCAGTACAGAAAATAGCTGGGAGGGTTCCATAAATGAAAGAGCGATGCACCTGAAAATCTGGCCAAAAATGAAATGACATTTTATTGCAGAATAAATTGAAAAAGTAAACTGTAAGAACTCACCATGGCCAGTCAGAATTCACCCATGAACTCAAAATAAATTCAAGGATAAAACAATTAAACTAATCACTATGACATGCTATCTAATACTTTGAAACCCTGTCAGCATCAAAAGAACAGATGACAGCACAAATGGTCCTTGAAGAAATGACCAGTACAGATAATGTCCCTCTAATATGAACTTGTAGGCAGAAGCAAAAATAAAAGACCAAAGTAACAGGCAAATAGACAATTACTGTGCCATTTACCCTAGACAAAGGGTTAAGGAGACTTTTTAAAAGAAAATTCATACCTCAGAAAGCTATTGAAACTTTATGTAGGACTCCAGTAACATCTGGGAGAGCTTTACAACTAGTTCTTAATTTAAAAAATCTAGAAATCTATTAAAATTATATCCATGGAGAGACTGATTTATAAAATGTAAATTGGCACACATAGAGAATAAAATCCAGCCTGCTAGACTCTCAATCTCCACTCTCTCAGCTGGGATTTTCAAAAGTTAACAGAACTGGGCACCAACGGGTAATTCTTTAAATACTGGAAGTGAACATTTTCTGACGTCGCTCTATGACAAAGTCGGCTCCAGCCATCCCACTAACAACTTCCTCCAAGTCACTTTGTGTGTCAAGGTAAAATTGATTCCTGGAGTGGTGTTATTTTTCTGCTTGAACACCGTAATTATACAAACCCCAAGTTGCTATTCAAGTTTAAAATAGACACATTGTTTTTCTTTTGCCACTGCTGTTCCCTTACCTTCAAAACCCTCTCAGCCGTGATTCATCACACTCCAATAGGTATTTCATAGCTGACAACATGACAGACACCTCACACAAACACACTTCTAAAGTTCATGATGTGAGAGACAGTCTCCAGGCAGTGAAGGTCTATGAACTCACCCTTTCCCCTAGCAAAGGGCAGACTGTATGTTAGCAGGTGCCCCCAAGGAATATTGAAGTAGGAGCTCACCCAAGGAAGAAGGACATGGGCGGGGGGACACCCTGTTAAAAAGCCCTCTTGGAAGCTCTGCTTCTCTCTCTCACTGCCCCTGTCCCTCTACAGCCAAGCTGCCTGTGCCCAATTCAGAAGGCAGCTCTTCTCCCCTTAAAGCCTCCCCATCAATCCATGCTGGGGGCCCAAGGTCCAGGACCTCAAGGAAGCTTCTGGCTTTGTACAGCACGTCCCCCTGAGCTTTTAAAGCAGAAGGGAAAGGAAGAATAAAGTCATGAGTGAGGAGAGAGAGCAGGGAGTAAGAGGGAAAGTAGGATAATGAAGAGGGGAAATCAAGCATTTCTGGAGACACAAAGGAATTAAAAGAACTGGATGACTGCAGCTGTGCAGTTTAACATAGCAGTGTGAAATATTGCACAGAAACACAGGTACGGTGGTTTATTTCTGCTTCTGCCTTATAGCAGTTTCTCCTTTGGAAGGGCAGCACGTTAATCAAGATCAGGCACAAAAGCCTTGGAGACTCACTAAAGCACTGCAGTTTTATAAATCTAAACAAAAGTGCACAGTGTGTCCTGCATACACTTCAAAGGAAAAAGAAATTACAAATGGATCTTGAAATCCGTTCTAAAGACCAAGAGTGTAGAAAACAAGTGATATACTCACTCCTTCCAAAACCAAGGCTTCAGAGCCACCATCCCTACTTCCATCACTATTTCCTTAAACAGGCCCTTAGGAGAGATGAAACAAACTGATTTAGGCTGGTTTGAAAGCTGCACTCTAAATACCTGACTCCGAGTTGGAGCAATGCTCCCTGTCAGTGGGTGTCAGCGACCCACGGCCCTGCACGTGCACAGCCCCTTTCTGCAGCAGTCTGCACCTCCTCCTGCACAGGGTTTAGTGCAGATCCCTTTTCCTGGCCAGCTGGCTTTGCCGTGCTGCCCACTGCCTCAGGGCTCTTGAGATGGAGAGCTCCAACCCTCTCCCCAGCCACTCCTGCCCAGTCTTCAGCCTCAGACACAGTCCTGGCAGAAGGAATCTCCCCACTGTTGAAGCTGTTCAGGACATCGAAGGCATGGCAGGCAGCGCATTCATTTCCTGCCCAGGCATGTTAGGCAGCTCATAATAAAACCTTCTGCTGCAAAGCTTTTAAACATTTTCCCATTAACTTCTACAAGATAGTTTTGGAACAGCTCTACTTACATAATACCATTGTGACTTCTAGAAATATTAATTTAATCCGCTATGCCACCACTTCTATTACAACAGTAAGAGCAAAGGAGAAGCTTTATAATACAGAAGAGAGCTGGATTTAGCAATTAAACCTTCATTTGTATTTTATTTAGCCATATGAGAATTCTGCCAACATCTTCAAAAGACCTTTAACATATCTGCATTAATGCATTGCCCATAAACCACCAGTGCTTCCATTCACTAAGCACTCTAGCACAGCTATACTTGCCAGATCAGCTGGTGCATGGGGGAAACATTTCCTTGGTTTGACCAGATTCTCCAGTCAGCTCCAATGAAACAAAACAGAAGCAGCTCCAAATTGCAGCTTCAAAAGAGCTCTAATACATTGCACTTGATGTTAATGGGAAGCATATGGTCTTTCAAATAACATGCAGCCTTCAGTGACCCAACACTACTGTTCAGAGAAGAAAGAGCAGTATGTCAAGGAATTCTTATGTGAAAACAAGAGTCTTATACAGGGATGACTAATTCATCTGTTTCTAATGCTTTAAAAATTACTTGGAATGTAAGAAGGAATGATGCAGCGTTCCCTTTAAAGCAGAAAGGCAGCGTGACAGTTCCTATCAGCCAACTTCACAAAGGGCCCCATGTCCTAGTCTCTGAACAAGCCAAATGAATAAGTAAAAAAAAATCTGAGGGAGAATTTTGCTCAGAAAGACATTCTCACAAGGTTTATATTGCATCATTATACAAACATAAATTCAAGGATGCATAATATAAAGATTATGTGCTCCCTGACAACAATGCAATAGGAATTCATCCTGCTTGCAGAGATGCAGGGACAAACCTGTTGTTTAGGAGCTCTGCACACAGACACAATCTGCATTTTAGTGTAACAACTAGGACTGCTCAAATCATGCAGATTTTCTAGAACAGTCTCTTAAAACTGATTCCTTATTACCAACTCTTCTTCTGTTGACTTCCCATACATTTATGAGCGATTATGCTTTCCTGGCTGAGTCACAAACCTATTCTACTAAAACATTTTACATCTCTATGCAAGCCAAACTGACTACCTTCCTGAGCAGTCAGGAAACTTGAGTTCTCCCATAAGACTCATCCAGCTAACAATAATAAAATAACATCCCTCTTTATTTTATTCAGAATTAAATATCAAGAAAGAGCAGTTACATTATTGATCAACAATACTGAAAACAATAATATAAATGAAAATTTTATTTATTTGGCATTAGGACCCACAGTCCAACATTGCGAGATCAGTAATTAAAGTCCAGGGCAAACTATTTGTTGTGAAGAATTTTCCCACATCTATAATTAGCCAGGGCTAATGTCTTCTTCAAATGTGTTATAAGTTGTTATAGGAAGAAAAAGCTTACGGGCCAGACTGTGATCTCCTCATTTACACTGGCTAATGATAATCAGTGGTGTTTCCTTAAATTCCCGTGAGTAATTTGCCTCCACAGGAGCTAAGGACATCACCATCTTGGTCTAAAAACATAGAAGACTGGGAATATAATAGAAAAAAATAACCCTTTCAGATAAGCCAAGTCCTTCCCATTCAAGTCTCTTCCTCCTGCCTGGAGAACAAAGCGTAAGTATATTTCATGAAGGAGAAGCAGCACATGTTAGCCAGCAGCTGGAACAGCAGAGACCCCCACGAGACACACAAGAGAGTCGACACTTTAGGAGGGTTCTCTGAGGTAACACTGTGAGGTCTGTCAGCACCAGTGAGTGCTGCTAATGATTCCCTTCTCCACAGGGAATTTGTACTCAGTCTGACAAAGCAACGGTGAGGCTTTGATGCCCTTTTTGTTCTAGGAAAGGATGAAAACAGACCATTTAGGTATTTTCTCTGTGCCTGGGAGACTGTTCTAAAAACATTTCTTAGAAAATTAGCTCTTAAGCCCTAGGCTCTGCCTGAGAGAGATAACTAGAGAGAGACAGACTGTTGGGTGGCTTTGGCTGGGTCTTGTTGTATTAAATCTGTTATTTTCAAAGTAGGTAGAGCTGTGATTTGAAGTTTATCACTGCTGTCCCAAAACAGTGTCTGAACTACCCAGTTACTCGCTCCTTTTTGAAATCATTTGTTTGATTTGTTTCATCCAGCTGATGAGATGTTTCAATTCCAGCATGACACAAAGCAAACACATTTCTGTGATCCTGGTTTGCTTGTTTGTTGTTAAATACCTCAGCTTCCAAAAGCAACCACAGTACAAAGCTGCTCTCCAAGGCCCCTGACAACAACAATACTTCTGCCTGCAAACTACAGGAACAGTGAGATGCAGGGATAAATCCCGAGGAGCAACAGGGGAGCTGACAGGAGACAAGAGGTGAGGAGAAAGGTGGTACTGAGCAGTATCAGGAGGCTTGAAGTTCCAGGGAAAGTGAACTGAGCCTTCAGCCGGACCCTGCTGCTGACATAAGACAATCAGAAGTCCATCTACTGTCTAAAAGGCCTTCAGGAAAATTAGGACAGTAGATAATGAGAGAGAAACCCTTATCAAGGAGGAGAATTTACTGATCTTTTCCACCCCAAGCTGCAGCACCACAGTTCCTTTAAACTGACCTAATTTCAGGCTGTTGAGTAAGACAGTCCAGATTTTCTCTCCCTCACTTGCCCTGGTGCTAGACCTGGTACTGAGCACACTGGGCAGGGTTTGAGGTTTTACACAGGGCTGTGATTCAACTGAAAAGTAGTTTTTCTGCTGTTTTTAGATTCTTATAAAGTTACTTCTAGGCTGGCTCAGTTTCCTCCTTTGGCTCAGCCCAAGCACCTCAAGGAAACATTAGATTAAACGAGGTATGAAACCCCATCTGGAAAAGAACTCGGCTCCACCTTGAGAGACACAAGATACTCATGGTCCTGGGCAACTCTCCCACCTTTACAGCAACTCCCTGTGGTTCTTAAGAAGTCCCATCCACCACGACTTTACAAGCACTTCCATCCAGCTCAGGTTTTTTATTCACAGCAGTAGGCTCCGAGACAGAAAGCCCCTGTGTGCCTACCAGACTGCAAACAAGCAGTTACAACGTATGCAACGAGTAGTGGTGACATATTTTAGACTTCCAGTAACGTGGCGCAGTTCAGCGAGACACCAGGAAAGAACATTTGGCTATCAGTATTCCATAAATAGCCAATTTGCAAAAAAGTTGTTCGAGTTCTAGAAATCTGTCACTTTCCTATTTTTAGTTCTTTATCTCATTATTACATACAAATGTTTGGAACAGACTTTATACTTCTAAGATTTAAAATGGATGTCTTTGTGGTTTTTGGCTAGAAGACCACATGCTTCGTGGATGCAAATGGTCAGAAATTAATCCGTGTGATAAACGAAAAGAGGGATCAAATGGCAGCACAGCTCCAGTTCTGCAAATCAATGAGCAATCATTCAAAAATTAAAGAACTATATCTTTATAAGTAGAATTGACATTTATATTTATCTGCAAATAAGCAATTGATTTATTTTCAGAACCTGCTGAGATAAGTCATCTTTGAAGCTCCTCTTTGATGTTTCTCAGTGACACTAAATAGATGCAAGAATTACCTTTTGGCAATTCTCTAGGCACTTTCCCTTGCTTAGCTACTTAAAAGTCACTCCTTCTTTAGGAAGAAATCCTTCCCTGTGAGGGTGGTGAGGCCCTGGCACAGGTTGCCCAGAGAAGCTGTGGCTGCCCCATCCCCAGAAGTGTCCAAGGCCAGGTTGGAGGGGGCTTGGAGCAACCTGGGATAGCAGAAGGTGTCCCTGCCCATGGCCCGGGGGTTGGAATGAGATGGTCTTTTATGGTCCCTTCCAAACCACACCATTCTGTGATTCTACAATTCATTCTATGATTCTTCTGTAGCTCCACACCTACCAGTATTTCCTTCTGGGGCTTTTTGTTAGGTTTCATCCTCTTCCAAACTTGTCTCTCTCATTCCAAACTGAAAATGCACAGAGATACCAAGACAATAATTTAGAGGTCCTGCTGAAACAATGTGGCTTCAGTCAGCTGTAGGGCCTTTTAGGAAGCACATCATAGCTCATTTCATCTGGAAGGAGAGGAGAGCAGAAGGAAGAGGAAGCAGAGAGATTATATCGAGGGCTCTTGGAACCGAGACTGCAGAAGTAATTACACGGCAAAGGCAAATCTGGGAAAGTCACCACTGCCAAAAATTCATATGAAATTCTCTTTGTGAAAGTCACCATTTAGCAGATGGGTCTAACTGTCAAATTTTTCCACTGCTGTGCTTCAGAAATATCAGTGAAATCTGAGAGGAACAGAATGACTGAAACAGAGAAGCAAGGCCCATGTGAGTCGGAGTGAGCATTACAGCAACGGGCACAGACTGTCTTTGAGAGATCTGCCCTTCAAACCCTGTATCTGCCTTCACTCTCACATGAAGAGGTTTTATAAAACTCTTAGTTGAACTTAATAGTACAATTTAGTATATTCACTGCCCATCCATACGTGGGCTAAAACCGCTAGGGATGTGCCACTGAATACTGAGAGTTCATCCTGGCAGAGAAAAGCTTAGGAACTTACTTACTTTAGACCAATTTTGCAGAGTTTATCTATTAATTTCCTAAGCCATAAGTCTGACAACTATTACCTTACTTGTATTTCCCAAGAACACTGAAATAACTGAAAATATTTCAGCACTTTCTTGGGTCATTGTTGCCATAAATATGCCATACCATTCAGGTTCACTCAAACCTAGTTTGAGCTCCTCAGTGCTCTCACGAGGTATTGCAGATAGCAAGAGAAAGTACTCGATCCTGTAGGCATAGAATACTTTCCAAACAAAGCCTGTATGAAAGATGACTTTTCACTTTATTAATTCCAGTACAATTTGGTGTAGGATTGTGAATAATAGAAGTAATTATAGCACAACCTAATCTCATCTAAACCAGCTTCTTGGGCTTCACAGAGAACAAATGAAAAAGTTATAGAAGACCATTTAATGAAATGGGTTTTGAGAGTTGATAACGTACAGTCCCTAACACAGCTGCTTTACTGAGAAGTGGAATAGGATTACTCTTAAAGAATGGAAGAGAAAGTAATATTTTCCCACATTTCTTAACCACCAGGACTTATTCTTGTCCTTTTCATTTCCTATTACAATAAAGGTCAAGTTAGTGACTCAAAGAAAACTAATGCTGTAAATATTGACCTCCATAGGTCTGAAATGATGGCTGGTACTACTGAATCCTTGAAACATGGTTGGAAGAAGTAAGTGGAAAAGTTTTGTACACTACTGTAGAATTTTCTAGCGCTGTGTACACCCTGTGAACTCTTATATATCTGCCAGACAGTATAGACAGAAGTAATTTACAGCCAACGAGTTCTGTTCACAACTGGCTTGCACTGAGCTGACCGATCTTCACTTAACATGATTATTTAGCCATGAATTAAAATAAGAACTCTCTGCCTTTTCAACGGGTAACTCGATTTATCACAGTGTCTCTTTTACACTTGATGACAAATGACAGGATCATTTCTTTCTGTTTTTTTAATGTAATGCAACCAGCGTTAACAGATACTTACTGCAACATTTCATTGCCCAGGTTAAACACGCCCCATGGAATATCCTAGAAGTATGTTCACAGAAAACGGAACTTTTTAAATGTCACTGAGTTGAAAAAGATAACTGCAATAATATGAGTGAAAAATTCATTTGTTCCTTCACTGTGAGAAGAAAGCCATTCTTTTCTTCAATGGGAAATGAGGAGGAAAGCGTGCAAACAGCTTTGCACATGAAGATGTGTATAGAGGCCTAATTTACAAAAATAATGCAAAACATTCATTCCATTAACCTCTGCCAAAAAGCAGCTTAGGTAGGATTCTTCCACATCTTTCACAGAAACCCAGAGCTTCCAAGAAGGCTGGATGAGAAACCCTAAACTGCCTGTAAACAGTATATCCCCCAGCGGAACTCTTAGCAGTCTAAAAGCACCCCTGGGGAGCCTGGAATTGATCCTGCTGCCAGGGGCTGGATAAACAAACAAAGGAGCAGACACGGTCACAGCTTCATTTCCATGCTTTAAAATTCCATGCTGTCATATTTGCCCAATTAGTAAGTAAACGAGTACACAGAGTAATCTTTCTCCTGTAGAGATGAAAGCGAAGGAGCGATATCTGTTTGTACTCAAGTCAGGGACACAACATTCCTGCTGCCCAAAGGTCACAGAATTCTTATGCCACCACAAGAGAAAGGCAAGCAAAATGAACCTCAAGGACACGTTCAAGAAGTGGTTCGAATTTGTCACGCAAGCAAGCCTTTTGTTCATACAAAAAGAAATGTGACTTTTAATTTTAAAATACTACTAAATTTAAGCAGTACAAACCAGCAGAGTTAAGAGGTGTTTATTGATAACATGCTGATTAACCCTCAACCAGAAAAAAAATCCCCAAGTCTGTAATATAGTACAATAAATGCAATTAATTTTGGTGGGAATCTTGGATAAAATCTAATACTGGGTCTAGTTCAAGCTGTTAGTCTAGAGAAATAGTCTTCCTGATATTACTTGAGAAAACTGTTTTCACTCTGAAATAACTTCCATGAAAGTTAATTAAAGACTTGCCAGTGTTTTATCATGGGAATTGGATGGTGCCTTAGCTTTGCTTCACTGTCAGAGACCATTACTCCTCTCTCCATGGGATTTCTAATGAGCCAGGAAAGAGCAGTGGGGAAAGGAAGGGAGGAATTCTGATTAGCCAAAGAAAATAACTATCTGAAAAGCTGATTTCCAAATAGCTCTGAAATTCCACGTTTCCCACTAATAATTCACCCAGAAGAATTTTAAAACATCTGAAAACAGGTCGGAATAAGGGTTAGTGATATCAAAACTAACTAATTCATGGTGCATGAGTACTATGGATATGGGTCACTAAACTTTTTATGTATAAGGCACTGTAACATTTGTTACTTAATTGCATTTCAGTGGAAATGTGGATGAATGGGAGCATCTTCTTTAAAATTCTGCCCCACAGCTCTAATTAACCTGGCACACCTACATTTAAGAATAAAAAAAATTTTCAAGAATGCCTGAAAATAACACTGATGGGAATGATTATATAAAAAATGGAATTGGAGGAGTAAAGAACAGAGACCACAGTTACCTTCAAATAGGACAAGCAATTAATATTGGCTCCAGGATATTTATAAAGCACTAGAAGTCTAGCAGAATTATTTCACTCAACTGACCTGAGCTGATACACTGCATTCAGCTGCAGATACTGCATATTCAGGAAATTAAAGAAAAAGGTAAAATAATCTGGAGAAAAGAAAATTAGAAGAAACATTGTTGAAAAATTACCTATGATGTGCTGAATCAGTTGAATTTGGAAAAGATTGAGGGAAACCACAGAACAATCCCCCACTTGATAAAAATTTGTGGCAAAAGAAGTAATAATCAACATCATTAGTAACAAAACATGGGGGAAAAAAATAAAAACAACAAGGGAAAAAAATCCAGTAATTTGCAATCAAAACTTTAGGCTGGATAGCAGAAAGCACTTCTTCAAACTCCATTTACAGTTTTCTCTGCAGCCTTCTCTCACAGCAATAGTATTTACTGCCTCTTTCCTACCCAGGGAAGAAAGCCTGATCTGTAGAAAGACCACTGTGTAAAAGCACACTGGTAGGCACTGAAGCAAGCACAGTTTGTAGCTAAGAGCAACTTCCATTTGGTTCCACCCAGGCTTCTGAGTTGCCAGATGTTGGCAAAGAATACATAAGCTTCTTACAAGCCACAAATAAAAACCACAATTTATCCCAGGGTCTATACAACTTTAATACTTCCTACATTAGGCTACCGAAAATATGAAGTGGTCGTAGGCTAAAGCAATGTAAGGGATTACAAATTTGACTGTGTAAGTAGAAAACCAGGCTTTAAAAACAAAAACAAAACCAAAAAAAACCAAAAAACAAAAACAAAAAAAAAAAAAAAAATCACAGATTCACACGACACAAACAGTAGCTGTATAAATGATACAGAGGAAGATGCAAAAGAAGTGAATAATGAGGTTCCATGACCAAGTAATGACAAAACGTCCTAGAAGTTTCTCTCCCCTGGATCAAACAGTGAAATCATCATGTATTCCAGTAAAGAGAGATTCTAAGCCACTAAATATAGAAACTACAAATCACATATTCAGCATAATGAGTAATAAAGATGCCTCAGAAATACAGGAAAAGCAGAAGTAGCCAGATATGATGTCATCAAGCTCATTTAAAATCTACCTAAAGCTAATTACGAAAGGTCAAGCTCCTCCACCTTTCAGGATAAATCAAGACTGTGTGCTCACTGCAGGGGAAAGAAACAACGGCCAAGGGATAACACAGACTCTTCCTAACTTGCATCTCCCTGAAACCAGGTATAAATTCCATTTTTAAGGCCCACCCTTCTCTGTAAAAATGGCGGTGTTCAGTGGCAGCTAGTATGGTGTGGAATTTGGTAGCAATATTAATGAATCCAGTATCAAGTGCTTTAGGCATGCAGAGCTGTTCAGAGATGACTATGACCTTTTATTGTGTACAAATACATATGGTTGGAAGGTATTTAGCTTCTGGAAGCTACAAAAGGACAACATTTCGCACAAGTGATGTGTGTGGCACTTAGTTGTGGAGTCCACTTTGATAGCCTGTATGGTAAAGAGGTCTCAGGGAAAAAAAAATTGGTTAACATCACGGGGTTCTGAGGTACTAAAACTTACAATAACCTTACCTTTTTTCCATTTCCCACCCCCACAAGTTGCTAAAGCAGATGGAATCAGACTGATTTCTCATGTCCCCAGTATAAAGCACAGGCTCCAGACATAATTGGCAGATTTTAAACCTGATCATTACAATGAAAAATGGAGTTAAGGCTTGTTATTTAACCGAACCTTTCTCCTATGGAGAGAGGCTGAGGGAGCTGGGGTTGTTTAGCCTGGAGAAGAGGAGGCTCAGAGGTGACATCATCACTGTCTATAACTACCTGAAGGGAAGTTCTAGCCAGGTGGGGGTTGGTCTCTTCTCTCAGGCACTCAGCAATAGGACAAGGGGGCTTAAGCTCTGCCAGGGGAAATTTAAGTTGGATATCAGGAGAAAATTCTTTACAGAGAGAGTGATCAGGCATTGGAATGGGCTGCCCAGAGAGGTGGTGGATTCACCATCCCTGGAGATTTTTAAACGCAGATTGGACGTGGCACTGAGTGCCATGATCTAGTAAATGGACTGGATTTGGACCAAGGGTTGGACTCGATGATCTCGGAGGTCTTTTCCAACCCAATCGATTCTATGATTTTATGATTCTATGATTCTATGATTCTATGATGTTCTCACCTTCCTTTCACCTGCTGCCAGTCAGTGGAATTAATTCAGCAAGCAGATTGTGTAAAAGCAACAGATTATATGAGTTTAGTTTTCCTCCCTTGTTCCATATACTATTTCTGTTACCAGCTGGTTGGAAATGCCACCTCGGGGTCCCGCTGAAATCACAGAACTCATCAGCACTTTGGTACTCAAAAATCACAGAACATGAATATAAAACATGATTAGAAATACAAAAGCTGTGAAAGAAAATAGAGAAGAATTTTCAAAACAAGGGATTTAAACAAGTGTATTGGATTAAAAGAAATATGAATAGACAGTATTTGTCTGAATGAAACATGGCTCCGCAGCGTACGGACAGGACAGCCCACCTCGTACAGTTCTTAGGTTATTCCAGCAGCATTCCATGTTGCTCTTCCACAGCCCAAAGGTCTTAGAAATGCTCTGAGAAGAATAGTCTTTGTTGTAGTACATGTATGTAGATTCTACAATGCCTAATAGCTGGTTTTTGCCTGGACAAGTACGCAAACAGGGCTAGTAATTTAGGATTTTTTCCTATATCAAGACAAAACACCGGTTCTCCACTTGTCCATACCATGAGGTACTGCAGCCAAAACTGCTATAACCGTTTTATTCACAATGTCTGAATGGTCCTACTTCTTGTTCCTTACCTAAATTCTCACTTCACAAGCCAACAGCCACAGGTCTTGCTAGAACCAAACTCTGTTTTATGTAATGGGGAAAATAAATTGTAGTAGAGAACTGGCCTTGATCAGTCCTGTAAGTCTTTCTCCTGCACATAAACCAGAAGAAAAGGGAAGGCTTGGCTAATCCCAGCTCAGCAGCTCCTGAGACTTTGCCAAATGCTCCAGGAGAAGCTGTCACTGGAAAGCTCAGGTCCCACAGAAAAGTGCTGTGCCTGCGCAGGCTTCCCACCAAAAACAGGAATCCATATGGCAGCCAGGCTGCTCTAATGCTCCAGCTGAATAAAACATTTCAGATCAAAGCAGCAGAAAACCTAAATATGAGTCAGAGTAGCTCTGAAATCAATGCAGAAATGAATGAGGCCAGAGGATGGTAGAAGACACAATCCCCTGAGAGTCTCTCCCCTGTGTTTGACATATCCCTGTAACTTCAAGCACTGAAAGCCCAAAAGAAAGCCTCTCTAGAGCCCCCAAAGGTGTCCTTTTCTTTCCTAATGCAATTTAAAAGTACATCAAAACTACCTCAATCTTATGACAGGTATATTTATCCAGAAATACTACAGGTAATCACTATCCCCTTGGTATTTCTCATATAACTCATTGCTTTTGACTTGCAAAATAAACACAAGCATTAAGATTGATTTTTTGTGATAATTACACAGTACTTTTATCAGACATTTAACTCATTTTTAGCTGCAAGTTACTCACAAAAGGTCTTATTCTGCTGCCATTTTTTCTATCAAGGAGTTCAACCAAATTTAATGCCATAATTTGTTTAATAAGATAGTACCCAAGACCGGAATGAATGGATGAATCCAGCTCCCAATAAGGTTTCTGTCTCATTGCAGCTGGAATTATGCTTCTGCTAACCACACACATGTTACATGGTAATTTTCTCCCATCTTTCCCCTGTGCTAGCTTTTTGAGTGGTTCTTAATTAGCTCTGGCTTATTTATGAAAGCATATTTTGCTAGACTTTCCCCAAGAGTTTTAGTAAACAGCTATATTAAGCTTGTATTTACTTATCACATCCCCTGTAATAATTCCAAAAAGGAGGGTGGGAAGGGGAGAATCTTTAGAGGGGCAGAGCTGTGTTTGGGCTGTGAAGGTTTCTCCAACTTACAGTCCATCTCTTAAGCCTAATTTCCTTCAGAAGTCGTGTTTTTCCAACCTTGGATATGTGCAAGTGTCAATTTGTCTCCTTTCTCCTTAGCTTTTAACCTATTTTGGCCTAATCTAGTAGAAGGCAAAGCTATTAAAAACATAAAATTCTTACAAATTCTGTAAACTCTGGGAACAGAATAAGAGAGAGAGCCTGCATGAATATTGCCATCAACACTGAACATCTGGTAATGATGTTTTCCACACATACTTCAGTAGTAGTTGCTAAGTTTGCAAAGATAAGGAGGTGGCACAACAATTTGTGTCATTAGAAGCATCAGTTCTACAGGACAGGCTTAAAACCTTTGAATCTTACAATGCTTCCCATTAAAGCAATTTGAAATGAAATGAAATTTAACTGCTAGAAAAACGGAGCTGTGAAAATATTTTCACCCTATTTTAGATCCCTAAAAACTTCAGAAACTGGCCACAAGTAGGCTAAAAGTGAAAAAATTTAAAAGGATTCAATATTTTCTTATTTTAAAAATATTCTTAGAATTACAAATTAATTTTTTGCATTGAACAAAGATATTAAGGAAATTTAAAAAAAAACCATGCTGACTAAAATAAAGCTTTTAGATCAGTACATATTAAAAAAGTGTCCTGTAACTAGATGGCACTTGTATTCAACTGTGCCAAGTTCTAATTAAGAGAATGGAGTAAATAAGCTTTCTCCTATTTTTTTTGACCTTTTATGAATTGTCTTCTATGAATAAAACATATTTTTGATAGGCATCGGGGGTTTCTAAACAAATATCAATGGTTTCAATTCTTGAATTCCCTGTCAGACTCCCCCCTGCATCAAAAGAAACCTCCTGAATCTGCAGCCTTCAGTTGTATTTCTGTTTCACATTATATAAAAGTTAAAAACAATGGCTGGCAGACAAAAACAAAACAAATATTTTTTTTTTTTAAATTCTGCAAGTCTACCTTCAAAATTATCATTTTAGTTCACTGAACTAATGGAAAAATCACAGCAATGAATTGAGTAGGATTTCATCCGAGTGGTCACATCACTTCTTTCCTGTGGCTGAAGGACTTATGAAGATTTCTTTGTGTCTCCCAGTGAGTGAACCACTTAATATCTCCTGTAACCACTTAAATATCCCATGATTACATTAAGGACCATTCGGGAACATTTGTCACAAGTTTTTAAATTCTTAGCTTAGGAATTTCTAAAAAATGTCCCAGAGCAATTATTTGCTTATTCTAATAGTCAGCACCCCCTCTGACACTGCATAGTAAATACAGTCCTTTACACTTGGAAACAGTGGGATAAACACAAGCATTTGAGGGAAAAAAAGGGATACATGGTCAAAGCACAGGATTGAAATTTACTCCCATGAATTTTTCCAAAGTCTTGGGAAGTTATCTAACTTCTTTCCTTCAATTTCTCTCCTCTATAAAATGGGAATACTAATAAATATTTAACAACTTCTGCAGGATATGATGAACATTAAGGCACACTTGTAAACTTCTGGAAGGCTAAAAACACTATCTAAAGGCTAAGTACCATTCCCATGATCAGAAATTCATGGTGTATCCTTTCCTCCTCCATATATATGATGGCAGGAAATTATCTTACCAAGAAGATTGATGGCACCTGGAAATTGTAGGCAGCCACCCTCTAAATTACTGTGCATGAGTCACTTTAAAGTATTACAGTTCTTGACTCAGTGGGACTGGATTGACTCAGGCATATATTGTCAGCAAGTCATTCTGGAGATGTTTGTGAGGGAGGACTTGTCACCAAAGATGACCTGTAACCAGCATGGAAAGCACCCGGGGCAAACTTCCCAATGATGGCAGAGGCTGGCCATATTTCAGTATCCACATCCCAAAGCATGCATTTCTGATCATGTCAGATGGAAACTGTGCTGATGTATCACACTACCAGCACCAGCAAAGCCGGATCCAGATCCAAATTCAGCCCTGTGACATCGTGCTGCCTGCAGCTCTCCGTGACTTTTTTCCCCATGGACATCATTACTGGTAAATGCCCTTGTGAAAAAAGGAGGAAAGGGGCCAAGAAATGCCATTAGGTTCAAGGCACCCAGCACATCAGATGAGGAACTGCTCACACAACAGATATTTTAATCAAAAGCAACTTTAGAATAAGACCTATTTCTGACTCTTTCAAACAATTCACAGCCATATCCTCAGCACATTTAAATTAAGGCAGTTTCCTTAGTATTAGTGGAGCTCTGCTGCTAGACAGGGGATGAAGATTGGTTATTTATTTCTTGGAGTTTAAATTAAGCAACACTTGAGGCATCTGAAGATGAACCTCCATTGGAATTTCATTCACAGCTTCATCTTTTGACGGTCTGTATCTGTCAGTCTTTGCAGGAAGCAACTTCGCTCTAGGGGTGTAAATGAGATAATATTGAGTGACATTCCATGTGGCAGTGACAGCATATGCACTGAAGTTTAGAAGACTAAATTGCAGCCTGCAGGCTATCTCAACACCCATCTTGCCTGCCCAAACTCTCCATCATTATTTTGGAATCCAGCATGAGACAATCAAGGGTTTGCCCAAAGACCGAGGACTTTTAGTTAAAAATATTCTCATCCTTTCAGTTAAAAATATTAGCATTAGCAACCTCAAAACATGGTCTTATGCATCTCAGAAACAGAATACTAAAATGGAAACAACCAAATATGTAATTCTTTTTCCTACCTCACCTGCATAAGGCTGCAAAGAGTCTCATATCTTAGTTTGAGGTTTGAAGTCTGGCACTTTGAGTTCAAGGGTTAAATTCAAACTGCTAGAACACATCTTCTTCTGAAGGCAATGAGCAAGTTCAATGGTATTTTATGGACTGAAAAACTGTTTCATTGCTTTTCATCTTCTTGTTTCCAGACTTAGCAAGTCCAACTCTTTCAATCTTTCCTCACAGCTATTATTTTCTAGGCCTCTTATTTCTCCAGTGTATTTACATCCTAAGAGTGATGCCCAAACCCAATACAATATAGTTCCTTTTCCATAACTAAGCAGCATCCAAACTACCCTTATCCTAAGCATGAGTATTGCAAACATTTCAGCAATATCTGTTATCTTTGCAAAACCAGAATCGAGCCTCCCACCTCTTGTGATTTTGCTGTGTGCATGTTTTCCCAGCATATAATGGTGAGAAAAGTGAGTTCCATGGTACTAAAAACAAAAAAAACCTCAAAAAACCCCAAAAATCAATCAAACAAACAAACAAAACACACACACACACACACAAAAAAAAAATAAAGAAAAAAAATGCAAAAAAATCCCAATCTTGCTCTCTTGGCTGTGAGGAAGAGACTGAAAATCTGAAATGAGCAAACAGTAAAGATCCCAAAATTGAGGTGAAAAAAATAAATTTTAAATGTATTCATTTCTCATCTCCTTTTCCCAAACTTATACTGTGATTTTGTACAGTCCGGTTCCAAACATTTCCAACAAATTGTCAGAGCTTCATACAAGCAACAAAGCAAAAGGCATCCCTGAAAATTCTTTTCTCTGCCACATTTAGGATAACAAGATGTCTACTGATCTGGTGTTCTCTCAGCACTAGAATAATGGAAATCATAATCATAAGTCATAAGTAACTCAGTCCCTACTGTGAATTTTATAATTTGGTCCTTAACATCCCTTTGCATTTCCTGTTTCCAAAGAAAAATGAATACTGTCACACATAGCTCATTAGAAAGGGTACTAGACCAGTATTTTCAGCCTTACACATCCTGATTGATGTTGAGAAGAATACTCTGGAAAAACTGAAGCTGAAAATCTCATTTGGATTAAGTTCTTTCACATGATCTCAAAAAATGAAAAATGGCTTAAGGTCAGAGAAAGCAATTTCTACACGTATTTTCATTGTGCACAAAAGACACATGAAGTTCTGTCTTCAGTGGATACAATTCTTCAATTTAACGTTCATTTTGACATGATAATTTTAGGAGTGACACGAGAAAAGTAATGTAAGAAAGTAGAGATACGTGGAATCATGCCAGTAAGTTAAAGGCTCAAAACACTTCTGAAGAGCATGAGGTTAAGAAAACCTTTCTATTCATTTTATTTAACACTGCATAGAAAGAGGTGCCAACTTATTCCTAGCAGGCCTTTTTTCTTCAGTTATGCTCATTTCCATGGGTGATAAAAATCAAATATATTTTAAGCCAACAGACAACTCAGCATTAAAAGACTGCAAAAAAAAAGGTAAGGAACCACTTAATTCTCAACCTATTGTAGAGAAGAATAAATTTAACTTCTATCAGGAAATTTAACTTCTATCAGGAAAAAAAACAGGTTTCCTGCAGCTCATACCCTCTGCACTGGACTGGCCAAACTCAGAAATCCCACAAGCTTTACTGACCCTTTGTAAACCCAGGCAATGCTGTGAAAAAGGAAACGTGTCCCTTCACCTAAACAAATTGTTTCCCTGTTTATGATAATGTAACTCAATATAAAGAGTCACCCGAACTGCCACTTTCTTTGATTAGTTGAGATTTTATAGCTAAATTCCAGGATAATATGGATTGTATGTTGTATCAACCACTAAACACCAGACCAGCTCATCTGCAGTAATTCCACCTTTGAAGTGAGAGTTTGAAAGACTCAGCGCTGGCAGCATATCACTAGTAGAAGAACAGCTTTGGTGCATAGCAAATGGGGATATAAAACATGGTCTTTATCAAACCAAAGCAGTGATACTAATGAACAAGGGCAGGCAGGTCTCGTCCATACATTCCCATAAAGCTCAGTGAATACTCAGGAGTCTTAACCTCTGATGTTGTGGCGTGTGTTTTCCAAAAATGCCTCTCCAGTGGATCCTAAATGTTTCACCATTCATGAATAAATTATTGCTATTCATGCTATTTCTTAAGACTGCTGTTGATCTGGAAAAGTTAAAATGGAAAAAAAAAATGACAGGAAACAATTTCAGAATGAGCAGTGCTGCCAGACTTTTATTAGCACTGTTCATGGGCAGTAAATATTAGGGCTAGCAGGAGGATGGACACAGGAACATTAATTCTGATTAAACCTCTCTGTCCATTTAGTCCAGAAAGTACAACCTGGCAATGCTGCTTTTTCTCCCTCTCAAACAGCACCCGAACACGAGGGGTTTTCAACAGCTGGAGCTTCCTTTGCACCAGCAGACTCACTCCAGGCAACAAATCCCTGCTCAAATCTCATTCTGGGCCTGTTTGCAGTACAAGCAATCACTGCCTCGCTGAGCATCACAGGTTTAAAAGGTGTTAGATTTGGGAATACAGCAAGAGATAAATAAAAAGGTGTTGTCTAGATGTACCAGATAACTCTACAACCAAGCTCCCCAGGGCCAAGCAAGTCCCTCAGCACTAGAGTAATGGAAATCATAACCACAAGTCATAAGTAACTCAGTCCCTACAACGAATTTTATAATTGATTCTTAACAGGGCCAAGCAAGTCATTGCAGCAAACTCTAAAATTAGGAGATGATAAAATAAAATACAGCACCTGTGCCTTCATTTTCTTCCAAAACCAGTTACTAACATTTAGCATTACTCTTTTCTTGACCACTCCAAAAAAAAGCCACAATGTAAGCCCAAAGAATTCAAGGCAAGTATCCAAGACTAACCAATGCAACTGAGCAGAAAATGTGAGACAGAAATGCTGGAAGCTAAAAAGGCCCAAAGTCTTTGCTGCCTAAAGAAATTACCAGGTAAAACACTTTCTATGCTGTAAGCAGAATTAGCAGCATTTTCAAAGTAATCACTTTAATCCATCATTCTGCAATTTTTAGCACTGTCCTATTTCAGTTCTTTAGGATCTTAATTAGGGCAGTAGTCCATTAGTACTTTATGCTACCTCCATCTGATAACAGCAAAAGACACTGAAAGTCTTGGTAAGTACTACCTGTTTCAGATTACTGACTGGATTTTACTCGTCACTTCTTTATCTTCTTACCCAATACTTCTCTCATGATAGCAATCACTAGTTTTCAATGATATTAAAATAATTCTGAGATTGAATAGGTATCTATCAGTATTTCCTTATAATAAAATTCTGTATTTCGGTGTCTTAGTCTCCCAAATAAATTATAGAGCCAACACAAGAAATTAAATCCTAAGAAACTCACAAATAACAGGCCAAATCTTTGGATGCTGTAAATGTCACCAGTGGAATTTTTACACTGGCAGAAAACTTGGCCCTAGAGATTCAATAATGCATCAGCAGACACATTTCAGCATTTTTGTGGTGGCACAAATTGGAATTCACCAGGTTTTTGCCTAATGGAAGTAGCTGACAGCCAAGAAACTCATCGTGAGTATTTGAAAATTAACTTTACTAATACCCTTTATGCATTCTTAGTGTGCTTCCTTCTCCTCCAGTTGTTGAAAGTCATGCTTTCTGTAGGAGACATGGAAACCAGAACAAAGGAATGGCTAAGCCAGCCAGGATGCATTTAGGACATGACAATGTGTTAAAAGCTCAGTCTTATGTCACATTTCTCTCTAATGTTACAATGGTTAAGTATTTTTATACAGGAAGGATAGGTTTGATATGTCAAAATGTTATGCAGCTTGTTCATGTTCCCACTAAAGTTCAAAGAGGATAAATTACAGTATTTATAATTTTCTTTTGGATTCTTACTGTCCTGTTCATATCTAAATGCACTGTCTCTATTTAATAAATGTAATCAGAGTACAGCTTCTGCCCTCATCTGTGTAATGAATGTTATAAAATAAGCTCAGCCTTCCAATATGGAAGTTTCTTACCAACTGTGTAAGAAATAGGAGGAGCAGAAGACAGAAAGAAGGTACAGCTCATGGCCACTCAGTGTGATCTGGGGATGCAATGAGCCACCAGACTGAGACAGCTTCAGGAATAAAAAGTTGCATCATTTCTTGATGTGATGTTAACAGTCAGATAAAAAGCCCAGTGACTTGAGGTTTAGACCATTACATCAGATTTATCACAAAGATAGGACGAGCAAGGGAGGATCATAGATTTAGATACTATTACATTCAGACACATGTAAGTGCTCACCTGGACCAAAACCTATACTTAAGGATGCTGGTTCATCATAAAATTAGCATCTGGTTATTTTTTTATAACACCAACTTTTGAAATGAATGGGTAAAGCCATAAAATAAACCCAACCTCCTGTATGCTACACACACACACACACTGTGTGCCCACTGAGGTTCTTGCAGAGGGAGGGAGACCTGCGTGAAGGCTTCCAGCTGGAAGGATATTTTTAGGTGCTATTTCCAACTCCCTGCAAGCAAGAGGAGCTCTTAAAACTGCAAAGCAGCTCTGGGAGCCCCTGCCAGCTGTGACATTTGCTGGGGCTGGGGAAACCTTTTGAACTGATGTGAGCACACTGCTTTGGGGTGGGAAAAGAAAGGAGTAAAGAAATAATGACCAAAAAAAAAACATTCTAGAAGCAGGTGCCTGAGACGGATTGCTTAGACATGGCCACTAACAATAAGAATCCCACCCACTGGATTTCAAAGAGCTTCTTATGCATTTAAATTTTCCAAGCTTTCTAAGATCTACAGTTTCATAATTCAAATGGCCTTTTGCCAGCTTTCTTCCCTCAGATTATCCCAATATTTACCTTGGCCAGGATGCCTGTATACAGATTAAAATGTGACTATGATCTTGTGCTTCCCTTAATTGAATTATAATGCAGCTACTTCTAATTACTTAAATACTCCCAGTATAAAAGAGTCATTTTCACACTGAATATAGTTATAGCACTTAGACCTGCTTTAACTGCACAACATCAAAGACAAGAGAACTAAGTCAGTCATTAGCAACAAATTTGTTGCATTTTCCAAGAAAAGAAGCAGTTCTGATTCCTGAACTCTGTGATTCCAAGACAATTAGCTTCTTTTCAGCCTGATTTCCTACCAGAGGTATCAGTTAAGAGCAAAGGGTTTAACGAAGTACAATTGCAAAAGAGTACCCATAACCGAACTTTATCAGCCACTCTAAAGATGCAGTGCTGGCTCCTGAATCACAGAAAACATAAATCAATTTTGTGGGAAAATTGCATTCCCTGTGTGTCAGCTGATTCCCTCTTCAAGGGATTGTATTACTCCCCTTGCCCCAAACATATATGCACTTATAATTTCTTCTAAAATGTTCCCTGAGTCTATCAAACTCACTCTGATGACACTGTTGCCTTGTCATGTTCCAGAATTAACTTCCTAATTTCTGATCCTCATTCTTGTGAAAGACTTCTACTCTTCCATTCCACATTTCAGCTCTGAAACTTCTTCCCCTCAAAGATACACCACTTCAACTTTGATAAAACAAGAAACTAGAGAAACTACTAGTTTTGATGAAGAGATGGCAATTAGCAACAAGAATTCTATGGTGGATAAGGAGCTAGTTAAAAGAGAAGAAAAAATTCAGTGTTTGAAGAGAAAGTAAAGGCCTGGTGAGAGATTATAAATGAATTCTCTCAGCATTTTCATTAATGATCTTAACCAAAAAAAAAAAGTAAAATTATACCAATGAAATTTGATGATACACAAATTTATGCAGTATCATCAACAGAGGGAGACTGAAGTATTACACTGAAAGAGGGAGATGTCAGAGAAGACTGCAGTAGAAGGAGAAATATTAAAATTGATGGGAAATAATACAGTCATGCATTTAGAGACAATTTTTTTCTGTAAACAATGGGCTTATTCACTGGAAATAACAACAGGGGAAAAAATATTAATGTATTCATCAATTCCAACTTTAATATGAAGGAGTAACACAATATGGCTTTCAAAAAGGTGAACCTGATTCTAAACATGTCAGTTGAGTCATTTTCAGTGAAGAAAGAGAGGTGTCAACATTATTATAAAAGGTACAAGTAATTTCTCTTGGATAATACATGAGGCTGTTCAGCAATATTTGAGAAAGAGATTCATAGTGAGTCTCTGATGGAGAGAAGAACCTTTACGACAAACAATAGGGTGGATGAAAGGAAAAGAACAGCTTGGATTTTTAGGATACAAAAATTAAGGACAAAGAAGAAAATTAGGTATATCTCAGTAAATAAACCCCAGAGAAAAAGAAGGTTAATTTAAACTGAAAGGTAGCAAAATATGTTTATATTGACCCTATAACATTATAATCAGAAACTAAAGTACTTCTAACAGCAGGAAGATGAGGCCCTACAACAAAATTAGTAAAAGAAAAGGGAAGGGAAGAAACATGGGTTTCAACAATAACCTGAAGTGGGGTGGGGAGAAAAAGGAACCTCCAGATTTATGTTGTATTTTTCCCAAAGCACCACATGGTACAGAACCCTTCCTGAGACTTGTCTGGTGTGGCTCTGTATCAACACAGCCCTGATAGGATCACAAAAACAGACACTGTCTTCTGTTGGCAACTTCTACATGTCTGGGCATACAGGGAATAAAGGGGAGTCAGGCAACAAAGGAGGAGGACATCTCAGAAATACCCAAGTCATTCTAACACACTGTATTCTGAAGGAACCCCTAAAAATTATCGGTGTAGGTTACTCAGTTGGTAGAAGCAGGTCTAGAGCTCTTTGTATGGGAATCAAAAGCTGGACTCAGCAAAGCGACATTCCACAAGTCTTTATCCTTAGATAAAGTATTTTTTTGCCCAGGCAGCGTTTGAGAGTATCATGCAACTGGATTAACCATGCAGGATTTTAGGCTGACCTACTTCCCCAGGTTTGCTTAATTAACCTCATATTCACACCAAACAGCATTCTGGTTACATGTTCTGGATTATGGGAAACGTCAAAGCTCTGACAGATGCTGTGTCAAATTTCACTTTGATACATAAAAGAAATGCTTACTGAGCTATTTTTAAGGCACCTCTCCTAAGATTCCAGAAGCAGAGTTCTTTGGCCATCACAAGATTTAACCAACCAACTACCAAGGGGTAGATATACAGACCCTTTTCTTGTCCTGAAAAGGTCCCCTTCTAACAGAAACCAAGAGCAGAGCTAACAAGAGAGCCCAGCAAACTTGTGACAGTCCTGCAGTGAGACACTGCCTTTGGCACACATTTGTTCTACATTCCCTTTTGGACACGAAATGCTTAAGGTCACCGTTACGCTTTCTACAGTGGATCATTGATTACCAGAGAAGAGTCAGAATAGATTTTATGGCACTACTTTCATTTACCAAACTCCCTAAAGGTGAAATGTGCCCCAGCTGCTTTCTTGACTGTGTTGTTAAAGAAGTTATGCTAACGTGAAATTTGTTTTTATTCTCAGGGATTTCAGGAGATGAATGACAAGCCTTTGTCATTATATATTCCTAAGGCAATGTGGAAGCCAAATATCCCACTCTGTAATGCTTTAACACTTCTCCAGGGAGCTTCAGGATTATATAGAAACCTGAAAGCAGGGGAACTGATGGCTTTCCTGAATTCACTGAGTTTTAAACTCTCTTGTTTATGGAAGGTGTTGTAGCTTTCAGATAGCTCACAGTAAATACTTAAGGCACTTAAGGTACTCCCATTTAAAAAAAAAACCCAATGGCAAACCAGAAGCCAAGGGAATCATGAAGCTTATTCATTACCAGCAATACAGCCACTTTGCATTATTTGTAGTCCCTACACCTCCCATCTGTGCTGACCCTACATCTACTGAGAGGTTGCCATCCCCACATCCACTGAACTGTAACTGTGGACTACTGGACTGCTTGAGGGAAAAATAATTTTAGTACATCTGACAAAATGAACAGTTTGAATGCTTGGGAATCTCCACCTTACTCATTTGAACATATCCATCTCCCAGTGCATTCAGACAGGCACTTGAGGAACATATCCCATTTTGGCAGGCATTGCATAAGGGTCTCAAAGCAAATTGCACTTCTTTTGCATCAAAGCAAACCAGAGGATGTGCTCCAGGAACGTTTCAACTGCTCAGGTGTAGCCAGGGCCTTCTCCAGGAGCTCCTCTAACAAAAGCAGTACTGGCCTGCAACTGTGCCCATTAGCTGGGACAGTTTCTGGCACGGTGGAAGCTGAGTGAAGTCAATAAATAGCCATATCTCTTCTTGCCTCATGAAAGATAGAAGTAATAGTAATTTAATCTGGTACCATATTGCAAGCTTCTGTAAAGCAGAGGAGACCCTGGAACAAGGTTAACAAGTAGAAAGAAAGAGGTCATTTTCTCCCAGAGGCACCATCCTCATAGGCAGAGCCACTCTCCTCATGAAACAAGTCTAAACCATCGAACTACCCAATGCACACCCAGCCATTTTATAGAAACAACAGGCCTATCTTCAATTTTTTACCTGTTCCAGAGCAAGTGTGAGGACTAAAAGGTATGAGAGGCTATAAAATCAGGCCACATCAATACTTCCAATAAAATTTGACATTTGAATCAACTACATTAAACAATTTGAGTCCTAACATCAGCAAAGGTACATAAATAAAACATATTTACAATTTCCAAAAATTTCATTTGGCAGATTAAGGAACGCTTTGTTTTTCCTGTCACATCAATTGCAGACTTTTTTATAATAAAAATCAAACATACATTGATATGCAGATGCTTAGACCACCTACTAGTATTTTAGAAATTTTAGAAGAGAATTATTCTACTGGTAACTTTCTTTGCAAAACATTGCCTCTGCAGTAAAAGCAAACTTTTCCTATGTTCTTGACAAAATTGCCTCTGCAATATTTCTTGTCACCATAGTTTCAGACTGGTATTAATGGAAGCCATTGGTGGTGCTGCTTGCAGAAGGCAATGAAAATCCAGAGGGAGTGCTGTGCTATGGCCAAATGATGTCACTGGCAGTCTGAGGAGGTGACCTCAGAGTAGTCACCGGCCATCAGAGTCTTTGGGGATGGCACCATGACGACAGCTCCACACTGCAGTTCTAGTGAAGTCGTAATACTCTGAAAATTTAATTGGATTGCTTGGCATCTCAATAAATTACTCACACAGGACTAGCTGGAAACTCATCAAGCATTGACTCAGCAGCACTTACTCACCAGTGCCATAAAATGACAAAGAGCCACTTTCAAAGGAGGTGAGGTACAAGGAGGTAACAAGCAAATTATTTTGTCCGCAGCTGCTGTTAGAGACCTCCCTAGGAAATCAACTCTGCATCCATCATAATTACAAACAGGCACAGAAATATGTTTACTTTGTTGACATTTGAATTCTGGGCCCATTTGCAGATCCCAAGCACTGTCTCTAAAAAGTTACAATACTGTAAATAACAAAATAACAAATAACAAGAAGTTATGGAACTCTGAGACATAAGATATTATGATCTGGATGCAGATTTTGCAAATCAAGTCTAATTCTACTAATATTAAATACATCTTTAAATTTCCTGAAAGCACAATTACCAAGTACCCATCTTTTGGGGGGCACAGGAAGTAAGAAAGAAAGAAAGAAAGAAAAAAAAAAAAGAAAAAAAACGGAAAAAAAGCAAGAGAAGGTAACTCAAGCAGGTAGCAAAAATATCTACCCTCTACAATGCTATTACCTGATACAAACCCCTTCAAGTCAGGATTTATCCTGTTCCTATCTACAGAATGAACAAGTCTTGTTTTCCAACCTTTCTGGTGATATGAAGTAACATTTTCTGCAGTTGTGAAATTAAGAAAAACTCTCCATCACCAAGATGTTGTGTAAGCACCAAGCAGGATTATCTAAACAGAGCAAGTGGGCAGGGAAGAAATCTCCCCTTGATCTCTGCCTGAGGCTCTTACAGAAGCTCCTCTGGCAGGTCTGGACACCCTCCTGGTTTGTCGTTTCACCTGTCCCAGTGTGCTTTAGGTGTTTCTTTGGGATTAACTGCCAACAGCATTAGACTAGATAAATTGGATTTTGGTGGGATGTATTATCCAGGAATGCGTGATAATTCATATTGCTGAAGCCTTTCAAACTCACTTTCTCCTCAAAAGGCATGTCCTGTTTCCCTCCTAAAAGCTCCTTTGGTAATTATTTGAAATTGTACTTTTCCCAGATTTTTTTATTGCTCTATTTTTGTGTTAGACTTCACAGGCTTGGTTCTTGCCCCTTTTAGAGCAGAGAAATGCAACATCCTTAATGCTCTGTGCTTATATGTGAACTCAGAACACAAATTCACAGCAATGACTTTACAGCTCTAGTTTTATTAAAAGTATGTGACAAAAATGATGGCTTTATTAGAGAATAGGGAAGCAAACATTTTTAGGCATAAAAATTATTCTGGAGTGATAAGGATTATTCTTTCAACATAAGGGACAATATACTACGTAAATATATAAGTGCTCTCAAGATTTGCTGGGCCTGTCACTCCTGAATTTACATGTTCCCTGTCCACACAACTTCTTTTAGATGGGTTGATCAGATTTTAACTCAAAATTCATTGAATAGCCACAGTGTTTGATGGCACACACAATGTAGAAGTGATGCTAAATACTAACCCTTATAATAAAAGGAAATATTTTCTCCCTTGTGTTTAAGCTAATGACCTGGAAAAGCCCCACTCCCCATCCTCATGTAAACCTTCCTTTTAACACTGGAACAAACCCAAAATACCACACAGAAGGTAAACTTATGGAGGTCCCCATGACTTTCAAATGACATTTGTTAGCTATAGCTTTGACCAACTGTTACCCTTTTTTCCCCTTTGTTTTACAGTCCTTCCAATCCTACCTAAGTATCTGAAAAAAATGTGGTTTTTTCAAATACATACTGCCCATTCTCCAAGTAATACACATTAAACAACTGGGAAAAATGTGGCACAATTTAGAAAAAAAAACCACAAACCTTTTTGTTATGCCTAAATGATATATATTTCAGAATATGGAAAATATTAAAAAAAGACAATGATAAATCCCTTTAACTCGAGACTACTCTTATCAGGTTAGTTTTTCTCTGAATAAATGTTGTCTTAACGAAAACTGTCACTGCAAAATGGAATGTAAACATTAGATAAACTACTGAATTACAAATTCCACCCACATGTTAATGGGTATATAAGGTTGCACAATATTATGAGAGCATATTTCTGCACCAGCATTACTAAGGAGCAGAGATGATTGCTTTTGCCTTCCCAACAGTTTATTCACCACAAAAGGTAACAACAATTTCCTGAAACTACTTGACAAATAAAATTCAAACCTACCATTGTGGTTTTGGCCAAAACACTTAAAAATAAAAAAAAAGGGGGGAGGGGACTACCAATGATGATAAGATAACTCAAACCTTTTTTCCTTTATTTAGGTTTTTCAACTCTTCCCATAGCTAGTTAGAATGGCTAAGGAAAGGCTGTGGTGAGATTTCAGTAAATACAGTTTAAAAAAAATGGACTGACAGGTAGCAATTTTTTTGAATATATCTATGACATTTTCATATATCACGCAGGTTTTCTAATTAACATCAGTGAAAAACTGTACTCCTACAAGAGGCCAAAAATGTCAAGACCCATACTGAATAAGTATCAGCAGCCTTGATGTCGATTATATTTATCACCTGTGCTTATTTCTTTGCAAACTTCCATTGCAAATTCTGTTCTGGATTGCTCCTTGACCTAATGACTGGCCTAATTTCTTTCTGTGGGCTTCAGACTGAAGAAAAGAGCAAATACTAACTATTCAAAATGGCAAATTTATCTTTTTTAGTAAATGCATGAGAGTTCAGCCTTCTTATCCTGAATGACTTCAGGTTCATCCTATTTCTCTTAGTTCAAATACAAAACATCTGCTTATGAAGATACTGGTGTGACTTCTATTCACATTTAATTTACTGTATTGCTGCGACTCTATCGTAAACACAGCCATGCATGACATTAAATGCAGTTTATGAAATAAGAACGTCACTTGTTTAATTTGTTTCAAGTAATTCGGCCCTAGTGCATTTAACAACATAATTAACACCAGTGCTGGTCTCTACTGCATTGTGGTAGGAAGTGCTGCACTTAAACCTGCATCAAGGTCACCTTCCCCCATAACTCTTGTAATCCCAAATCACCACACAATAAAACACCTGCTGTCAGTGACTGAACAGGTTGGTATTATTTTCAACAGCCTAACAGAATTAAAGAGCTGAGCCACCTCGAATAGAGGCCAGATTTTTAAGCTACCAGGCACGTAGGAATATTAGACATGCACTTAAAATGAGGCACGACACTTCTGACATTCCATAAAATGGCTCTTACAGGCCTTTAGAATTGCACAAAACCTTGCTGGGAAAGAGAAGAAGTTGCTCGTTATACTGAAACTACCTCACCTAAATATATTTTCTTTGGCCTGTTTTAAATACTGTCAAAGGGCATTTCCGAGGCACTGCAGTGCTCTGGGTACCACCACAGCAGACAGTAAAGCTCGACATGTATAAAATAGGGCAGGTTCTAACACTGCAATTAGCTTCACACTGGTACATTAGCAGGCCTGCAGAGACCTCTCTCAATCAGTTAAGCTCCAAAATGACTGTGTGTCTAGCAGATCAAAATCCATTAAATAGGACATTTCAATGTCCTTGTTTGTATTTCCAGTATCTATGGCACATATGGAAATACATACATGGAAAACATTTGTACTTATGTCCCCTAAATTGGCTTTTATTAGATTTTAAAAGACTGTGAAATTATCAGAGTCCCAGAACGGTACTTGCTACATGAAAGGTCACAGTCCCACAGATTTTCTGTCCTCATCAATCTTCAGCCAACACTGTTCACCTTGGGACCTACATTATACTTTCAAGTCTTGATTCCTTAAATTAAGGCTTCCAGAGACTAGAGATGCTAAGAATGGTACCAGGGCATTTGCCTCTACCCTGATTTTTCAGTTTAGCTGATTAAGAAGCACCTGTTCCTGCCAGTTGTAATGAGTTGCTCCTGAAGAACCCACAGCCTGTGTATTCTGGGACACTCAGATCTCAGCCCACAAACATCCTGTATTGCTCCTGAACTCCTCCTGCTGCAGAGCCCTGCTAGCAGGATCATCCAAAGGTTCTGCAGGTAATAACTCTCTATTTCACAGAAACAAAATAATAAATCACAATATAAAATAAGTAGACTGTTACAGATCACACTACATTTTACTATTTCATTCCCCAAGTCTGTCATAAAGGTAAATGGAAACTATTAAGTAATATTTTTACTGACTTAGCATTTCTGCAGCTTACACTGCAGGAGAGCAGCCCCCATGAACTGGTAACTTGAGCAGATGATAAAGAACATAATCTTTTCACTGCGCCTGTTCTTTTTTTTTTTTCACTGTACAATTAGTATAGAAAAGCTGGAAGAGAAATCCTTTGATCCAGCAGGATAATACTTCGCAGAAGACCACATGATATTTTTCTAAATTCCATCGCTGGGCAAGAAAGATTGACTTAATCAATCTGGATTTCTGGAACTACTCCATTTCAGCTTTTCTTTTGATCAAGCTCCATGTGTTAAGATGCAATAACTCTAGGCAGGCCAAATTTATGCACCAGCTTCTTTGAACTTCAAACAAGCTTGCTGGACCCTTTAAATTCAATTTTATCTGCAACTCAATTATGGAGAAGTTGTTCTCTCTCCTCTCCCCAAGAAAGTATTTTTCCATTTGCATCACCTCATCATTTCATACAACCTCCTGTGGAATCCTATTTCCCTTGTCAAATATGATCAGCTTCCCTAGGAAAATTACAGACTGGAGTTATCCATGTATTCACACACCTTTCGATAGTCTTTGCCCCAGTAAAGATGATTTCACATTTAAAATAATTCCATTCTTGTCATACATGAAAAACTAGAAATGTACTTCCCAAGTTTTGTACTACGATCAGTTTAGTTCTCACTGAGATTCTGTAGGAAAATCAACCGCTTTAGAAATAAAATGGCCTGCTAGAACTTGTGGGCAGCTAATCGTGGGAGGATTTTGTGACAAGACCCTGGGTGCCATCATTCAGCTCTGTCTAAGAACAGGTGTGGTACCTGCACTGAACCCCTGAGTGCAGCACAGGAAAGAAAGGCACAGCAAACTCTGGATGCTGATGCTGCACAGATACTGTGCACCTTGAGCACGTGGGAAACTGCTGTTCCAGTGGGATATAGTGGCAAGCAAAATACTTACTGAGTTGTCTTTTAATTAACACAGACACCAGGTTTCTTCTACTGCAGGCCAAGATGGTAAAAAACCTCCCTTTACTGCAGCACACAGCTCTGTTGTCAAGTCACCTCGTGCACCGTCAACCTCAGGACACAATCAACTAGAAGGTGTCCCCTTGACAGAGAATCCTCACCTTCCCTACACAAACTGCTCCAACCGTTTGCTACTGTTAGTATTAAAACAAATGACACTGTTGCTGCTTGTCCTACCAAACTCAGTCCAGGAGAGCAAGCCCCTTCCCACAAAGCAGCTTTCGAGCCCCCCATGTGGTATCCCCCAGGACTGCTATCAGATTACTACCATTTCAGTTAATAATGTTGCTGATACAGAAATAGAGATGGAAACTTCCTACATTATTGTGCTTGGAGAGGCAACTCAAGATAACTGTGCTGCACACAGGCTCTACCTCCACCCTCCTTCTCTCTCACACCACACCGTGCCATTTAGTCGCACTGACGAGGCCAAAACTGTGAATCTGCTTTGTTTCATTACCTGAACAACAAAATACCAGTAAATCTTCTCCGATACAACCTCGGGGTCTTTGCCAATAACATGGCACTCTAAAAGCCTGGGCAAAACTGTTACAGCAAGATGAAGATAAATCTTGAGGCCAATTAACAGCTCCCAAACTTCAAGCTGAATTTTTGCAATTGTATGGACGTGAGTTCTCAGGAGAAAGTAGATGGAACAGAGAGCAATTACAGACACTCCCCACTGCTTTATAGCCAATTACAGATATCCTCCTAGCAACTGAATAATTGTCTTTACCAATAGCTCTGTGAGAACTTTTTAATCTTTTTTGAATTTGTCCTTAAGCAAGTAGCTTTTGCCAACTCTGCACTGCTCTGACACTCGTTTTGCCACAGCACTGCAGCTTGTTGCCTTGTGTGGTATGAAAACAAGGCCTGGCCAGGAACACATTGCCAGAGCTAAGGGTTCTGAAAAGCCAAGAGATGCCAAGCTTCCAAGGAAAAACTCTGTGGCCTTGAAGACACACATTTAATTTTGCAAATTACCCAAGAGTGATTTTGATAATTGTGGTGAATTTATTAAGCCCCAGTGAAATATATGAACAGATTAACCCCCTGATTTCCTTCTACATCTACTGTGCTATTAGCATAAACCCAGTCAAATCACTCCTGATTTATGATGCTTTAAGTAGGAGAATAATTAAATCCATTATCCCAGTCTCCAAGAAATAAAGTGTGATACATAGCATTCTAGAGTAGCTTGATGAGGGGAAAAATATTCCATCTAGCCCAGATCTTTTGTAATTCAAACATGAAAGCCCCTGTGCTGTCCATCCCACAGGGCTGTCTCTCCCAATTACTGCTATCACTTCTATCCTCTTTCTTCAGGATAGGGGAAGAGAGAAACTCTGTTAGAACTTCTGTAGAGAACAGACAGAAATGGCAGACACCTATTTTGAGCAAGATATTACCTCATCCAAACCCGTTCAAGACAAAACAGAAATAACTTCTTCTACTGGGAGTGCCTCTCTCAAGAGGAAATATTCTCCCGTATCTCCAATGAGCCACTAACAACCAACACAAAAATATTCCTCAGACCTAGGCGCCATGCACGAGAGCACTGCAGTAACATGTAAATGCAGCACTGCCAATGTTTTAAACGTGCTGCAAGTAGGTGCTACTCTTCAATCACTCAGCCTCTAAAGACATTTCCAGGCTACCCAGGGTTTCCTTATGCCAGAGCTCTTCCATATGCTATAAGCCACATCCTTACAACAGAGGATCCCGCCCTCGGTTTTCAGGTACATCTTTTCCCTTAAGTTCCATTAAGGTGTGATTTTCCCGCTTCACAGTTCAACTCCAGGAGGAACATCATGGGTGTGATCACCACACACACACACCCCCCAACACAGACTTTGCCAAGAGTCCTGAATACAGTTTCTCGGTCAGTCACAAAAAATCTTAGAGATCCTGGTTGTTATCTGTGTCCAGAATAGCATAATCACTCCTTTACTTGCTCCCCATTTGCTGAAGACAGTTTCTTAAGCTCTCCTGAATCAGATTACTCCTTAATCAGATGACTTTACCACCAATGAAAATTCGGCCACTACTTGTGATACCTGCATTTGGAGAGACAACCAGCACAACTTCAGCACTTAACTTCAGCCAGACAGTTATGTCTCCATTTGTGCTTACCATGCAAGCACAACAGAGAGGTGAGAAGAAAACAGAGCTGAATAAAAGCTGAACAGATGGCAGCTTAGCAAGAATGTCCCTGATCCCACACAAAACACAGATCCCTCCAAATTCTCTTTTAACCTACTTGTTGGTTCTATTTCTCTAATTAACAAGGACTATCCTCATTCAACAGGGTATGTCTTTGATCTACACCTTCTAATCCTGGAAACAATCAACAGCTTTTACTTATGTACGAACTTTTCAAGACTAAAAAGTGGTTTGCCTTCTTTGTGTGTGTGTGCCTGTGTGTGTGGAGAGTGACCATGGAATGCCAATGCCAACTTCCAGTAAACAAGAAGCCTTTTATCTAGAAGCTTACTGTGACAATGTTTACACCCAACCATCATCTGCAAACACAATAATGGAAATATTTTTGTTCAGATTCAAAACACCTTTGAAAACTTGTATTCCGGAATGGGGTTAAAGGACATGGGGAGACCCCCCTTTTCTATCACTTGCCACAGCAGGAATGGCCACGATGTATCCTTGACAGAAGTCTGGCTAATCTACTTGCTCCTTGTGAAGTACACTTTACTATTTCCTCTATCAGCCTATTACAGCACTTAATTATCCCTAACATGAGAAGTTTAATCCAATTTAATCCTGTCTAAGACCTGCTGCTTCTTTTACCCACCACTATGGAGATGGACAACAGATCATCCCTTCTTTCCAGCAGCATTTTATACACCTGAAGGGTTTTATCACATGCTACTTCACGTTCTCTTAACTAAAGTCTCCAAATCACTCTCCTAAGTCATCATCTCTAGATTCTGATTTCTCCCAATGCTCTCCTTCAGGTAGTTTCTTATTATTTTGTATCTTTCTCCAACCACACAATTCAATATTGGATGTTATTCCTCCCCAGCCAAGGCCTCACCAGCACTGGCCAGAGTAAAACAATTACAAGATATGCTACCATGCCCTCTTTCACTTCCAGGTCTTTCCTACAGCATCATACTCAAATTAACATACATGAACAGGTCTATGTACAGTACCCATTTTATCACTGTCTTTTTCAATTTAAATCTATGCAATGTGTAAATAACTAGAAAGACAGGCAATGCTACAAATACATCAAAACCCTACTTTCTAAACACACAATTAAAGATATATAATATACCAAAGAGATACTCGGGTTTCTTCTACAGTGTCTGTAGCTTGTATGGCTCCCAGCTAGAAAACTGGGATAAAAACTGTGTACCCTAAGTGCCACAAGCAGCCTCAAACACACAGGATATTCTGGTGTTGCAGCACATGCCCTAATAAAAAAAAAAGAAGAGCTCTGCTCTTCATGTGTGCAGCTCAGGAGCACAGAGAGACCTCACAGTAAATATTCATGCACACAGCTTTGAAATCACCTCTATCCAATTTTAATATAGTTAAATTTGAGAACTTGGACAAGAACATGTGGAAATCAAATAGAAAAGAGAAGCCACTATGATTATAATAAAAGCTAATTTACTTATCATGCATTTGTCTATAGCTACTGTGAAAATTGCTTTAACCAGTTGTAACTGTGGACTGAGAATGAACTACACTCTTTCTAAAGCTTATCAGAAGCAATAGGCATTAATGGAACATTTTGACCTTAAAAGTAAATAAGAAAATTGGAAATTAAAGTTCCCAAAGCAACTAGAACTCTGTCATATTGAATATGTGTACTGAAGTGAAAAATTAAAATACACATATGCACAAATGGAGAGAATTAAAAACTGCCATGAAACAGTGTAACAGCACAGTACTTCTTCAAGGGCAGGATTCATCAGACTTCTGTTTCCCTCCCTGCCTGGAAACACAGCACACCCCAAGAGAACTGAGAGACAAATCCAGGAATACAAAGGATTTCCCTGGGGGAAAAAAAAAAATGTCTGAAGTCTAAGGACCTTTCACCTGGACAGGTTTGAAATCACCATTATTATTGTTACACTATCCAAACACAGCCTGGATGTACACAGAGAAAAACTGCCTCACAACTGGGCCAATTCTGATAATAATTAATGTCCAATTCAGCTTAAAGTGCTGATCTTGATTAAAAGTGGCATCAATTCTGGCAGAAGCAGATGTTCCTTTTAACACTTTTACATACTTAACAGGCACCATCACAACCACTTAACAAATACTTGAAAGCCAGGCTATTATACACACCCACCTACAGTGTCACTCAGCACATTCATTTTAAAAAGGTGTAACTTGCAACTGGGAATCAAATGCAACTGTGCAGGGTGAACACGTGGGATGTCAGAAATTACAGCCAGTTCATAACCTGACTGCAGCTTTGAAAAATTCCCTCACAATAAAGGGGCACCCAGTGCCAGGTATAAAACTGGGATTTTGTACGTGATACCCCACTATCATGTCACAAGTAACTGGGAGATCTCTGAAAGGACATCAAATTATATACCTTTTCAATACTCTGAAATCTTGATTGAGTAAATCCTCTCGCCCTGATTTATAACAAAGGAGTGATTTCAACCTGTATATAACAAGAGGCCAGACTATGATACAAAGCCTGTTTTGTGGGATTATTCAAGGACTAATAATATCTTTGTCAACGAGAGTGAATATATCTGTTAGTCTCTCACTGTTAATGCAGGACTCAGGAGAAAATATTATTTGACCAAAATACCCATATGCTTCAAAGGTCAGTAACAGATCAGATAAAATACTGAGATGAGACACTGATCTTCAATTCCTCTCATTTATTTGAACAGAGACCTCTCTATCTCTACTACTATATCACATGTAAGCAGATGCCACAAAAAAGGGAAATATCTAGCAAATTGATAAGACACTAACAATTGAAGGAGAAAAGGAATGTTTTACAGTAACTAGTTTAAAGATCCCTATCCTGTAACTCAAGCAAGATAATTTGACAATAAGCACCCAGCAACATTAGGAATAAATATCTATACAGTTCTCCTGCTGCTTAAACAAAACTAGTCTAAATAGCCTTTTCATTCCAAAGTCCATTTGTGCATACTACAGACAACACAAGCAATTGTTTAAACTTCAGCCAAAAAACCCAAACAAAGTGTAGTAGGAAGGTTTTTGTTTAAATCTTTCTGCAAAAAGACTTTCACTTAAAAAAAAAAAGAAGTAAATTAAATGGAATTTCTGTTATTGCAGTCCAGATTTATCTGGACTGGCAGTTCCTTAGTTGACACTACAAAGGCTGAACCGTACTGAGGACCCCAATTCCTCCTTTGGTGGCAAACCACATTAGATCTGCTCTGAACAAAGCACTTTGGGATCCCTTTTCAGACATCTGTTAAAAAAACTCTTTGCATATACTATCAACTGGTACATGAGAAAAGAACTTCACCCAGAAAAATAGAGATAATATGTTACAATGTGAGTGTATCAGACTTCTTTTGTATTTGCCACATCTACACGAACAGTATGGCAGTAGCAGTACTGCATCTTTTCTAAGTAGGTCCCCATAAATACTTGTAATTATATTACATTTGTCAAACCTGAAAACTAGGATTGCAGATGGTAACCATCTCACTTTGCCAGTTATGCATCTTGCCACAATTATCTACCTTATACCTGCAGCAAATACTTCTACAAATAAACAAGAACCAAAAACTGCAGCTTTCAACACAGAACACAGACTAACAGAATACAGGCCCTGTAGTTATGCTGTTGACATGATGAACAGTCATGCTATTCCACAGTGTTCTCCTGTGGATAATGGAGCAGTCTGCCTGCTTAGGTGATGGAGGAGCCCATTTATTTGGCTGCAAACTAAAACTGACTCTCTCATCCAGAAAGTCAATAACGGCTTATATGCTAAAAATCTCCTAAGAATTAGCCACTGGGTTGCTGGGTTTGACAATTACTTGCCCAGAGTAAGTATCCTAGGGGTTCTGAGTATGTCCGAAATTACTGAGGACAAAAATGGACATTATCTGCACACTTGCCCTCTTGCCCATACAGATAAACATTTCCCTTTCCTGCCAGCCACAGCCTCTGAGTAGGAACAAGGAGGGCCAGTCTTTGAGGAGCCAGGACATATACATATATATATATATATACATATGCAAGAAAAGTTTGGGTGATTTGGATGAAACAGGGTTAACATTGGAGATATTCTTTATTTTACTGTGGCACAGTCTGTCCAAAACGGTGGTGCAACGCTGAGCAAGGGAAAAGATGACTGGCAGGAGCGGTATTAAATTCTTTTAATTAAAAGAAGCTACTTCCTGGCTGGGGCTTTATGTTAAACAATTTGCTGGTTAAGCAACCACCTGTTCCATCAAGTTAGAGTTGGCCCTGATTGAAGAAAAACATTTAGAGAGGAAGCTCAGAAGTATTATTAATCCTCCAAAACTGGGGGGGGGGGGGGGGGGCGGGAAGTAAAAAATTAAAAAGGACATACAGTTCTAGCCATCAAAGCAGAAGATTCCACAAAATTTAGTAAAAATCACATTTGCTGCATGTATTTTAAATGTCAGAACAATCCACTGAGCAGGCTTATTCCCGATTACAAAATAAAATAGAGACAGATCTGTGGTGACAGATCCTCATGTCACCACATCCATTTAATGGAGCTCTCAGGAGTGAGTGAGGTGCTGTGCCCCACACACACACAGGGACACCCAGAGAGCTGCTAATGAGCACAGCTTCATCAGAAGGAGCACTGTGTTACCTCAGGTAAAGGAGAAACAGGAATGAAAAAGCAGCTATCTGAACATCTACCATGATTTTGCACAGAACTCAACAGTGAGATTAAAAGGGACTCCTGACCAAGGGGAACTACACTGGAGAGATGCATCAATAAATTATATTATGCTTTAAAGCTAAAAAACAAATCAGCCAATTTCGTCAGGAAAAACTTCTTCACTGATGGAGAATTTCTCTTCAAAAGGATGTTTCACAAGAAAATTAACAAAGATACAAAGCTTGATGGCAAAGATTCCCATAAGTCTGACCACCTACCATTAAGGCTCCCAAATACTATTGCTCTTGCTGCACTAGCTTTTTTTCCAATGAGATAGCTAGGCAAGCTTAGCTTTTTAAAACCACCTTCTTGTAACACATGCATTTGTGCTGCTTTTCAGTGGAGATCCTATCCCAGCAATATCATCATGCTTCACATCTTCTGGCTAAGTTGCAATTTCCTTCCCTTCTTTTATTTATGCCAACAAGCTCCACAAGCTAATGATAACCTTGCCCCAGCCATGAGATTTCTGTACAGCTCACGTGGGCTTTCCTCCTGGGCTGGCAGCTCAGTGGCACACAGAGCTCGGGGGCAGCAGGGCAGGATCACTGCCGAGGGCACAGGAAATGCAGCAAGAATAACAAGCTGGTTTCTCAGCTGCTGCAAAAATGCTACAGTCGAGAGACTCTGTGTTTGCTGCAGGGAAGCCAAGAAGGGATACAAAGCAGCAGCACACATTGCTCAAACATCTCCAGGGGGGAAAGGAACACAAAGGACAGGTAGATTAAGGATTGAGCCCAGAATGCTTTCAGGATTTTTTCTTGGTTTGTTTGTGTCTCCTCATCTTCTTTTAGTCAAACAACACGTGTGAAAGCACCACATGCTAACTGAATAAAATCAGGACATAAAGAATCTGAGAAACTGAAAATCCCATTAGGGTCTAGGTACTGCTCTTACAGAATAAAACATAATTTGTTAATGAATAACAAATGAACATATCAACAATGCAATGCAAATCACCAGCCCGAGCAATGCAAGAGCTTCTCTGAATTGCAAGCAACAACTTTACTCATGCTTGTTAAAGCTTTTCTTTTTAAACATAAAACCCATCAAGTAATGTGTATTATTTATTCAAAGCACATAACTACTCTCCAGAAAATGAATTTATAAGAATGTTTTGAATGCTCTGCTGCAATTTTCACATTTACTCCATAAACTGATGATGGTATGTAGTGAAAAAGCTGCCTATCTAGAATGCTGAGTGGTTTATCTTACAGGTACCACCAGAGTTTAAAATTAATTATTCCTCTTTTCCCTACTGCACTCTTCTCCAGTTGCCACTTTATTTCTGGAGTAGGTTGCAAAAGTATCTTTGCATCCCTTTTCTCAGGAACATCAAGACAGCTCTGAACACAGTGTTCTTCACCATTTTGCTTTCTTTCAAACCATAAGTTATTATCTCTATGTAAGCCAACTTTAAGCTAATACTGTTATAAGATTTAAAAGGCAATGCACATAAATCTGCACTGCAGGACATAGAGAGATGGAGAAAGTAAATCCAGCCCTGCCTGGGCTTGCTTGTAAACAAAGGCAATGGGTTGGCAGTGCTACCCAGGCACACAGACCTCCTGGCACTGTCGCTTCTGGAATCTGAGTTAGCAGCTCTGTAGCACAATGTGCCGGGTAGCAACTCCCTTAAGTTCCTAAGAGATTTACTTGCTTGTGTAGAGCACCTTTGCTCAGCGTTTGCAGATATCTAGAAGTCCAATCCATGCATTTCACTGTACTGCCAAGGATACCATCTTCAGGTACCACCTGTCTTTGATACCTTAGGGAATGGTGAAAACACTACTAGAGAAAATGCAAGGTAGGAGCTCAACTGGCAGGAAAACTACAAAGGATTACTTTGTGCTGACAGTGAAGCAACAGCATTTTCTGGGGCAATCACTGCAGCATAAATCAGTCTACACACCAATTCACTTTAAAGTAACTTCCTTCTCAAGACAGCCTTCACTTACTACAGAAATTCATAGAAGTGAAATCTATGCATTTGCCTTCAACAATCAATAAAAGGCTGTACCTTTCCCAAAGCATGACAACTCAATTATTTTATCACCTCTGTCTTCCAACAGAGTGCCAAACTGAAAGCTTCCACCAAGTCCTCAAACAACCCTAGGAAAAAGCAATCTTTTCTGGGCAGCACTTCACCTTCCCCAGACCCATTTCCTATCACTGCCAGATGCAGAGTGCAGATACAGTCAAAAACTGTGGCTACCCGGATGGTTTTGTGGAAGGCAAATTCCAAGTAAGAACCAGCCTCTGTGGCCAGAACACAAAGCCCTTCCAGAGGCAAAGTCTTCTAATAAACTAGGTGACCAAAGCCAGCTGCCTGATTCAGGAGCAGGTGCCACAGACTCAGGGCATAATGGGATGAACTACCTATTACATGTTTATAAAATAAAGTAGGATTTATGTGTTGCTAATGCTCATGAGGTTGGAGAATTTTTTTCCATACAACTGTAAAATCCATTGCTAGGAAACAAACGTGATCCATTCCATTTAACTTTACTAGCTTCGAGGTAAAAGTCTTTCATCAAGAAATTTTCCAATATAGTTTTGAGAGACTGGCAGATTTCTGTCCTAGCCATCTGCACCTTTGGGTAGCTCAGCTGAATAGTTCTCTGTTCATCTATTTTTAACGTGCAAAGCACATTACCAAAAGGAACAAAATGATAAATAGCAGACTATTCTTTACAAAGGCAGAAAGCACCTCTGTCACATTAAGTTATACAAAGTATTTCTCTCTTTATTTTAAAATCAAGCTAAAGAAATTCTGCCCAAATATTTACAAATTTATTTTGTAAATTAGACGTTACCTGTGACATCTTATCGTGAAATTTGGTTGGATTTCCAGCCCACCTGGTGTGCATATTAAAGCATGCAAAACCAGATTTTGAAAAAGATGTTTTAGTCATTCTCATGCAAATTCTTGTAAGGAAAGTTTTACATAAAGAAAAAAGTACATTTTTTGAAGAAAATGGACTTCGAGGGGGTTTTGTAAGAGGTAAAGTTAGCTAAGACAATTCTCTGTGGGATCACAGAGTGGACATTTGCTCATCCAGCACCTATGCTGGCCCTGTTCAGCATCTCTGGATGAAATGCTGTGAGCACACGGAACCAGTGTTGTAAGCAAACATATGCCTTCCGCCTCTGCGCAGTTCACACCACTGAATCCAGCTTCCAGACCCAAACACTGCTCAGCACAGCTGATGGACTCCCTGGTGGTCAAATTAGGATGGATATTAGCCCACAAGTACCACTGAACTGCAGCAGCCCAGCCCACATGACTTCCAAAATCCAATCTGTGAGCAGTCCTTTGAACAGGCACATTTCACAGGAGACGGTCCAAATGCATGCCAGCATCCTCTAAAGGAAAAATAGTTTTTCAGAAGTGATCTTGTACTGCCCAGTACTGTAGAACCACAAGAGCACTCCATGGTGACTCACCAAATGGGGGAAAATCCTGCTCTTCCTTCACTGACAAAATCCCACTTTGAGCTGTGAACCAAAGTCGAGGAAAATAAGCTGGGACTGTTCTTTTGCCAGCAATCCTATGCAGAGAGCAGCATTCCAAACAAGTGGCACATCCCGACTGACCTTTTGTTCTTTATGGCTGGCAAATATTAAAACAGAAATTTATGATTGCATATAGCCACACCAGTCATAACAACTTTGCCTCGAGACTCCTAGCACTATAGAGGTGGCACTGGAGCCCTTCATGTGAGGCAAGTCAAAGTCTCTGCACCTATTTTTTTCTGGCTGTATACTGAGAGAATGCAGAAATGCCCATGGAAATTGGAAGGAAATTAAAAAAAGTGGATCCCCACTACATCCCAGTGTCTGACACACACCAGACAACAGTCTGCTCAAGCAGCCAGATAAGAAAGAGCAACTCATACAGTGATTAGCTACATTCTTCCGGGACAACTTGCCTTAATTAAGTCATTTAATTAGCAACAGCCACTCAGTATTGCTTTGGTGCTGTTAGTAACTCCATCTATGGTTGCCAGATTGCCTTTTGGGTCTGTGCCTGATGTCTCAGATGAGATATGATGGTACTTCATGAGTACCATCATATGGTACTTCATGAGTACCACCATGCTCATGGCATGGTCTGGCTTCAGCAAAGGAACCAGTCTTTGAAATTATTCTCAGGGTACTCACAATTGGGCAAAAACACACGGATGGATTTTTTTCCAACAGAAAATTCAAAAAAATGAAATTTGTTTAAACCAAACAAACAAAACAAAACAAAACAAAACAAAAAGGGAGAAATATATACATAATTACTAAAAATTCTGGAACATTTGGATTAGACCAAAATGTTCTCACTGTGATTTTGATACACCATTGCCACTTTAAAAATCTAATCGACATTTCAAATATCAATTCTGATAACCCATATTGTCAAAAGTTTCATTATTAATACAGCCTCTCTAATTCAAAATTAAAATACTCCAGTGATGTAAAAAATGTCAAAAGTCCTCAACTGTTTTTTTACTCTAATTCAATGTGTATCCAAAATCTCTCCTATTTCTGAATTTCCATCTCGGTGGAAGTTCCCGTTCTGTCATCAGAAGCTGCCCAGAGCTGGTGCAGACAGAGAACTCGGCCCTCAGAATATAAATTTCTCATCAAAGTAGCCAATTTTGTTAACGTGAATGGTTCACACACCACCTTACTTTTCTCAGGTACAGAGGGTAATTTCCCTCATTACCAGCACAGTCTTCCCTCTCTTGCCCCTGCTATCGCCAGCACATGCAGGCAGAAAACACCCCCCAGGCCAAGCAGAGCAAGGAACATCCACTGCACCTCCATTTCCCTTTTCCCTGCACACAGCTGGGCCTTGCTTTGGAGCCCTCCAAATTTGCCCTGTTTTCCACAAATTTTCCTCACTTGTTTGAACAGCAAACAATGAAAACACATCCTCTCTTGTAAACTCTGCAGAAGTTTTCATATAAAAGTAGATAAATTGAATATATTTATTACATTTTTCTGCTATATTTTCAGTTGTTTCTGAAGTATTGAGGCAGTGTTAGGAGCACTGGCAGAGCTGTTCATGACCCATTTTGTATGTTCCCTCAAGTCACACTGGTCTCCTGCCATACATGTGGGGAGCCCTGAATACTGTTCAATACTTTAATAAAGTAAACTTACTTCTATGACTGGGTACTAGCAAACTAACTAATTAGTGCAGCATTAAAGAGGGAAAAGGATAGACTGGTTATCAACAGACTGTCACTTTATACTTGGAATGTTTGATGTGGATTTTCAAAGAGTTAATAATAAATTGGCCAAATAATGCTTTCCTGCCCTGAAAAAATGTGTAGTCCTACATTGAAGAATTTTATAGTTATGAACAGTTCAATATGCAAACATCCAGCCTGAGTGCCATACAAATACCACAGCAGCAGCACAACTGATGTACATGACATAAACATTTTAACCAGTGCAAATATTAATATATTTTAGCAATAGAAATAATCTAGTATATAACTGTTTGGGAATGTAACAGAGCTTTTTCTCTCTAGAATTACACAGTGATATAATATATATAATATATATGAAGGCCACTTACAGAAGGAAAGAAGTTCAAAGAAGAAAATTATTTCATTAGCACAAATATGAAGCAATATATGTACAGGATGCGTTGGTAAAGGAAAAGAAATGCTCTATCATTACTTCTGTCACATCAGACAATAATAATTTTATATTTGTCAGGTAAATACAGGGACCTAATTAAGAGCCTTTACTGAAAACAGAAGGAACAATATAACCCCTGCTCCCCATCCATGAGATATATAAATTGTATTAAGCCCTGCTCTTGCTTTTCCAGCTGCATCTGGTATTAGCCTTCTGCTATAATATCATTCAAGTTTTAATGAACATCTTTCTTTAATTTACTTAAATAATTACACAGAGCTTATTCACTAATGTAATTGGAAATACTTCACTCAGAAGAGTTTTATGAAATTATACTCTTCTGCAGAAACAAACAGAACATTGAACACTGCATGATAAAGTCTAACAACTGAGTCTCTTAAAGCAGTATTTTATTTAAACATTAAATATAAATTTCACCTTTTTTCCTTTTAGATATAATCGTCCCTATTAACAAGTTTCCAGGTAGAAATTTGACTTTTGGGTTGAATTCTTCTGTGTTCTGAGTTTTCTCCCCCAGTATCCATTAGGAAGTCTCTTCCCTCTGTGTGAAGATGTCAATTCTCGTACCACTAACAAAAAAAAAGAGGACTGGATCCCAGGAGAGCCCCTGCCAAAACTGCACTAGCATTTTGGCATCATTCAAAAGGTTTTTTAAGATATATGAAAATGCTCTTGTTCAAACAATTAGAAAATATCAATCTGCCAGTTATTCAACTGAAGTGCAATGGTAGCTATACGGAGAATTGGTATTTTGCCTATTTTAGTTATTCTTTGAATAGATATATTATGATCCACTCGTCTCTGAGCAACACAAACCCATCTCACAGAACAAAGAAAGGACGGACAGGGAAAAAAACCCCTGGAATTCTGTGCAGCATGTACTAAGCTTTCAATGAGAACAGCTGCAGAAGAGTGCAAAATAGACTTCAAATAAAAAGCACTTCCTATAACAAACAAACCATTTAAGTTTCAGCAAATTACTGAATCTCAAGGGATGTGACTGTGCTTTTCAACTAATTTAAAGATCTACACACAAAAAAATTGCATGCACACTTCGATTTCAATCAGGTACTTCAAGGGACTTTGAGACTAGAAAAAAATCAGCAAAGGGATTAAAGCAGTCTCAGTACAGGCCTTCCATCTCTGACAGGTATGTCTGGATTAGTCACTGGAATAATATTACTCATATCATAAGCTGATGCAGGCTGTGAACGTCAGATTTTTAAATTTTGTTTATTAATTTGTTTGAGAACACTGTGCACGAAATGACACCATTCCATGGGAACAGGCTGTTTGAAATGTAAAAAGCGGAATTTATATTGCAATGTGCTTGAGAATGAAATAAAAAACACATGCTTAACATTCTCATTCACTAAGTAGTTTCCAATACCCAAAGAGACACTATTATGATATGCCTTTTAAATGATGCACATGTGCCATAAACATTGTTGCACAGCATGGCCTCACAAAATCCTTGCTCTCCAGCACAGTGCAAGTTCTTTTCCATTCAGGCCTATAAATTTTGTGGCCCTCACTCATGATATCCCACACAAGTCCAAGTGTCTGCAGACACTGCGTGGACGTCTCAGCAGCTCATTCCATGGGCTTGTCACAGCTGCAGGATCAGCCTCTGGACACCGAAACCCTCCACTCAGTCCCATGCAGCAGCAGAACTTTAAGCATCAAGGGCTGACAGCTCAAAATTCACCACTGCAGCTGGGGGGTTTCACTGCTTGTCCCAGGCTATCCTGGGATATAGCACTTAAGGGAAGAGAGCATTAGGGCAATCTTACTGAAAAGAAGCCAAAGAGATACAATAAAATACAAAGAAAAGAAAAGGCGAATGAGATAATAGGCTGATGGCAGCCAACAACAATATAACTGGAAGATGGAGAGGTAACACGAATGATTAATATGGTTAATAATAATAATAATAATAATAAGGATGCTTCGTCTTAAAGACAGAAATAGAGGGAAAACAATAAAACAAAGGAAGTAAGAAAGGTTAACATTTGGAAGATAACAGAGCAAAGTAGAAAAAGGAAGACATCTGTATCATCAGATTATCAAGCTCCTTGATATTTTTTAAACCCTCTATTACTGGGGTTGTAAGAACTTCAGCTTTCACTAAATTTAGAACCCAGTTTTCATAGTTAGATTTAAAAAAAATAACACTATATAATATTCCCCAACTTCTCACACACTGAAAACCAAAGAACAAGCTAAAGATTATATCTACAAAAATACCCTCCTTCTCTTAAGGGAGGCTCATGATCCTTGGAGTCTGACCGCCTCTATTACCTCAGAGCAGGTAATACTTCAACTTCTGGTTCACTCAGTGTTGTTTATTTTGTTGCTGTTCTATTTTTCTGTAAACAAGCCTGATGATAAGTAATGAGATTAACTATTACAGCACTTAGAATATATTAAAATTGCTTGTTACATTAAATTAATTAGAGAAGGAAAAGAGAATTAAGATCACATTAATCACACTCTACAGAAGCCTATCTGATGCACGAGACTGAGGATTACAGTCCGCCAAGAAAAACTACTTATACCCCAATGACAGCCCAGAAAGTTCAACTATCAACCAAAACAAGAAAACTTAATGAAAATCTGTGAAAATAACTGCAGCCTGTGTCATAACTGATTAGATATTGCATACAGTCAGTCTGCAGTGATTTTTTTTCTCCTGATGAGCAATACCACTGGTTACCACACACAGACCTGACTTTCCACAGAGCTCTCCAAAACAAAAAGTTTCTGCAAGAAAAGCTGCATGACCAGGCCTTGGACTATTTGACTAAATAAGGCACTCTAATATTTAACTAAGTCTAGCTTGGACAAGCTTTTCTAAACTCCAATCTGTTGCTTCTTCTACTTTGTGATACAATAGGTTTCGGTTTAAGGGACACTTGACACAAATCTATATTATAAATCAAACTCATCTCACTGGTTTCTTTCGTTCAGCTCCATTTGCTCCTACACACATCAGTAAAGTCTTGTTTCCTTCTTAGTATTCTAAGACTTTCAGAGGAAAAGGGAAAGAGGTGCGCTGACCTATTTGACAGCTTGTCAACATGACTTAAAAGTGTACAGGTACAATATAAATCCATTATCCAAATATGTGTGGCTTACAGACACATACCCTGAGACATCTCTAGAAATACATGATTCACTTTTCAAAGGTGTCTTCTTTAATGTGCTTTTATTCATGCATTTTCTTCATATTTTAAGAGTGATTGCTAAGTAGTGAATTAAAACTAAGATACAGTATGATGGTCAGGTTCTCCAAACTCCAACAAACTTTATTAAGACAAAAAAGAACTCCCTTTCTCTATATGTAACAAATGCTTGCTAGGCAATAGTTTGATCTGAATCCATCATTTTTTCAGCATGTAAAGTAAAAGCTTTACCTATGTTGATTTACTTTTAGTCCCATAAAGTTCAGAGCTGCCTTTTTTGAACAATACTCAGTAATTATGCCTTCAGTGCCTATCCAATAAACAGCAAGTTTTGTATAAAAATTAAAAACAAATGAGGAGCCTAAAAAGGTTAGTGTTTAATTAGATAGAGATGTAACTGTAATAAAATTTTAGAATTACCTTACGATAATATACACTTCATTATTAAATATCATGAAGCATATTTCAAACAATGCAGCAACTGAAAGGATCAAATTCTACTCCTAGACTCTCACACCTGCTTCCCTAATTCACTTTACTACATTGCTGCTTGTTATTAGAAAAAAGAAACAAAAATACCAAACTGTAGGCTATTAAAAAAAACAAAACAAACAAACAAAAAACCCCACACAACTGAAAGAATCCACATCAACACAAATTGAGAAGAAAAGCAGAGGAGACATTTACCTTCCCAGGCAGAACAGTATTTACATCTTGTTCATTTGTTTAGTATTAATAGCTAGCATAGTTGTCTAACCAAATAAAATGTAAAACACACTTCTTTCAAAGTCAAGCCAGCAATTAAAGCTAATCAACTCACAAGTTCTTCTCATCCCATGAATGTCACATTATTTGCAGGAAGGAAAAATCTTAAGCAAATGTCACGCTGTTCAAATTTTAAGAAAATTAACAACATGCAAGACAAAAAGTCCAGCAACTAGGAAACCACAGCTCACTATGTCTTAGCCTGAACCCCAATAAACTGAATGAGAATGAAAAACAAAACCTTTTAATTCTGCTTTCTCTTCTTCCTTATCTTCTTCTTAAAAATAAGAAAGGGGTGATATTCTGTAGCAGTTGTTAGCAGCTCTTCACTTTGGCATTTCCAAAACTGGTAAAGGTCATTGTCAAAATTAGCATATTCAACTTGCTGAAAATATTTTCTTCTACTAAAATTAAGATGCCAAATCTACATTGACAAACCTAAAAAAAATTTGCCTGGTTTCCTCACGGAATCAAGCAGCAATTTAATACTCTCTGTACTCTCTCCCATCCCTCAGAAAATACCAGCTTATTGTTTAGATGTCCAACATTCAAAGCAAAGGTTCCAAAGGTCTGGCCTCTGTTTTTCAAGGTGATTTTTACTTTTTAACACCACCCTCCTCTCCTGCATCATAAATTACTAAAAATTCATGCTCAACATTGAACAGATAAGAATACTGTTACTGATGGACTATAATTCTAATCATGCACTTACTAAGGCTTTTCCTTTTTCAGTATCAATGTGAACCTAGGGCATTCAGCCACGAAAACAAGCCTAGAAACAGGAGCTCATTTTTGTTTCTTATATCACCATGGAGACAACTGGTCCTCACATTGAGAGTGGCAGAATCCATGGTTTAAAAGGCTTAAAACACAGATGTGGCTCAGGTCTCTCACCTGCCCTTTGCTTCCTCACTCTTGTCTTTCTCTGTCACGAGGAATGTGCAGCTATCACACGTGTTTAGTCTGACACAGTAGTGAAGGCTGGGCACAAAACAGATGCCCAGTAACACCTGGTTGCATTATTTCTATATGGGAATGTAGAATGTGGGACCCCAAAGGTAACCAGAGATGAACAAGCTGAAATAAAAACATGACCAAACCCAAGCAGAGCACATGAAACATACCACTACTGTGTAGCAGAAGAAAAGCAAGAGTTCTTGAGTGCTGGAATTATGTACAACACCTGGACAGGTGTGCCCTTTGGATAGAAAACACAATTCTCCCTCACCAAGAGGGCACTAACTTAATGTTTGTGTGAAGAACAATTCTGCTGTTCAATGAAAGCTATTCTTGCTGCTTACACTTTTGGTAGGTTTTTAATTACAGCCTGAACTGAGCAGAAAATTAGTTTGAGAGAAGCAGGAAAAAGCTTAAAAATATCTTTCCCTTTGCATTTAACTCTTCTCTGCCATTCACAAGGAAAACTTGGTGAGTTCATACCTATTCCTTGTAACATTTCAAACCCAAGTTCTCCCCAGCTGATCTAACAATGTATTGCCGTTTGCCAGGCCTTTAGAATTTGGACTTTGAAAGGTTGCAATGTGCAAACACAAAAGAAGAGCAACCTCAGAATTTAGAAGTTTGAAGGAAAACTAAGATGTTTGAAGCGAGTAGCAATCTCTGCAGCAATCTCTGTCCCTATTGCAGCACTTGAAAGGGACAACAATTCAATCCAAGGCACTCGTTGCCTTCTGGTGTGGCCTCCTCATAGTGTGTGCAAATACCACCACCAACAAAAAGCTACTTCTGGTACCCTTACCCTCATGGCTGAGTTCCATTTTGGTAGAAGAGCTAGAAGGAGCTCAACTGTAAATCCATGACTGTCAAAAATTGGCTATAGCAGGTTTATCTATTCTTTTAACAGAAGTGCGAGTTTAATTATCTCCCCTGTTTCACAGCACAGCACTTTTAAGTAAATACATGTTTGAAGAAGCAGACAAAGAAACGGGATAAGATGATAATCAGATAGGTGCTTTCTTCTCATAAAAACCTATCAGACAGCTCCAGGGCCTCCTAGAGAGAAAATAAGATACTTATCACATGCAAGACCTGCCTAAATCACAGAGATAATTTAAATGCAGGGGTGCAGAGGCAGGAGATGTAGATGTAGGTACAGAACAATCTTACTACAGTCCTGTCCTAAGACTTCATAAGAAAAAAAAGTCACAAACTAATGGATGGTAAAGTATCAGGTTTGTTTTGAGGTTCATTTGAAATAACAGGATTCTTCATATGGTCACGAATGAAGCATTTAATTTTGCTTCATGCCAATAATACCTGTATGGTTCCCTGTTATATAATACAAGGGCTTGTTCCTTTTTTTTTTATTGAAAACAACCACAAAACTTCTGTATGTAATAGATTTAACTCTCATATGTTGACCATATGCTGATATATTATATTCCCATGCTATGCTGTACAGGGCATTGCCATTACACTGTAATTCTGTACATTTTCACAATGATCTATCACAGCTCCATCACTTCTATTGATTCTATACTTCAGATCATTTTTTTCTATTCAGTGTGAAGCCTGGTTTACTTATTTTCATTCCTCCTTCTTATGAGCATCTATTTTCAGCCCTTAGTGCTGTCATCCCCATGGGTAATATGACATTGCCCTATCCTAATTTCCCATGCCTACATTCTCAAGCCACTCCAAACTCGTGGCTGTGCTCTTATGCCTTAATTTTCCGAGCTTTCATTTTCAGGATTCTGTGGCCGAGTCTCAAAATCCCCCCAGGAGGTTTGAACACCTCACAGCCATGAAATTTAACAAAATACCAAAATCCTTAGGCTGAAAATATTGTCTCTGGTTCTAAATACAATACATTCAGAAAAAAAAAATGCTGTTTCTCACAAAGGCCCAGCCAAGGTCAAGTAAACAAATAAGAACACAGACACAACACCAGAAGCTTAATAAATGCTCCAAGCCTTTGCAAGAACCCTTCCCATCTTTGCTGACTGTTGAGATATTCATCTGTAGCCTGAAGAATTCCCCTCCCCAACCAGTTCACATCTGTTTAGCAGTAAATACACTTCTGCAGGCTGGATAAAAGAACCTATTTCCTGCAGAGGTCTCTGTAACTGCTACAGAGAAACCAGAACCAAATTATCTCTCTTCCTTTTTTTTTTTCTTTTTTCCTTTAAGAAAAGCTTTCTTTTTAATCTGTGGTAACTTTTCAACTGCCAGTGATGACTGAAACAGAAATGCAAAGAAATCAACATTCCAAACACTGGACTACATTCTTTTCAGGACTAAATAGAATTATTTAAAAAAAAAATTGGGGGTTGTTATACAGTTTTGTAAATACAAACTTTTAGCTATGCTTTCTGTGTAAAATAAGTCTGGAGTTTTAAACTTCCTTCCTGAAAAGACAGGGTTGCTGGAACTTCCTCCCTCACTGTACAGAAATTTAATACTATGCAATGAAACGCAGCTTCCTTGAATAGAAACTGCAATTTTAAGGCTTCTGAACTGTAAATCTGAGATAAGCTGGGGCTTTTTGATGTTCATCTGAACTCCAAACAGTATGAAATTCCCACATCACTAATAATTACACAATGCAGGGATTTTTACTCCAGAACTGTTGTCAAAGAGGAGAGCTATCATCATAAATGCTGTGCTAGTACTTATTTGAATAAGCTGAAAGAACAGGAGGTTTCTAGAACTAGAACTTTTTACTGAGACATAGCACTACCAGATGGAAAAGAGGAAGGAAAGCTGCAAAGGAGGAGATACAAATAGGGATGTTCCCTCCTTAGTTGCCACGCCATGAGGGTTGAAGTCTCCTTCCCCAAACACACTAAAAAGAAACACAGCAGGTGATCAGATCCTGACCATTTCAGGAAACAGAGACAGAAGGGGACACATTTAAAAAGGAAAATAAGATTCAGCAAGAAAAAAAGGAGCAGGTCAGAAGAAACTATCTGTAAGGTTTTATAACAGGTCTGCACATCACTAATTTTCTAAAAGGCACAGATTTTGCATTCTACAGGAATGACCTGGTTACAGGAGAACCAGTCTAGGCTCTTCTGCAGAGTGCAATCATTCCTGGCTCTTGTTTGCCCAGAGTAAGGTAGAATTGCCAACATGACTTCACATATCACTTCAAAAAATAGCAAAGGAGAACCACATAAGCTTTTTTTTTTTTTTTCCAGAACGTAAACTTGACCAGCCTAAGGAAAATGCCATTAATTCGAAAGTTGTTCTGTTTCATCTCAGCTGGGCCTTTGGTCTCCTCTTCTGTGCCTTCCCACACAAGCCTCTCTCTATATATATGCATGACAGAATGCATGTATGCAGCTGTCTGCATTCCATAGAAATTCCACACGGAGCTCCCTTAGCCCTCCCTGAATTGCTGCCCAACCTCCAGTCCTGCTGCTTTACTGCAAGGTTGTCACGGCAGTGTCAGAAAGAAATTAGAACAAGCCGACACCCATAATTAGCTTGTTTCTGACTACAGGTCTGCAGCAGCAAGTGCTCCTTTCCTCCCTTCTGCTTTCCTTCTGTGCTGATACTCCTGGAAACAGAACATGATCCAATGCCAGCAACTTACACACATTACATGAAAAATATATGAAAAAAAGGCCATGGGGAATATGACCAATTAATAAGGTCATAACACACACACACTGTCTGCAGGACAGAGTACATGTTCACTCCATTGCAGCTCTAGAAGTAATCCATGTCCATGGTGACCCCATCCAGTACCATGCCATGTCCATGAAATTAGGTTAGAAAATACATTTGGAGCTGTAAAAGTACAAATATATACATTTCAAAATCTGTATGAATTTCATCTCTGATTCTACAGTGTATTGTATGTCATTCTATGCTGAAGTGCATTCAAAGCCCCCAAGAAAATAGTAAAGAAAAATTCCTACGCTTTTCAGCTGAAGCATTTGAATTAAACCTGCAACAGGGAAGCTTCCAGAAGTACCACAAGATAACAATCTAACAGGATATTGGACCATATTTATTGAAAGCTGTTAAATTTAAATTGATGCGTATGCTCTAAATAATAGGAACCATCTCATCTGTATTTCCAAGCAGATGGTATCACACCCACTGACATACTCCAGCAAGATTCACCAGCCACTCTTGAACTTGAACAGGCATTCCCATTTCATTTGAAATATTTCCTGATAGGTTGATTTTAGCTGAGGCTAATCACACTCTAAAGATAATTCAAGTTCAATCACATCTTAACCCTCACAAACACATTCAAGCACATACAAGCCCTGGGCCACAAGACCAAAGGTGGTAGAGGTCAGATTTAAAACATCCTAGTGAAGACCAGGGTTTGGGTGGAGAGGAGGGGGTAGAAGGATAGAGAAAAGGAAGACAATGTTTTTTTTCACGTGCAGACAGTCTGGTTTTTCAACATCAAATTCAGGCTAGTACAATTTGCTTCTGTCTTCTTGTAACTGGCTGTTTTTCATCTTTGTTTTTCCCCTAGATACCATTGTCTATGAATGTGTCAACATTTCTTGCCTATGATCAGCCCACGCTCAGTTACTGTGGAGTGCATCATGAACTGCTTGCTCACAAGCCCTATGACTCAAATAACCAGGAAGAAACAGTGGAAACACACCTAGAGACTGATCTGGATCTGAGCACAATAACCACAGCAGCCCGGATCAAGGACCACAGTCAGCAGTTGGCTTGAATGGGGGCCGGGGGGTTTTTTTGTTGTCGGGGTTTTTTTCCTGTAGCAGAGGCTGCAACCAAATTCTATGTAACATTATGGACAGAAGTGAGAAGACATAATACTATGGATTCTAAGATTCCTGTTCAAATTAAAAACCAATCACAAAGATTAATTGTTTCAAGTCTACAATTTGTAATTAGTTAAGTTGTGCAGTATTTTTTGACTTCAGAGTCTGACCCTTGAAGTGAATCTTTTTCAAAACTCATCCTACCTACCTGTATAAACTGTACAGATGTAATGTATTTTTCATATTGTAAAGTTTCAATTACCAAGAACAGCTGGTATGTACAGTGTCATAATTTAATTACATCTTATTTTACAAGTTTCAGTTTCTAAAGTTTCAAATTAACAAGTTATTTCTTGTGTTATTCAGTTACTCTGTTTTGTAGGGATCATTTTGTTACTGCTTTTGTGCCCAGAAAACTTTAACCTAAAATTCTGTCCTTTGCAGAATATGCACCATTTTTACCGTGTTTAATGTGTAGAATTTTATCTACTAGTTCCAGAGGGAGGGTTTAACTATTCACTTCTAAGAAATTCTTGAAATATATAGCCAAGTTTTCCTAGAAATGATAATTTAAAAAAAGAATTTAAATTCTCCTCAAACTTACCTGTTGCCTTGAAATACAGCCTGATTTCTAAGTCACAAAAATGTATCAATACATTTTAACAACAAAGTTTATGTATGCAACTCTTAGCTAGGGCTGGTGATGTCTTGTAAAGTCTCAGTGTTCTGCAAGACAATGTGGACAGGAGACTTCAATAAGCAGCTACAAAATCTACTGTGAAAGTAGAGTCTGCCAGATCAGGCACTTGCACTTCTTCTTAAAGACAAATGGGTCCAAAATCTGCTTATGCCACAGACAGCTGATGACAGAAGTGGCAACAGAAACAAGCCCTTATACTACTCAGAAAATGTAAAATATTAATCAAAAGTAAGAAACATCTATTTGCTGAAAAATATAGTAATTTGGAACAAATGGTATAGGTTAATAGGCCCTTAGCATTGTGATACAGCAAGCTAAGGAAAAAAAACCACCAAAACCTTTAAATAATAAAAAAAAAATAATTCATTATTACGTCTTTACCAATTACTACATTACCTTTTTGTCTATCATTTAATATCTGGGTCAAAGCATTCTTATATCCCATTCTTTGGTTTTAAGTCCTCAAGGCTTCTCAATACTGTATGAGAGTAACTTTTATACCAATACCCTCATGTCGTAATCATAAAAGATTACAGAAATTAGGTACACATTATATCATGCCAACTTGGTGAAATTCAAAAGGGAACGTGAGCCTTCCAAAACATAGGAGAAAAAAGTTTCATATGGTGAAGCAACTTTTTTATAATAAAGAGAAATTATATAATCACAAATCTATTTTTCTGGATGTTTATCCCAACATATTTTCATGCAGCTTCAAGGCAGAAGACTGAAATTTAAAATTACAGTAAAATTGGTTGTACAGAACAAAGTGAATAGAGTGAAAATACCTTCAAAAAATTGTTAACAAACCCATCTGCATTCACTACCTCTCAAGTGGAAACAAAGTGTCAAAACAGAATACATTATATTGGTTATTTATTTGGCATCTTAGATTTTGTAACATATTTTGCATAAATCATTTGCTATTCAGAACATCACTTGTCTTTTAAAGACTCATCTTAAAAAGTTCCACACTTCAATTTCTTATTTCTTTACTACATGGGGTCTTGAATTTGTGGTCACCTTCTCCAGTGCTGGAATTTTACTACCTACAGTTTGAAAATCCATTTTGGTAATGGAAACTGAAACCAAAAAGGCAGGTGTCACTCCAGAGTCAAGTGACTTCTGTACTGCAGGAAGAAGTCAACTGCATCCTTCCACAGTTCCTTCTGAGGTTTAATGTTTAGGCATTCTGGCACTGGAGCAGGCCTGAGCTGTCAGGATCAAACACCATGCTTCCAAAAGATCATCTCAGTTACTCTGTAATTCCTATTATTTACCTTGGCCAACTATCCTCAAGTATTTACAGTGTGGGAACAAGGTCCTGGCACTGTTGCAGTTACTCAAAACGCCCAAGTGTTCAGAGGCTCCACATACTCCTGATTTCTGGAGGACTGTACAACATGAGTATTTCCAATGTTAGACACTAATGAATTTAGGCTAATATGAGAAAACGTCTTCTTATGCCAAGAACAAAACCTTTTTAGTGTATCTGGTTAAAAAAGCACGACTGGGTAGATATTCACATACACACAAACAATTCTCCTTTTCTTGATGAATCCCAAGACTTGCAGCCCCAGATCAACATATCACTAGGCAAATGGTAGAAGCAGAGTCACAAAAGTAGCAATGACTCTCCAACCACAATGATCTGTTACACTCTCACAATCAACTTCCCAGGCATATGAAATAACAGGCTGTCTGTAGCCCCCACAGGCCCCTCTAGTTCTCTGGAAGATGGATACAACATCCCAGGGCCCAAGGCAGCAGCTCACCCCAAACCTAGGCTGTTAAAACATACATTTCTGGATATATCAAGTAAATAGCATTTTTTCAGTGGACCACATTAACCTGAAACCTGCTATTCTCAACAAGGTAGATGTCCTCAAGAAAGCCAAATGGCAGGTAGGTACCTTCTCTAAAAAATCATCATGAAAAAAAATCCAGGTTAAGCTAATCCAAACATGAACCCATTCCTAAATTCCCGTGTTAGTGTGTGTACACGTGCTTTCCAACATATTCTTGCCAGTGCTGAGTGCACAGAAATACCAATTGCTGTGGTTAACGTGGACAAACCAAAAACCTAGCACCTCACAAAGCCCCAGCCTTCTAAGCTAAGTTAGCAAGAAGAAAGTAGGCTGAGTGTATGGGTGCAAGTATTTATTACCAGGGGGTCACTTTCATGTATCATTTCCCTTTGCAATAAAGATCCATAAACCAGAAATAGAAGTAGCCAACAGCATCAATCTCTGTCTCACAGTTAAGTGACACTGCCAGATCCTGGCAGATCTTTTCACCAAGAAAAAGCTGGGTGAATTCATTACGCTTGCAAAGTACAAACTGATAGAGAGTATAACCTCTAGCAATAAAAAAAACCAAGACAATTTGAAAAATAAATCTAGCTACAAGCAACAATTCCCACCATCCATCAGGAGGTACAGCAATGCACAGGGCTGAAACATCCACTAGGAAACCAAGGCCGAGTATCTGAATGGAGGTCCTGTCTAGAGAAGAAGGTACATAGGAAGATAAATGATTAATTTGAAAAATTCCTGCACGTCTCAAGACAGTTAAACACAAAAATAACATCTAGAGAAGAAATCAAATGACTGCTTTAATTATCAAGAAAATTTGTAGTACAAACTATTTTCAAGGGTTCTGAGAGCTACGACTAACAAACCAAAAAAAAAACCAAAAAAACCTCAGAAATATACATAATTTTCAGAGATACGTCGTAAATATCAGCGCAAATATCAGATTTCTTCTAGCAATACACAACAAATGGAAAATAGCAACCTCAGAAGTTGTGTACTAACTTGCTTTACTGATAGACTCATTTCCTCTCCCTCTCTCTCAAGACATTTATCATCTCCTGCTTTTATTTCCAAGCCTCAGATTTGACATGAAAAGAGAAACTGTGCAAAAAGCAAAACATGAATGGTAAAAAAAAAATAAAATAAAACTGCAAGGGCAACACCATGACCTGAAAACCAAAGCCACAAATCCAGTGCCAATGGAACTGTAACAAATTCTGGAAATTGCTTTATTAGCAGTGAAGATACTCAAAGATGGTTAATACAAACTAATTACGTGATCACGTATCATGGCAGATACAAGCAGCTGTATTCAGCTCCCAGCTGGTCTAGCAAAAAGGGGCAGTTGAACAGGTGAAAAAGAACATCTTAGCTCCTGTTCTCTAGCCCAATCCTGCTCTCCTGAGGGAGAGACCTTTTTGCTCTGGAGTTTTGCCTGGGTCACAGGGGCCTGGGCTTCCTGAAGGTAAATCTTACCAGTAAAGGCTGAATATAATAATGGTTTTATTTGGTCAGATCACAGGTCCACCTGGCTTGATAATCTGTCTCAAACAGCAGCTGAGAGATGAAACCCAAAGAACCAAAGATTGGGGCAGGCACAAAGCAGTATTTCCCCCGAAAGCCCCCACAGATCTCAAGGATTTGCAGGTCAGGGACTTACTGAGCCAAGCGTGGCATCTTACCAGTCCCTCTCTGAACATGTACACAGCTTCTTTGAGTCTTATAAACTGGTAACATTCACAACCGCTGCAGAAAGTAAATCTACTTTGACAAGAAGAGCTGCCTCTTCTCTTTGTTCCAGTAGAAATTAAGGATTTCCATTTTCAGCACAGAAATACGACTATCACAGAACTGATAATGACAGCTTGACAACTGCCAGGGAGCACGAACAGCATCCATTCAGTCACCTGAAGTGCAGACATGACCTGAAACCCTGTGGCATTAATTATCAGATTTCCCCCGGGGGGAGGGGGGGGAGGGGGGTTGGGGGGACTTAAAATCAAGATTCAGCTCACCAGAAAGGTGAATTTATTTTTTGCCAGCTTTCTCAAGTCCAGCACAATAGTAACCAAACAATAGGCCCACTTCTCCCAAAGCACTGCAAACACTTCTCAACATAGAAAGAGACACACAAAACTCTATTAGATACAACTTTGACTGTATGATCCATATTTAAAAGCAGATGTTCGTTAAATTCCTCAGAAAAAATTCTAACATTTCAGTGAAATAATAGTTCTATTATAAAGTAACAAGGCCAAATTTCATTATCCTGCTCTACTTCATTACGGAATCTGATTAATTTTAATTATAAAGTTTTAGAATAAATTAAGGTGAACATAATCAGAGTTCATGATTAATGTTACTTTAATGAACACCCAAAAATTAACATTTTACCACTAGAACCTTGCCAAGAATTTTTATGTAAGCTGAAGTGCAGTGTGTACAGCTGTGAAAATCCCACATGGCATGGAGCTTATAATCTACTTGATCAACATCAATTTTATATGTAAATAACTCATTCTTAAAACTGTCTCTTTTGATGGTTAAGTACAAAGAGGCGTCTGCTGTGTAACAGCAAATGAACCTGCAACAAAGAACTCATTACACCCAGCACTGTTACATTAAAGCTCTAATACATTCATAACAGCGGACACTGTTCCACCACTATAGACATGATGCATGTAAGGGTAATATTATATAAATGAGCATTAATTAATGTCACATTAGTACAGAATTTCTTTGGATTAACATTAATGTTTGATGATTGCTTTATCAATTGCCTTAAGTCAACTGACAGGAACAGGATGGATGGTATTGTAATGAACACCAAAGGGATTAAAACTGTGCAGTTATATGAAAATATGGCTTCTCCAGCTTTCACAGAGAGTACTTCCCACTTTGTATTCCATTAGAAACAAACTTTTAAGGTGGGTGCAATTCAGCAATAGTTCTATCTGCAATGTAATCATAAGTGATTGCACCAATGAAACATACTTCGAAGTTCAATAATTTAAACATTGCTATACAATAATTCTGTGTTTCTTAGAGAAGAAAACCTCATCAACTAGGGCTGAGAATGCTCATTAAAAGAAAACAATGTGTCTCTGCAGCACTGTGCACTTCAATAATTCCAGGAGTTTTATACAAGAGTGTGTCATAAATGAGGCATGGGAAGCCATTAACTCCACCATTCATATTGAATATTTTCTTATAATATATTCTTTCAAAAGAAATAATGAAACTGATTTATTTTTCTAGTAATAATGATGCACCTCTCTTTCATGTCTTGCTGTTGGTAACTTTATTTTTAAAGAACCTGTAAACTCACACAATTAGTCTAGACTTTGCCATCCAAAAGCCTTATTTCTCATTTTCAGGAAAGGAAAAAATATCAATGGTATATCTGAATATGCAAATAAGATTCACAAACAAATTTTTTTTTTTTGTCTTCTGCTCTAGTATTATCTAGACAGCTCATACTTCTCTTTGCACTTCTGCAACTTACCTCTTCCTGCATGTTCTAACTGTCACAACTGAGAATGACAAAAGTACAATATAATAATTCCAGGCGATATATCAGAGGGAAATGCCTCTCCAGGTATCCATCTCCAGAGCTGAGCAGGTTTGCTGCCTACCAAGCACATGATAAAGCTTGTCTGACTCCTCTTCTTCATCATTAGATCTTGCAAATATAAATTCATAAGTACAACAGAACATGTTAATAAAAATCCATTTCTTTTTTTTTCATTCTACCACTACACAAGGTGATGTCAGGATTTGGTTTTCTTCTTTTTTTAATCTCTTTGCACCCTAAAGTCTTGAATCTATATGATTAATAGATATCAGTATCAACTGTTCTAATTCCACTTCCATCAAGTGATTACAACAGAAACTTCAGAAGTTTCTGGAAGAAGCACACATGACGTCGTCCCCATCTCAAACCAAAACCAACATTACTAAGACAGGTGCTTCTCTAGTGTCTTAGAAACCCTCCAGTCTCCGGGGAACACAGTATCTACAATCAATCTGTATCCATGCTTAACTTGTCTTCTTATTAGATTATTTTTCCTTATGCTTAACTTAAGTGCCCCTTAGAGGTCTGCACCCATAAATGCCATGGCCACCTTGAAAAAATGCCATACAGGCTACCAGAGACTGAGAGTCTCGTGATGTTTTAAGAGAAGAAAGTAAGGCACTTTCCAAAACCTGAGCTTTCAGAAAGACTGTTTGTGAGGATGATTAGTACATTAAAAAAAAAGAAATTAATCTTTTTTAAATTATACACTTAAATGGGAATGGAATGAGTGAACCTGATTGGGAATAAGCATTATTGATTAAATTTGCTTGGTAATCCTATCTACTGTTTGGCTTGAATATAGCCACTTCAATGCTTCCTTTTTCCTTAAGCTTTCTTCCATTTCTTTATTTCTCTGAATAACTCCTTGAATTTAGAAAGAATCTTGCAGAAGATACCTGGACCCCAAACAGGCATAAAGATCTGCCTCTGCTCTGCAGAATCAATCTCATGCTTTAAATTTCAAATGACAACTCAAATGGAAAGTGCTGCCAGTCTCCCCTCCCATCTTCACAAGCTTTGGCACTTGTTCATTCTTTCCTTCCCTACCTGCATGCATTCTGCCTCGGGATTTTGGAAGCTCTACCTTTTCTTTAGCAAGAAATTAAGTTCCCTGTCTAACTGAAGAGATAAACAAGTCAGCAATGAAGAATGAGGGTGAAATGTGATAACTACCAATAACAACCCCTGAGAACCTTACAGTTATTTCTCACCCAAAGCCAGTATCTCCATTAAAGCTGTCCAAATATAAATCATCCCTTCACTGAAAAACACTTTCTCCTATGAGAAAAACTTTAGGAAAAACATACAACTAGGGAAAAAATTAATCTTATCTTTACAGGAAAAGGGGTATGTGTGCAAAATGGAGAAAGAAAGGAGAGAAAACCATAGGAGAAGCCAACATAAAAGAAAGACTAAAATGATTGAGCTATGAAGGACTTGGCAAAACTGTGTAGCTGGTCATTATGGGAATGGATTAAGATAAACAAGTGAACAGCAAGTAATGAAAATGGGAATGCACAAAATAAGCTGCTCATTTAAAATGATTGGTTCCAATCAAATTTGATCCTCTGGGGAAAGGGAGTGAACACAACACCACCTACTTTCAACAAGCTGTCTACCTCTTCATCTGCCAAGGCTGTAAAAATTGGTGAATAAGATGTTCTGTTACGTCAGAAGGATGGGACAGTAACCCAATATATAGCGACAATACCATCTGAATTGATGCTATCATTTGAACTTGAATACTTCACTCTGTTTGGACATCTCAAGGTAAATCCATTATTTTCCTTCTGACTAAAAGGGCTTTTACTTTGCAGCAATAACTCTCAAAAAAATTAGTTTAAAAAAAAATGCGTTTTTCACCTTTAGTAAAAGCACACCAAAACCTATAAAATATTCTGCTCCTGAAATTCTTATAAAAATAAGAGCTTTGCAATCAGATATATTTGATTTAAGGATAATGAAGCAGGTTTTATGGGCTGCAGAATCTTATAAATCTTTTCTGATTTTGTTTGGGGTAGAGGGAAAAGAGGAATTTTTGAAGGAAAAGATGATAGATTACATCTGCCTGTGGGTAATAAGGCTTCCTACAAGGAGAAGCAGCATAGTCTGAATAATTACATGCAGTCTGAGGCCAAAAGAGACATAGAACCTAGTCCTGGTCAGAAATTTTGGCTGCCACAAAATACTCGTAAAAAATGCATGAGGAAAATAGCATGAATTCTTGCTGGTTATCCACATTTTTTCTTATGCAGTAGGTCTAAGTGCAATTCCTTCCTTCTGCTTTGTGGAAATTGTTCCATTCTGCATCATGAATGTCAGCAGAAAATCAAAGTAATAGCCAAACTGCATGGAGAGTGTGTCAAAACATCAAAACCACAAATTAAAAAAAAAATATAAGCAGGACTGTATTTTAGCAGAAATATTGAGCATATTTTTCAAATAATGTCTGTAAGACACTACAATAAACACGGGTGTCTGGAAATATAGGCAAAGTCAAAAAAGCACAGCCTGTAACATTCACAGACCACACTGTTTAGAAGATCAGTAAGACCCCCCCCCCCCCCCCGAGCTGAGCTTAACTCCTTCAAACAAGATGATATTCTGGGTCCATTAAAGTCAGTCACAGTTCCAGCATTTGACCTTTTAAAGTAGTGGGATCTTTGCACTTGTACAGATGATAATTAGGAGTCAGCAACAGAGATAAGAATGAGTGTTTTGCAGAGCACAGCTGGACCCAGGCAATAACCACAACATGCTAGTTAATCTCACAATTAAATACTCATCTGCAGTCTTTTGAGGTATTTCCTATATTAGAAAGAATACTTGATTAGAGGGTAACTCCTTCCGTCTCACCCTGAAGAAACCAACTCATCCGTATAGTGATTTAAGAATTTAAATTTTATGTGTCACTGGGAAGCAGCTATTGAGCCTCCCAGAGACCGCTCCCCTCCTGACCAGAACTTCCTCCACCTTCTCCTTGAGAGAATCAAAAGATATGGAATCAAAGCTGTGCTTTACTGCAACACAATTCTGAAAGAGTGACAAAGTTGACCTGATGGATAAAAGAAACTAAAAATCAAAGCGTTAGTCAGCCAACCCCTCTCTTGCTCATCACGTACCCTTCTTTTCCTGCAAACCTGTTCTCAGGCTACGAATTCTCAGCAGGGGTTTTTGAGATGCTATAACTTTATAAAACCCCCTCAGGATCCACAGAAATATTACCTTCTTTCTCCAAAATCTTCTCCAAGAGCAACCAGTTTGTGGCTTAAGAAGCTCCAGAAATTTCTCTCAGATGAGCATGCTCAGTCTCAATGGAAGTGCATTCTCCCTAAAAAGCTATACCTGAACAAGGGCTAGAGTGGCTAACAAGGAAATTAAGTGACCTTTTCTCCCTGCCTCTGAGCCAAAATATAATATACTGTAACATTCAGTAAAGAGTAAACAATTTAATAACAAAAATTATGCTATCGATCACACCATCCCAGAACATCAAAAATCACAGTTCATAGATCAAAAGCACCAGAATAACTTACATTTTTCTTCTTTGTAGTTTCAGGAACTTCAGGCTATTTTCTAGGTTGCCTTATGTATGACTTCAGCACAAGCTAATGAGATATTGAGTGAGAAATCATCAGCAGCTGGTCAAGTAAAAACAGTCCATCAATCATTTTCATTTCCTTAATGTCAGCAATTCTAATTTCAACTCTGGGAAAAAAATGTGTTTTAAACTCTGAAATACATCATATGAAATAGTGACATTTGATAGCATGTTTTTAGATTCTCAAGTTTATTGGGAAGAAATCAGTTCAACACATAATGAAGTCATTCTTCCTTTAGAACCACAAAACCCAACTATAGGGGGGAAAAAAATAAAAAAAAAAAAAAAGAAGGCTGCTTCAACTAAAGCAGATGAACAAACTACCATCTATTCCAGAATAAATCCATTTGTACATAAAGCACCAGTAAAAATCCTGGAAGAATTGCAAAGAATCTTTTTCTAATATCAAACCTAAACCTCCCCTGACACAACTCCAGGCCATTCCCTGGGTGCTGTCCCTGGTCCCCTCAGAGCAGAGCTCAGGGCCTGCCCCTCCTCTGCCCCTCGCAAGGGAGTTGTAACTGCAGGGAGGTCTCCCCTCAGACTCCTCCTCTCCAGCTGAACACACCAAGAGCCCTCAGTGTCCTCACACAGCTTTGCTTCCCCTCAAGGCCTTCACCATCTTTGTTGCCCTCCTTCGGACGCTCTCTAACGCCTTAATATCGTTCTTATATTGCTGAGCCCAAAACTGCCCCAATATTGCAGGTGAGGCCGCCCCAGTGCAGAGCAGAGCTGACAAAATTACCAACTTGAACACAGTTTTCTGAAAAAGAAATCTCAGATGACCAGGTGACTCCAGTGACTGTGTCCCCCTTACCTTTATCCTGACACTGTGAGTAGCTTACTCTTGCTTCCTAGTCCAACACCTTGCAGCAGCGCCCTGGTTTGCATTAATCCTGGAGAGCTTCCTCTAGAACCTTGGGAAAAATTCCTTTCTCCAAGTTTCACTCTGGGAGCCTAAACACTGAACAACACAACCGCACCTGGACTGTCAAACTGGACATCTCCCTGGTAACAGATAACAAAGTTATATCTGCCTGACAAAACACTGAGTAAATCACCCCTCAACTAGAGCCAAAAGGAAGCAAAGTGATGTTCTCTCTTACATAAAAGCACTAAGAGCAGTGATATTGACATTCCTTAAGTTAATAAATAATTATTAAGATAATTAAAAGCGACAGTAAGTACAAAGAGTAATGCTAAATATTAAAAATTATTAGATTTTATATTAACACTAGGAAATTATTGTGGATTTCTGCCAAACAACCAAATTACAGAAAGGTATGTTTTGTTGGTTGGTTGGTTGTTTTTACAGTGTATATCTATTTTCAGAGAAAAATGTTCATATGAGAGAACAGGTTCCATATTACATTACACAAATGCAATTTGGTTGCTTAAGTTTTAATCCTGTACAGCAAAATTCCAATTTTCTATCTCTTGTACTTAAGTTCTAGTTCATGAACAGATTATAGGATGCAAAATAGGTAGATTCTAAAATATTAAATTTATATAAATCTTTCTAATAAATTTGTCAGAGTACAAAAAAATCCTGCTGACATGATAAGGTGAATCATTATTAAATGTACTATTTTCATGCTAATAGCTCACAAGGAAATAAACTCCTAGTATGCTTACTATTAATAGCTTGTTTTGTTAACCAGCCTGCCCCAGATCCTTGAAGGGACAAAGCTATCTGGAATTATCTGAAGATAACCTGGAAGTCTAAAGGCCCCACCAAACTTCAGTCCAGTTTTGATCCCTGCATATAAAAAGCACTCACTGTTACAATTCTACACTAATTGGGGGAGGGGGGGGGATTAATTTGTAGTAAGAAAAGTCAATATGAAGATTGGGAATATTACTTCAATAAAACTGTAAGCCAATAATCCATGGGGTTGGAAGAGACCTCATTGTCACTCTGCACATCCCGACCACTCCGAAGCAGCACACGTTCCTCATGTTGGGCAGTCTACCCAGCCTGAAATGTCTGCATAAAGAGACACTGTGGCCTCCCAAGGTAACCTGTTCCAGTGATTACTCATCTATATGGTGGATTTTTTAACCCAGAATTGCACATATTGTGCCTTTTGCTAATCACATTTGTCTTTCTCTGAACAGATATGGAGAATAATTTAACAACACACACCTTATGAAAACCTCTTCCATATATGAAAGTATTAGCAGGTTCCTCTGCTCCTCCACGTTTTCCTTTCTACCTCACACACTCAGTTAAGTCAGCTGCTTCTTACTTCTTGCGTGTTCTAAAATCCTTGCTTCCTTTGTTCCTCTTATCAGTCCATGTTATTCTTAAGCTGTGATGGCCAAAAGAGCCCTACTGACAATTCATGTCACCTGCAATTCTATATAGCTCCCAACACCATGTGAACAGTACCAGTGCTAGGCCAGAAATCCTGGTATTTTTATGTATACAGTGAACTTCTTCCCAAAGGTAATTGTTTGTACTTAACATTTCAACTTGCAGATTTCAGACCATTTCTCCAACCTTAAAAAAAAAAAAAAAAGAGAGAAAGAAAAAAAAAGGCAGGGGAATGCTTTTATTGACCTATAAAATCCTTTGAAGTCACACCAGGGTAGCATCATTCAAACTCTCAGTAATTCCACTCTTCATTCCCTCAGCCACCTTATTAATGAAAATACATCATTCTGATGGTCCCAGGCCAGTCCTTGCAGAATCACACTTCATTAAACTACCCCACCCTGACCCACAGCAGTATAAATAACAATTCACTAGGAACATTATTTTTCAGTGACCCTTATTTTCCCTCAGTACACACATAACTGCTTCTCAAGTTTGCTCATGGAAACGTCCTCTCAGTGTGCAAGTTACACATTTACTCCTTCCCTCGTGATCTCTTCCCAGCTATCCTGTCAAAGACCTCCGTGTATTTGACAAAAACGTATTTTGAATATACATGCTTGTGGTTTATTACCACCTTATCCTGAAGATTTTTAGGAAATGAACATGTAAGGATTTCCTGAAGCTTCTTCACACTTATCCAAGTCAAAGGGACTGATCTATAAATTCCCTAGTTTTAAGATAAGTCTTGCTTTCCTACTACTTTTTTAATACTCATTCCTCACAGATTTTTACAGTCAAGGCCAATGGTTCAGAAACTCCTTTCTTAAGTATTGTTAAACCTTTTTCTGGCATATATTTCACTTTGTCTTATTAACTGCATTAAGCACTTACTCCCAGATAACTATTTACATGAAGCCTGAAACAGGTAGAAAAGATGTAGTATTTTTCAATTACTGTCCCCCATTTAAAAAGGTCTTCCCTTCTTATTATTTCCTTCTAAATTACTTCCAATGCTCAGATTTCCATCCTCTTCTTCACCATTAAAATTTGCAAGTTACTTTTTTCTTCTAACTGAAAGTCTTTGATGCTGTTCAAAACCTTATCAGACTTATCCCTATTTTAATTAAGCTATTTAGGTTTGTAATAGCACTCTACCAGATCTGCATCTAAATAAATGCCAGGGAAATAATATGAATATCTGACCTTTACCAAACATCGTTTTTCCTCCAGACATGGAAAAGCTTACTTTTCCATGAGGAAAAATATGTTCTATCAGACATTTAAAATGGCATTGACAATGATAGGGACTAAATGGAAAACAGAGCAAGACTTGAAGCACAACATCAGAAATCAGGAATACAGCTGCCTGAAAATTCTCCAGAGGAATCTCTCTTCTACTGAATTTTGCCAGTTTATCAAAAGCAGAATATTCCATGGAAACAGAGAAAGCACAGCAGCAGCAAGTATCACAAATGCCATTATGAACTTACCTCCTCAGAAAGTGGCTCCAAGCTGTCACCCAGCATTTCATGTTCCCTTCACCTACTCACTGGTTGGTCTCATTTAGGTCACACTTTTTACTGGAACTTCACAAAGTTTCACTTCCTTATTAGTGCAAACAGAAGACTGGAAATATCATTATGGAACCAAAATGGTTCCAGCTTATGTGCATATGCTCTCTCATGTATACATGATCCATTTGTGCAGTGCCCAGTTAGTAAAGACACATTAAGAATGTATATTAAAAAAAAAAAGTACTAACCAAGTTTCCAGAGGAAATTTACCTTGAGCTCCAGTTTTGTTTTCCATTAACTGCTTCGAGGGTATATGTAATTATTATATTTCTTATTTTCTCCTAATTATGTGGAATTCAAAATGATTCTTCTTCATTTCTCTTCCAAAGAGCTAAATATATTCAGTAATATTCACTTATCTTTTACATATTGACAATTCCTCCCATAAATATTAGGGTCTTGAAAAAATTAGAAGCTCACTACTTAATAGAAAAGAAAATCCTAGATTATTCCTGAGTACAGCCTCGAGTCAAGTAGTTGACTTATCCTTTCTTTCCATCTTTGTACAAATTTTCTTTAATTTTAGCTACTGATAATGAAAAAAATGGTTAAAAATAATTACAATAACTTAAGATAGGAAAGATTTTTCAGTAAATAGAGCAAGTAGAATAATTTATTGAATGTATTCTACTAATCATTGCAGCTGTCTGATTTTAGACATTTATTTTCTTTGCCTACTCGAAGAGAAAGAAAATGTGCCAACTGGCAACACAGGCTTAGAAAACAACCACAAGAAGCAGTTCTTGAGAAAAGCTGATCTTGAAAGGACTAAAGGACTTCTGTTTTTTATTAATATGATGGTGGAGGGTGGTTTGATTGTTTCATTTGCCAGCCTTCTGATCGTACGCATTCATCATAAACACAATTATACAAAATATTATTCTTCCTTTTTATTTTACTTGATTAGGAACGAGTAGAACATCAGACAGAAATAACAGACAACAACTGGAAATTAATCCACTGAAAGGAAAGTTAAAATAAAAAGGAAGTGCCAATAAACGCTGTTGATGACCACAGACAAAGATCTGGTCTTGATTTTTAAGCCGTGTTTGGTTTTCTTTTCAGAAAGTAATTGGATATGGGGAATTTAGATTTAGATCTCCAGGTCTCCAATCTCTTTTAAGTCACTGTTTTAAGATCTGGCTGAACAGTAATGACAAAGCACTGGAATTTTTCATGCAATATGATGCATTACTGATTTCATCAAAAGTGATCATAAGCTATTCCACATAAAACTCCATTGTTAATTCCTCATTATGAAAAGATCAAGAGAAGTTAGGCAAGACATTCAGTCAAAAAGATAGTTGACAGCTATGCCAATATCTCCATTTCTATCAAAGAGAAGTCACGTCTCGTTCTATAAATTAAGAACTGCAGCATCTCACAGGTTGCTGGCACACAAATACCTTAAATCCGAGTAACTACAAGAAAAAGCACTTGTTTTTAGCCACACAGTAGACCTCAACACTCAGGCTGATGAAATTCATAGGGAGAGCCTTTAATCAACCCCTTCCCAAATGACTTCTGCAAGGAATTCAAGGAGTCATTCTAACCTTTGTTTTACACAGAGGATTCACTACCACAGAATTTAACTTAGTAACTACTCTCCCTTTCACCACCTCAAGAGTGTCAGAGATTTTTCAAATGAAACTTTCTTTTTACTACTTTACTCCACATAATTTCTTGTCCTACCCTCATTATCCAAGTATCTTTTAATCTTCCATTAGCAAATAATGGGATTTACTTTATATTAAAAGAACCTGGCAGGGACATCCAGGAATTTGCATGGACATTGGAATTTATTCAAATCTTTAGCATCAGACTCCACACAGTGGAGTCAGCAGGAATGTCTGGACAGCATCCAAGTCCAACTAACTGCTCAAAGCACTTTCAACTACAGCCAAGTTCCTTTGGGTTTTGGATGGGAACTCCACAACCTCCCTGGAAAACCCATTCCAGCAAAACCAGCTGGTGCATCAACCCTTCCTTGCAGGTCCATGTAAAGTGAAAGCGTGCTGACAGTGCCCTCTCCCGTCATCCAGGGCATTAATGGGCCGAACAGGACTGCACCCAGGGCTGCCACCAGCTCTTGGCCTTCAGCTGAACTTGGTGCTGATGATCCCAATCCTTTAAGCACAACACTTCACCCAGTTCTCAGCCCTGTCACTGACAGTTTATCCAGCCCATCCTTCCCCAGTCTGTGCATGGGACACAGTGTCAGGAGTCAGACTAAAGTCAACATCAAGCATATTATCCCACTGAACATGTTTTTAAAGAATGCACAGAGATACTTGGGGTTGTGTAGGTTAAAAAAACCTTCATTGCTAAGTATGTAAGAGAAGAATTTAAGGCATTTTGAATTTGTTTCAAAAAATTATTCTTTCTTTTAAAAGCTGGATTTGGTATTCATTTGTCAGTCATATCAACACTCTATCATGAGTTGCCTGAACTATCAATTAGGATTGATCTTTTTAATAAGAATTGTTACATATGGAAAAAGTAAATACCTTTTAACCTGAAACAGAATGCAATGCAGAAATGTATTTGGACAACAAAAATCAGCTGCCTCATACAGAGGATAAAACCCAAGATAAATGCATCTGAAAAACCAGCCTTCAGCAGTGTTCCTAGAAATGCCATCCTGACATTTAGAAAAATGACCAGCTTTTAACATCCTCCAGAAAATAGGAAACTGGTTGAGAAAAAACTCACATTGTAAAAACCATTTGCAATGAACTGTAAGAATTGGAAAATTCTTTTAAACTGAACAGCTAGCTAGATGTTGAGTTAATAATTACATGATTATTTATTTTTAATACTTGTCTATCACCATGATCAAGGATTTATTTCATCTTGGGGAGAGAAAATGCTGCTTTACTGCAGGTTCCCCCTCCAAAAAAAATTAATCTTCAGCAACCCAATGTATTTCCAGTTCTGTCAGGTATACTAAATGCAAATTACTGACTATTGTACTGAATCATCCTCTACAGAGCCATGAGCTGCTCCTCACGCTACATTACTTCAACACAGGCCTCATGTTCAGATCCGATTAATCCTGGAATAGCTTCGCTCAGAACTGTTAAATTAAAAACAGGGCTTAAAGAGAGAAAATCTTTCATTATCTTTCTCCAGTTCATGTGCATAGATCCCAGATTACTGCAAATTCCATAAAAATACCTGTAATCAGGTAAATTTAACTGCAGCTTATTTTTCAACTGTAAATCTATTTGGGGAATTCACTAGACTACTTTTGGCTTTTAAGTAGACTGAAGATCCTCCTCCTTAACAATTCGTATCTCATCATCATCATGGCTAGGGTTCGTGAACAAAGATTTGGGAAGGCTCTATCCACATTTATTACAGGCACGCTGGTGGCTTATGAGGCCAATACGAGACAGACACATCCGATTGCAAAAGGCACAGCAGAAAGACTCCTTAGATGGTGTATTCTGCAAGACATGGTTCTTTCTGTGTTGTCTTTTCTCCTCAAGGGTGATCCTGCAGGCGTTCTCAAAGGCATCAGCAGTGTTATAGATGGCATGTCTCCAGGCCTCCCGATTGGAGGCCAGAGTAGACCAGTTCTGTTGATCAATATGGCCAAGGCTGAGATGTTGTTTCAGGGAGTCCTTGTATCTTCTCTTTGGGGCTCCTCTCATGCGGCAGCCGGTGGCAAGTTCACCATAAAGCAGGATCTTAGGGAGGCGGTGGTTGGTCCTTCATCCTGGAGACGTGCCCTGCCCATCACAGCTGTGTTCTCAGCAACACGGCCTCAATACTTGTGACTGCTGCTTGCTCTAGAACAGATGTATTGGTCACATCATCTGACCAGTGGATGTTTAGGATTGTACGGAGGCAGCATTGATGGAAACGTTCTAGGAGACGCAGGTGGTGGCGGTAGATGACCCATGATTCGGAACCATATAAGAGAGTAGAACAGCACTATGGCTCTGTAAACACTGATCTTGGTACTTTTCTTCAGGTGTTTATTTCGCCAAACTCTTTTATGAAGCTTTCCGAAGGCACTGTGTGCCTTTGCTAGCCTGTGTCTATCTCCCTGTCAATCTTACCATCCGAGGAGATGAGGCTGCCTAGGTAATTAAACTGCTGGACTGATTTGAGCTCTGATTGGTGATGTGGGGATGAGAGGAGACTTCCTGAGGTGCAGGTTGATGGAGAACTTCTGTCTTCTTTAAGCTGACTTCCAGCCCAAAGAGCTCAGCAGTGTCTGCAGAGCAGGATGTTAAACGCTGCAGAGCTGTTTCTGTGTGGGCAACAAGGGCGGCGTCATCAGCGTAAAGCAGCTCCTGGACAAGATGGTTTAAGGTCTTGGTGTGGGCCTTCGGTCATCTTAGGTTGAAAAGGCTTCCATCAGTACGGTATTGGATGTAGATACCGTCCTGATCCTCGAGGTCTGCCGTGGCCCTCTGGAGCATCCTGCTGGAAAAGACTGTGAATAGGTAGGAGCGAGAACGCAGCCTTGTTTCACACCACTGGTAATTAGAAAGGGCTCAGAAAGTGCATTGCCATATCTGACTTGGCCGTGCTGATCCTCATGGAGTGAGATGATCATTTTAAGGAACCTGGGGGGACAACCTAAACGTTCCAAAATCTGCCACAGACCTTTTCTGCTCACAGTATCAAATGCCTTGGTGAGGTCAACAAAGGTTACATAGAGACCTTTGTTCTGTTCCCTACACTTCTCTTGCAGTTGTCTAAGAACAAATACCATGTCTGTGGTGCTCCTGTTGGCTCTGAAACCACACTGACTTTCAGGTAGAATTTCTTCTGCTATAGCGGGTATTAGTCTGTTTAAGAGTATTCTTGCCAGGATTTTGCCAGCAATGGAGAGCAGAGTAATTCCATGGTAATTTGAGCAATCTGATTTAATTCCTTTCTTCTTATACAAAGTGATGATGACTGCATCACGAAGGTCTGATGGTAGTTTTCCTAGTTCCCAACAGCACACCACGAACTCATGAAATTTGGTATGGAGTGCAAGGCCCCCATGTTTCCAGACTTCAGGTGGAAACAATTTGTATCTAATTCCCCCATAAAACGTTTGACAAGAGTTAACATTTAGAAAAAGAATTTTCAATTACACATACTGCATATAAAAGAAAGTCCTCTGTAGGAGTGCTTGAAGTCAACTCAACCAACTCCTCAGGCTATGTCTACAACAGAATCATGAAAAGTACATATTTTCTTGCATAAATGCCAGCATAATATGCCATGTGGTCATAGCAATTTTACTAGAATAAATCCTTTTTCTGAAAATCTAATACTCAATAAAGTCATAAAAATAATAAAAAAAAATATGAATAAAAACAAAGAACTGAGTGACACTTTCCACCCACACAGAATTTTTTCTAGTTTACATCTTGATATACCACAATTCCAAACTTCTCTGGAACAGCATTTTTTTTAAGTTGTTTGAATATGAAAAGGACAGTAAAGTAAGAGTGTTCAATCCAGTCTTTTTACAAAAAGACATGAACACAAGCTCTGTTTGTTCATGCCCCTTTGTAGAAATCGAAAATAATTTAAAAAGGATTTCAGGAAGTCAGCTATTTCAACCCCTTGCATGAATAAACAACAGCCATTCTGTTCCCAAAGATTTTAGCAAGGAATTTATGCAAAGTCCCTGGTTAGTTTAGGCTCAGTTATTCAAACAGAGAGCAACTACACAGATCTAACAAGAATGACCAGGCAATTCCTAAAATTAAAAATATGAAACATTTCCTTTTTAAGTTGAACAAAATGTTTTCTTCAATCTGAAATCACTCTTTTGGAGGAACTCTTGCAGATCTATATAAAATGTTGCCCCGGAGCATCAAAATGAAAAATCCACTTCTCAGAGCAAGATTATGTAGCTAAAATGCGAGATACACTGCATCACTGTGATGAGAAACCAAAGTGTCTTTTCTTCCTTCTACCCAAGGAAGTGTTAAAAGTTTTCATCAGGAAACCATAAAGTACAAATAACGTCAAGTTTGAGGTATTTGTATGCTTGAGGTATCTATATGTCCTTCCACCCTAAAAGAGTAAGAATGGCAATAAAATACCACACAAACCCTTATCAATCACAGTCTCTACAGCGAGACAGTGGGTCAAACCCTAAAGCTGTTGTTGAAGAGTACTCAATGCAGGGGCAGAGCAAGGCATTAGCACTCCACAGCACTCAAATTTAAGAGCTGAGACAAAGGACAAGGCCCAGAACCATACCATCAATAAAGACTGCTGGTTTTCCATCCATTTTCTGAGTTTGAATTCCCAATGCTCAGGTTCCAGTAAGTGAACAATCAGAATTTGAAATGTAGACAGACACAATGGCACATGTCCCAGCTCTCCACTGTATCTCCCTTCCCACAGCTGGACCTTCCCCATGGATACAGAAGGCTCTGTACTGCACCCCTTCTCTTTAGAGGGCACAGCACAGTCCAGCTCTCTCCCTGTCTCAGGTGTCCCCCTATTTTCAGGGATTTCAGCTCCTAACCTCATCCTCACAGCACTTCAGCTGGTGCACTCAGATCCCAAAATGCCTGAAACCCAAATGTGGTGTGGACACAAGCCTGTGGTGAAGCAAGAGGCCACAGAGAACCTTGAGGGAACCCAATTTAATGAAGACCAGGAGCTGCATTCCCAGCAAGGTTCAACTATTCCTGACATGCAATGTGGGTGCTTCACTGTCTGCCACCACCCACTTCACCTCCCTCGCAACATCATTCCTGGAGCAGTCCCACGCTGTCTGACACAGAGCAGGGCAGGTTTATAGTCAGGCTCAGCTTGGCCTGCCCTTGGGCTACACAGATGGTCAGGGCTGGATTATCAGTACACCAGACATGTAACATAAATACACACCATGTGGTCAATTCAGTTCCCTTCCTGATCTGGCCTCAAGGTAAAATTAGTCATTAGTCTCCTCCCATTTTTCAAATGCCTCAGTAAAAGACTGAACACAAGAGCCACAGGCACGCCCAGAACAGCAGGTTAAATTACCAAGTTGCTGCTGGTTCACAGAGCTTTGGTGCCTAGTTCACTTTGAAAATCCAAATGAAAATGCCAACTACTGTATTGACATTATTTGACCCCAAAATTTAGGTAATCTTAACATAAAAACCCAGTTAAGAAACAGAAATCTTTGAAATGCACAAGAAGAAAGTGAAATCACAACTGATCAGAAGAGACAAAATACACCTGCCCAATATGAATTTTATACACACACATATACCCAACCAATAGCCAGAACAAGATGAGAAACTAATGAAGCTCAAATATCATGAAACAACATTCCAGAAGTAAGGAAATTTTAATTCAAGAGAGCAGCTCTCATCAGTGTATCTGACTCTTCTTTACCAACCTTAACAATCTAGGTAGTGATTTTATTCAAATCCACAGGAGGATGAAGAACAATTATTCAGGCATACCTTCCCTACTTAATGAAGGCAGAGACAGCAGTGCCTGCAATCATCCTAATTGCTGCTCACAACAGCCACTTCAGCTCCCACTCAATCACAACTCTGTTATCCCTTTTGACCACCCAGGTAAGTGCACACCTTTATTGTGACTGAGTAAAAGCAGAGCCCGAGAAACATGAAATTAGTATTGCTACACTCCAATGATTTCAATAACTTTTCATTGTAAAGGATGAAGAGAGAAGACAAGAGTTTATCATTAGGAAGATGCAAGTGCTTATTACCAGAAGAAAATGATTGCTCCTATGGATACATTATTACATTCATAGCCGTGCTATGGCATGATTCTGCCATTGATAAGCTATCCAAAGCCACAGTAGTAATTCCTGTTATTTGATGTCTTAAAATGCAAATATATCCCCTAACAATGTATGTCTATGAGTAAAATTCAGAAAGGACAAAGATAGGACACAAATAATTCCAAAAAATTTTTTAAAAAAATTCAGAACAAAAGTTGCTGCCTTTCTGAGGAATTATAAATGTATTTGCAATTTTCTGTGTGCCTGAATTATTTTGTGAACAGAAAAACTTGAAGGTTCTTGGAGACTGAGCAGGTCTTTATTAGTGTAGAGACCATTTTGCATCACCTCACTGTGATAAAGTGTCTGTGAAAAACAGACATTTACATAAAAGCAAGTATCTGCTGAAAAGATGTTTCTCCCAGCTTGCATTAAAAACTCTTTAAAGAAAAGATTTTTAGTAATTTTTCACTGGCATCAACAGGCTCTTAATTCCACTTGAGGTCCTTAAGGCTTATAAGACACTTCAAAGAACTGAGGAAAATAAAAAAAAGATAAATTTAGGAACCACAAAAGCTATAGTCTTCATACCATTTCAAATATTGGGGCTAAATCCTAAGTTCCTGTACATTTGTTCAGACACTGAGGCCTAGTTTCAAAAAAACAGACAATGCAGAACCTACCTAGAATTTAGGCACACAAGTCCTTGGCAATGACCCTGTTTAAGCTCAATGCTCTGTATTGAAAAACTTGTTTAATGCAGTCTCAGTAATAGCCATAAAGTATTCTTGGTGGTTTTCCATTCAGTTCAATAATAAATGTATAAGCAGATCAAGAGTTCTAAAAGAAACTAAGAACTTTACATTCACTCCTGTCATTTAACCATAGTATAACACCTCATAACTTTAAATCTTCTGTATTTTTTCCTTTCTGCTCCCTCATCTTTGCCACCTTGTGCAGTCACTGTGTTCTGCAGCAAATTATATGACACTTTCCCTTACTGACATATTTAAATAGCTGCTTTCTGACTTTCCCAAGTCAGTGGGGTGGGATACGTATTCTTCTTTTTCCCTTAGTCTGCATTATGTAACCCTAAAACCATGATTGCTTCTGAAATAAAAAAGATAACCTCGATTTTGTTTCAAGAGTCTAAGAATTTAGGACCATTTGACTTACAATCTTGTACTTTTATGCCAGCAAGACATAAAAAACTGTTCTTGGGACAAACCCACCATGATCTTTTGGACTCAGGGGATGCTGTTCACCACATCTGCATCCTTCCACGTGCTCTGGGCTACTAAAAGCTGGAATCACAGAATCAGCTAGACCTTCAAGATCATCGAGTCCAACCATTAAAGGTGGATGGTCTAACCCTTATTATACTTTCCGCCACTTAACAGCAAACCTGACCCACTCTAGAGCAGATATTGCTACAGACATCTGCTACAAGAGAGTATCAAAGACTAATATGCCAAGCTGAAGAGATAACACACAGCCAACCCACATGTAAAGCACCACCAGAGAAGTTCAGGAATTAATGCTGCATTCAACAGAAACTGCAGCTAAATTCTGAGTAAAAATATTACAGCACCTTTATCTGGTAGAGGGACTGGAAGAGCAACTGGAATAAAGCACCTGCAAATTTCACCTGCTGCCCATTAAATAAAGAGAAAACATCAAAAAGTACAATATCTGTGTGATGAAAGACATCTGATATGCTTAGATTATCTTAGTCCCTACACAACACTATCCTAATAACAAGAGAATAAGAAAATAGTCTCATTAGAACAGCTTTGGACTGCATTAACTGGTATGATTTACAGAATAGAAAGGAATTTCAGCTTCCCAAAAAGGAAACAAATAGTTGTATCATACAATTGCCCTCTCAATGTGCTTGATGAATCATCTTGAGTTATCTTTAGATAAGAACAGTATGTCTACAGAAAATGTTTACAGACAAAAAGCATGGAATTAACACTGTGTAGCCATATTAACGCTACCCATCTCCATAGTCTCAGGAATTAACTGCCAGACATAACAAATGCCAAATCCATTTGTCAAATCTAAAAGAAAAGTTATTTTTAAAACACAAACTATATTCCTTTTCAAAAAATTCACAGCTGAATTAGCCTATAAGCATGCCAGACAACCAGATTTCTGGATTTACCCAACAGTACTATCTTCCCAACCTAGCAATTCAGTAATTTTTACATTTGTAACTTGGTGCTCTTACACTCCATGCTGTTAACACTCTACTTGAAAACAATACTAACAGAATACCTACATTTTAACAAATTATTAATTAAATTGTTGCATTCTACAGGAACAGAGATTACAATTTCAAACTCTGCTCTACGAAGTGGCATTAGGAAAAAACTCTTTGTTGCTGGCACAGGAAGGATTATGTCTGCCCTGAACTAGTGATGGTTCACAATAAGCATAAAATAATCTACAGATGTACGTTGTATCTGTGATAGAGCACTTGCTACAGACTTTAGACACAAGCTATGATAAAATACAATACCTACTCATTCTGGGAACATGTATTTAGTTTTTACTTAGATTTATGTAAAAAAATGTCCTTTTCAGCCTTTTAAAGAGCATGTCAAGAAATACAGGTTAAACTCTAACTGACACTAACTATGGCTTAAATTCAAATATATTCTAACAATAGGCTTTGAGACAGACATTTCAAAAAGGAAAAAGTCTGGTGCCTCACATTGTTGATGTACTCTGAGAGCAGGTCCTGCAGGGCCTGGCGGATGGCGTTGCACTCGGCGATGATGCGCTCCCGATGGACATCCCGCGTGCACGAGGAGTCGGCCAGCAGAGCTGCTCCACTTATAATGGCTTCCAGACGTTTCTCTAGGGAGGGCCTTATTGTCTCCTCATTCACTACAAGAGGATCCAGGACAATTAAATTCTGGAAAAAATAAGGAGTCTAGTTAAGAAAAGTCAGCCCAATTAGGTTACTGCTCTATTTTTTACTTGCATGAACCACAGGGACATTGTGCTTCCTAGACTTGCAACCAGCCCTTCCCACTGGAAGGTCAAAAAACTTTTGACCATGGCAGATTCTGTTTTCCCTAGTGGGGCTGTGCATAGAGATCATTTGTAGACAAACCCAAATTCTCTCTGCCATTCAGATCTCACTACTTTCCAAGCCAGTTATCCATGTTATCAAATCCTCAGACCAGAGTCTCGACTTCATTTCAACACCTCCAAACTTTAGTCTTTTACAGATCAGGAGAACCTCTGGATTTACCTCAAAAACAGCAGTGCTAGCTCACAGCTGCGAATGTCACATCAGATTACATGAGCAGTCTCATTCTGCTGATTTTTAGCCTGATACAATCCCACACTGTGACAAAGTCACTGCTGCCACCTTTAACAGGCTGAATATGTGCAAAGATAAAAACCAGAAACTTTTGTTTAACAATTGCTTTTTTGCAAAGGACCTAGATATAAGTGCCCTTTGCTTTTCAGTAGGTAGTGTAAACCAAAGCAGACAACTCTTTTGGCTTGATAAAATTAATAACATTTGTGCGTCAAGCAAATAAAGAAGAGAGGATATTTTCATGAAATGTGAAAGTAAGTATATTTGAGCTGCTGCATTTAAAGAAATACAAACTAGTAATTTTTAATGTAACTGAATACGTAAAACAGTGTCATTATAGTTCTGACCACCAAACCTCTACTCCACATACACCCATTCACCTCTTACACTCGCAGGTAGTTCAAACATTTCAGAAGTATTGAACAAGAAAACTATGCCATGTACCCTGAAGTGGAATTTTTCTGTTACCTATTCTGAGATACTATAAAAAGTCTAAAACTGAGATCATGGATTTGTTCCAGGAAGTGAAAGGATAGACCATTAAAATGGCTTATGAGTCTATGTCAGGTGTTCCTGTGTATCCAGCCGATGTAACCACAGATTAAGTTAAAGCAATAACTATTCATTTCCAAGTTCCTGGATTTTCTCAAAACAAGGTTCACCTATCCAGATACAATAACAGTGAAAAGGAATTTATGTGCAAGCAGGAAGGAAAGAACCTCATTATTCTAAAGATGAAAAACATAGCTATTTGTATATCCATAAAGCAACATAATAACGTAATTAATTAATTCCTAATTCAAAGATGTAAAAAATATGCTGATCATGGAAATGTGAATTTTACATACAACTATGGAACCAAAGCCAAACTGGAATAGAACAGTTTGCCCACTCACAAAGACGGAGGAAAGCAAACAGGCAGTTCACTGCTTTCATCCTCTTTTGCAGAAGTAGGAGCCAGTTAAGAACCACTCAACATTTAAAAAAAAAGAATAGCTGACTTTTGCCTTCTCCAAACAAGAGAGAAGAAAAGCTGAAATTTTGCCAGGGCCTGGCAGACCCTGCCATGAAGGCCAAAATACAAAGGAAAGAAAGAGCACTTGGACAGAATAAAGGAGGCTTGCTCTTCTGCTCTGAATACCTCTACATTTCCTAACCTCTTGCTGGCAGTGGATGGAAGCCGCAGCACAGGAAGTCATTTTGCTTTTGCAGGCAACTTCCTAATTGCCAACGTCCAGAGTCAGGCCCGATGGGAACAGCAATCCAGCTCTCAGTGTTGTCACCAAAAGCCTTCCTTTCCTGGAGCAGCTGTTTCCACAGAAGGAAGGAAATGCACCTGAGGACACTTTTCTGGAAGGGTGAAGGCAGTACGATACCATTTGTTCACAAGGAGAACTTAGAGACAGATTAAAAGTATTAGCATAGGGCACCTATTTTTTTGTTCTTTTCTTTTCTTTGCTGAGCTTCCTTACAACAGTGAGAGAAGGGCTGGAAGCAAAGAAAAGCTGCACCCCATTTACCTGGAGGCAAGCTGAGTTACTACACATCTCAAATGCAACAGGCGCAGCAGGAAATTAGGGAAATGCAGTACAAGGAATTGTAAGAAAGTGGTATGGAGTGCCATTAAGAAGTCTGAAATGCAAAGGAAATTAATCCCTTTCAGCTGTCACCTCGGTACATAAGACTATGTAACTTTAAAAGCAGAATCAAATAGTTCTCAGCAGTAGGAAATGTGTTTTCCTGCCTAACAAGCATCGACAACTCCATTATTCAGATCTTTGTTACTTTGTTACTATATCCAGGCATAGCAAAATTAAAAATGAAGCGGCTTTGACTTTTATAACTAGCACATTAATATATATATATTTGGAAAACTGCATAAAACTAGCCATTAGTGTTTAAATATTTACATTTTAAAATTATATATAATTAACTTGCACCCAAAAGACAAGTTCACATTAATCTTATGCAGGAAAGACTCATCCATAACGATCTTCTAAGAATGACAAGGGAAGATCTTCTAAGATATAGTCAGTTCCAGAGGTCAGGACATTCATTTCTGATGTGGAAGAAGGTGTTGGAGATTTGAAACTCTGCCTCCCTCAATCACAATTAGAGCCCTTAATACCAAAGTGTTCTGTGGTACTTCAGCTAAATTTTGCCACTTGGTCCTGGAGCAGCAACTTTCCTGTCAAGCTCCCAACTAAGTCCCCTCATGCCAGGCTATATGTACAGTGTCCATTGTAATACAAAACACACCTGCCAAGTACAATATTGAAATGTTACTGCATTAAAAAACAGCTTCATTGATTGTGGAAGATTAAGACACACCTAAAGGCTACAGCCAATTAGCCATTTAGCTTGAAAAATGACTGCCTTCAAATCTCAGATGAAACAGAGGAAGAAACCTCCTCCTTTGGGAGACAGTTTGTAGAAAGTTCATGCCAAGATGGACCAATAGCACTGGCAAAAAAGCTACTGTGGTCCATCACTAAATAATCAGAAACACCTAGGCAGCAGTAAACAGGAAAATACGAGTTAAGACTCTGCCCACAGATTAAATTCTTCAAACAATTTCACCAACTATCTATAAGTAAATCTACGCAGAAAAGACACCAGCCACGCCACAGGCAGTCCTGCAGTTCTGCTTTAAGAGGCTAAAGAGCGCTCAGCTACCTGAGCTCTTAAGTGTAAGTGAGCATTTAAGAGGAGTTATTAGATCCCTGTTTTCTCCCTCATTGGACTTCTGATGCGTGAAAAAAGAGGGATCACAGGTATCCAGAAACCTGGTTCTGTTTCCTGAAGTTCTGGACTGATTTACAGCCTTTGGACATCATTAAAGGACCACAGAGCAGAACACGCTGACAGAGTCAGGCATGTGACACCTGGATCATTTTGTGACAAATCTCTTTACATTCAGAAGATGCAAGAGCAGGGAAAGGCATCAGTTAACCTGCGCCCACACACTCTTCTCACAGATCTTAATATGCAATTAAATTTTAAAGTTCCAATTTTGCGTTTATTTATAAATGGCATGGGAGTTATTTGGAGCCTTTCAGAGGAATTGTTGAGAATCTCTACTGATTTAAGGGTTAGCTGCTCTAATTTTACTGGTGGTTTCCTCACCTCTAAATCTTTAATAACTTCCACGCTGCCAGCACTGGCAAAGGAAGAATGACATTGCAGAACATGTAGATACTAGATCGTTGGGTAGGCTCTGTGATACATTTCCACACTATAAACATTTAATGAGATTTGTTCCCAACAGACTATTTACTACATCAATCTATTTCATGGCACTGGATTTGCAACAAGAAGATAGAGCAAAGGTTATTTCAGGTCCTTAGCCAATAGAACTGTCTGTAAAGAGAGAAGAATGCAACTATGTAATTCCTAAAATCATTTTAAGTTATAAATTTTGCTTTATCTAACTCACACAGCTTCAATTCCCATTTGTGGTACTTAGGTAAAAATACATTTAAAACTCCATAAGCAAATGGCTTTTTATAACAGTTAGACTTCTATGTTCTTATGTTTCCAAATAAAAATAAATTCAGTGAAAAATACTATTTTTCCATTTTCTGATTATCACAAACCTCAGATTTTAGAACTATAATAAATTTTATTACATTTTTTAAATTATTTAAATGGTACTGCTCACGTACAGTCAAGATGAATTCATCTGTGGTCAGAAAATGCAACCTTTTAGCCAAATATTTTTTAAAAATTTGTAAGTAAACCAGGTTAATAATACCTCTCATTTAAAGCATACATTTGTCATTCAGAGCTTCATTGTAACAAATTATGTATTACTCTTAAATGTTTCTTTTTTTTCTTCTATTTGTTAAGAAAACAGGTTTGAAACTATAATTTTAAAACCCAGTATGAGAAGCAAGGAGGGATAACAGGTAATGTGCTATTGTAGCCTGTTCCTTTAGGGGGAAAAAACTTCAAGCACAACTGAGAGGTCTATTTTTGTCAATAAACTGCCACCACCAAATCTGTGTGATATTTCAGTGTATTTCTTTAATCTGCCACTGAAAATTTTAGGCAAAGTCTATTCCCATCAGTCATAACACCAATTCTTCTGAAAACCTATCAACAATATTGGAGTTCAGAGACTGAGATTTGCTAAGCCCAAGAATTTACAATCAAAACCACAAATATTTGCAAATGTGTTTAGAAATATTCATTGCTTTTGTTGGTCTGGGCCTACATGAGTTACAGCACATGAGGATCATGGTCTGTAATCCCATCTACAGGAGATCTTTTACCAGTGTTGGCAGGACAATGGAAAATGACACTGGTAAGAGCCAGAGCAGCCACAAGAAAAGGGAGAAGCTCCATACAAAAACTTAGGATAAGATCAGGCGTAGAGAAAGAGCTGCCCTTCTCCAAGTATTCACTTAAATAATGGAAGCAGAAATACAGAATTTGTGAAAGCATATAGGTTATGTCACTTTATTTCATAAGCAGATGAGGTTTCTAAATTGTTCAATGATATAAATAACAGAATGACAGAGGAAAGGACTTGAGCTCGTGTGGTACTGATTCAAATGCAGTCAAGGCAGCAGTGATCACTGCCAGCTCATAATCACTGATTAGTAAACTCAACTCATGGCTTCTGCCCACTTACCAAGGACCCACCTGCCTCCAGCACTAGCAATACACTTGGAACTAACTCTTCCCCTTCCATTTCAGCCAAATGTTGAACATACTGGAGACTTAATTCCAAATTCTTCTGAAGGGAGCAATCCCTCTCAATGAAACAATTCCGAGTGATACTATTTAGACTCAGACTAAGCAGAGCATCAATTTCTAATGCCCTTAGGCCCACCACTTATGTCATCAATAGTTATTAAAAAAAAAAAAATTCCAAAAACATTGTAGTCTCACAGGTTTACATACCTCAAGCTCATCAAGTGCACTTCCAAGAGTAGCTGTGCAAGACGTAGGTTGTTCCATTTTATTTCCAACTCCTTGGGAAGCATTAGAAATTGCATTGAGAGCATTCTGTATTTCATTGCAAATTGAATCCTTGCTGGCTGTAAGGGATGCAACATCTGAATGTTCCAAACAAGCTGAACATATTGAATGTAGGAAAGAGGAATTTTCCTTCAGGGATGCACGTGCTGCAGCAATCTCATCTCGCTGACTGCTAGATTTCAAATCCTGTCAGCAAAAGAACATGCTGTTTATTTCCAAAAGCACTTCAAAACTGACAAGTAATGTATAAACAATTTCTTTCCTACCTCTACTCTGTTTAAGGAAACATCAAGTTAAATTCATCAAAGATTGTGAAAATGGGCTATAACAGTACTTACAACTGAATCATCTTTATGCCATGAGAAATGAACCAAGTCTGGGTAAAACAACCACAATTTTTATTGTTGCTTACAACCAGCACCATGAACTGTCTGTGTCTTGCTTGTTTTTAAGCAGTTCTTCTCCGAGAAAACTGGCCTGGAAATTTGTTGTCTTTCCTCCCAGACAAGTCTTTCTTCATAAGCAATGGAGAAGGACAGAGGTGCAGACAGAGTGAAGCAAGGCATTGTGTAATTGTTGCATTTAAACAAATTTCCTGGGTTTTCTTCCCTGCCCCACCAGCCTATGTCCCAAGCTGGTGAAAGGAACAATGGGTCAGGGATAAGAATCCTGCACTCCTGGGAAATGGGAAGCCTGGAAAATGTGGAAATTAAAAATGTGCTTGAGACAAGCCATATCTGAAGTATTACTGCCTGTTTCTCCTTCTTCCTGCTGTGTACACACTTAAAGCATTCAGGGATCCTACCACACTCATCTTATTCCTCCCTTCTCCACCCATATCCTCTTGAAACCCTACTGCCTCCCACCAGCCCGGACAACAAAGGACACACAGCTGGACAGAGCTACCGAGGCAAATTTAACTGGGTCCAGGAATCAAACTTGGGAGCTGTTATTTGGAAAGCTGAAAGTTATGGACTTTGGGACAACCACACAGTCAACATCAGGATTGTAAGGAGCCTCCTTTTCCATTCTATTTTATTCTAGACATTCTCCCACTCTCCTTCTGCATCTTGTCTCTTTGAGAAACACTAGTAGATATTTGCAAAATGGCTTGGGTGAAGGAGATAATTAAACTCAGGGGGAAAATAAAAAAGGAAGGAAAATAGCACATCAGAGCCTGTGGCACCAGCTTCAAACAATGAGAAGAGGCACAAGGAAGAATGAACAACACAATGCATACAAAACTTCTCCAAAGGCTACCCTAAAGCAAGCTGAGGTCCAATTATTTTCCTTTGCATTGCATCAGTCTCTATATGCATTATTTACAAAAGCATCACAGTACCCACTTCTCACTGCATAAAGTTTGTAAGTTTATGGCTGAAGAAGAGAGCATTCAATATTAAATGAACCAGTCCTATGTTTTTAAAACCTCATTTACTCCAAGATATGCATTGGACATCGGATTGCATCTTACTTCCCCAGGCTAACTTCGAAATCTCAGGCATACAGTAAAAGCCAAACAAACAAATGAGAGAGAGAGCTGGAGCCTTAAAGAGAGTCAGAGAATGGTTTAACCAGCTGATATCTGAATTATAAAACAGAGTTTTCTTGAGCGTATTAACTCACAACAGATTTTAACATTTTTAATAAACCAATACATCAATGAATCACCACTCTGCAAGAATGACTTCATTGCCCAGTGTGTTCAAATCCAAATACTACTGCACCTCCAAACACAGTAAAGCATCTGCATTTTTTCCAGAGCACTGGACTTTTTCAGCAAAGAGTGTTATTTATTTTTAAACACAGGCTCTTGCTCTAAGTAGTGAATCTATCCTTCCTACAATTATATTACAACACAGCACACTAATCTCATTTCTCCTGGTGCTGCAAGGAAGCCACAGACCTCGAGATACAATGGGAAATCACCACAATACTTCAGTCTAGCCACCTTCTATTTATTAACCATTTCTTACTTTGCTGCATCATATACAAACAGTCAAACCTGAAAGTCCTTCAAAGTGACTGTTTCCCTCTAAAACAGTACTGTCTGACCAGGATCAGGGGGTTCATAAGAAATCCCAAACTGATAAGCCAGTAGCACAAAGCTAGTAACAGCAGTCAGTAACACAGCACCTGGAAACACGGCTGGAAACAGTCAAATAGGTTCAAAAAGTTCATATTTTTAAGTAAACACAGAATACTTTCTTTCACACAATACTGTGTAGAGATTCAGAGTCGTGGCACTGGTAAATTCACTTGTGAACAGCCTCACTTTGTTCAATAACATGTTTAAAATTTTTAAAAAAGCTTAGACCCACCACTACTTTGTTGTTCAGCTCTGAGCCTTGGGTAGCCCCAAACGAAGCTGTAGGGCCATGGTTCCTTTCCACCTTGAGGAAGAATTAGTTCCTCAAGACTTTTCATGTGAAAAGGAAGAAATAGATGATAATCTAGATTGATCTTCTCCATAAATGGACCAAAAATACCTAAAATTGAGTGATTTCTCTATCAAACCTTTGCATATGTGGGTTATCAGAATAATGTAACTAGTTCTTTGAAGAAGGAAGTTAGTCTCTACAAAAATCTGCAGTTCACCCAGCTACTTCACTGAACTTTAGGCTATTTTACTTTTTATTTTCATAGTTTACCACTTTCTTCTTATTCCAACTTCTTTTTAGACTAGTAGACTATGCCCACTGGTCTGACACAAGTTTTTCCATACTAAGTCAGATATGTCATGTAAGACCAGCTGAGATCACAAATAATCCCCTCTCCAACCGCTGCTGACCTAAGAGGCCCAGTACAGTGACACTTCCCCAGATAGCTGCCCCAGCTCTACCAGGACATACTTCTATGTCTTTCTTATACCTGATTGTCCCTGACAAGAATGGAAAATGAATGGAGAGTCCCAGATTCTCAGCTGTGGATTGTTCCAGCTAAACATGGTGAATGGACAAGAAGACTTTGAATGGAAAATTTGAAAACTACATTCACAGTTAAGCATTGGTTGCTCTACTTCAACAAGAAGAAAAAAAAGGGGGAAAATAAAAATCCTGTTCCTTATCACACATAATATATCTAAGGTTTGACAGCACAAAACACCAGGAAGCCAGCTCTTTTTCCCTGAACAACTCACGGGGTCTGAGCATCACTGTGGGTACAAATCATGGCTGGGCTTTGCGAACGAAGCTTTGGGACAAATCAAACAGCCCTATTCTGCACCAGCTGCAGTCAACACCAGCTTCACACAGACAGCCTCAAAGTGCACTGCACTTCCCCAGCTTGCTCTCTTCAGAGACAGATGTTATTGAATCAAATTCTGATTCCAGAAAAAACACAGGCATGCAAACCCCCACAGTTTCATACTACTATAGAACCAGGACACAAAAGCATCAGTTTTTATCACAGCTTAGACCTGGGCTTTAGCATTCAGCTTTCAGTCAAAACTGACTGCCAAATTGTGTGCAGTTGGTGAATCAAAGACAATAACAGAGCTCAAACTCTTCCAAGTGCATTCACGCGCTGTTTATCTGGGCAAGGCTCCAGTTTACATATTTCATAAGCACTGTGTTGTCCTATTCAGTGGAAGAAAGTATCTCACGGACAAGAAAGTGAAAAAGATCTGGGGCTGACACCGAGTGCCAGGGCTCTCTCAGCTTGGCAGTTCTGCCAAGAGAACGGTTTCACATGGGTTTCAGGTCTTACACCCACCCCTCAGGGCCAGCCTCGCCTGGGAGCTGCAGCCACGCTCATCCCTGGGCCCTGCAGCCCCAGTTCCACACACCCTGGGACCCTCAGTCCCTCTCCAAACTGTGCCATAAGGCTGCTGGGCTCCAGCTCAGCCACAGCTGCCCCTGCCTGGCCATGGACCCAGCCCACAGACTGACCTCCTGAGTTCCACCTGTCACCACGGGGCTTCTGAGATACCACAGGGCTGTCTCTCATCTGGATCCATGGACTGACCTCACAGCTTGTCCCCCCCGACCTGCCTCATCACACAAACTTTCCTGAGACATTACTAGATCATAGAATTGTGCTACACTGACTACCAAAGTTCCCCTTACAGGCATTCACAGTGACTTGACTGTGACAGTTTGCCAGTAAATTCAGAACTGCACGAAATCAGAGGAATTTGTTTTAACACACCTCTGTGCATTTCTCTCTGACTGAATCAAAATCGTGCCATTACCTCTAGAAAGCAAACTAGTAGATCTTTTGGTGTTGTAGAAATGGAAACTCACAGGAAACTCTTCCTAAAGACATCATCTGCTTCTTCACAGAGAATACCTGTGTTCCCAAAGCCAGTTCATTTGCATTTTGTTTGTCTGTTTTAAATACATGGGTTTCCAGAGATTATTCCAGTCCAAACAGGTGGATGAAATAAATTAATACTGTTACACTTCAGAACCATAAAAACGTTTCCTTTCTCATTTCTCTTTTCTGATAGACAGGCAATCCAGAAACACTGGCAATCCCCAAAACAACAGCATTTGCAGGCACCAAATTTTCAACAGCGCAAATGGGAAGCCAAATCATAAAATACTTCAGATAAAAGTCTTAACCACGAAACCTTCCCCTGGCAGAGCTTAAGACTGAGCCCTCTTGTCCTACTGCTGGTTCCTCGGAGAAGAGCCCAACCTCCACCTGGCTACACCTTCCTGTCAGGGAGTTTTAGAGAGTGAGGAGGTCTCCCCTGAGCCTCCTCTTCTCCAGGCTCAACAACCCCAGCTCCCTCAGCCTCCCCTCATAGGACTTGTGCTCCAGTCCCTTCCCCAGCCTCTTTGCTCTCCTTTGGACCTGCTCCAGGACCTCAATATCCTTCCTGATCTGAGGGGCCCAGAGCTGGACACAGCACTCCAGGGGTGGCCTCACCAGTGCTGAGTACAGGGGCAGAATCACTTCCCTGGACCTGTTGGCCACACTGTTCCTGATCCAGACCAGGATGCCGTTGGCCTTCTTGGCCACCTGGGCACACTGCTGGCTCATGTTCAGCTTCCTGTCAATCCAAACCGGGAAGGTCTCTTCCTTCCCGGCTCCTCTCCAGCCTGGAGCTGCAGGGGGTTGTTGTGGCCAAGGTGCAGGATCCGGCACTCAGCCCTGTGGAATCTCATGCCATTGGAATCAGACCAGATTCTCTCTGAAGAGTCTTCCTGCCTTCCAGCTGATCAACACTCCCCCCCAGCTTGGTGTCATCTGCAAATTTGCTAATGGCACACTCAAACCCCTCATCCACATCATCAATAAAGATATTAAACAGGACTGGGCCCAACACTGATCCCTGGGGGACACCACTAGTGACCAGACACCAACTGGATGCAGCACCGTTCCCCACCACTCTCTGGACCCAGCCATACAGCCAGTTCCTAACCCAGCAGAGAGTACTGAAAACTCTCTTATTTCATGGTCACTGTGCCCAAGACGGCCTCCGACCACCACATCTCCCACCAGCCCCTCTCTCTTTGTGAAGAGCAGGTCTAGCAGGGCCCCACCCCTGGTAGGCTCATTTACCAGCTGGAGTAGGAAATCATCCTCTATACGCTCCAGGAATCTCCCAGACTGCCTGTTCTCTGCTGTGTGGAGTTCCCAGCAGACATCCAGCAGGTTAAAGTCACCCACGAGAACAAGGGCTGGCGATTTTGAGACATCCTCCAGCTGCTTGTAGAATAATTCATCATCCTCATCATCCTGGTTGGGTGGTCTGTAACAGACTCCCACCAGGATGTCAGCTTTGTTGGCCTTCCCCTGATTCTGATCCACAGGCACTCAACCTTATTGTTACTGACTTCAACTTCTACAGAGTCAAGAGACTCTCTAACATATAGAGCTACCCCTCCACCTCTCCTACCCTGCCTGTCCCTTCTGAAGAGCCTGTAGCCACCCATGGCAGCACTCCAGTCATGCGAGTCATCCCACCACGTTTCCAGGACGGCGACTCCATCACAGCTTTCCTGCTGCACGATGGCTCCCAGCTCCTCTCATTTGTTACCCATGCTGGGTGCATTGGTGGACATTCAGCTGGGCTGCTGATTTCATTTCTAACTCTGGCTTTCCACCCTTAGGCTCATCTCTGGAGAGCCTGGTTTTAATCCCTTCCCCCTTCAAACCTAGTTTAAAGCCCTCCTGATCAGCCCCGACAACTTATGGGCTAGAGTCCTTTTGCCCTTGCTCGACAGGTGAAGCCCATCTGACTCTGGCAGGCTGGGTACCACAGACTTTGCCCCATGGTCGAAAAAACCAAAATTCCACCGGTGGCACCAATTCTTTAGCCACCTATTGATAAGATGGATCTTCCTAATCCTCTCCTCATTCACCCCTGCTACTGCAGGAACTGAGGTGAACACCACCTGTGCTCCTGTCCCATTAACTAATTGACCCAGCGCCTTGAAGTCCTTTTTAATTACCCTGGCACCTCTGTCATTAATGTCATCACTGCCAGCCTGGACAACCAGCAGTGGATAAGAATCAAAGGGCCAGATTAGCTCAGGGAGTCTCCTACTAATATCCCTCACCCAGGCCCCAGGAAGGCAGCAGACCTCCCTGTAGGATGGGTCTGGTCAGCATATAGGGTCTGGATTTTGTTTCAATGGAAATAATTTCCTTTGGTCCTCATGGGGCCAGGGGCCATTGTGACACTGCAGTACTTCTGGTGCCCAGGGGCCATTGTGACACTGCAGTACCTCTGGTGACCAGGGGCCATTGTGACATCACAGCTGTGGAAGAGCAAGAATCAGAATGGGAATGATTCCAGGAGTGAAAAAAGATATACAGCAATTGAAAGGACTTTATTATATGGACTTTACAGTTATTATGTGTTTACAAATATGTACATTGTGTGATTCCCCAACAGTTGTAATACCTGGGCTTGCCCAGGTATGCCTCGTGGTGCCTGTTCCCTGCTTCCCTGTTTCTCCCTCTGATTGGCTGAGAAAGCTGCAAAGAGGAGAGAGCTACCATTCATCCTTTCCTTCCCCAGTTCCTCCCCAGTTCCTCCCTCTTTGCCTGAGTCCCTATTCCTATTTGTTCCCTGGTTGTCTGTCTCATGCTCCACCCCATTTTCTGGTGCATTCCACGCCAGAGCTTATATAACCCAGCACACCCTCATTAAACCAGCATTGCACCTCAAACCTCACTTGACCTGCTTTGTGCAGTGCCACACTCCTTCGGCCCTCCCCCGTGGACCGTGGCACCCCAGACAGAGCTCCTCCCTCTTCCAGGTCCTCCACACGGCGACGCCTACACAGAAAACAAACACTAATCCTCAGCGGTTTGGTTTTTTTTTAAATAAAAGCTGAATAAAATAAAATACTTTAGTTATCTAATGTTGCTTGTCTGCGACTGGCCCATTGGGAGAAAGATGGGACCCGGCCCCCGCCCTGTGTCCCCACAGGCTGGCTTTGCCCACAACTGAGAGCGTGGAGTGCCTGGTGAGAAAGCTGTGGCCGTGGGCGTCCTTCACAGTGACCACGTCAAATACCCTGGGGTGGCTACCAATGGACTCAAGGACTCATTTTCAAAATGGACAGAAACATAATGATGTTTGAAGTTCCACCAGAGGGCACCACAATGGACAACCAGTAGGATTTAAAAAAAAAAAAAAAAAAAACAAACCTCAAACCAAAGAGTTCGAGTTTTAAAGAGAAAAGTCAGCAACAGTTGCATCAGACTGCAACTATTCCCCAGTATTCTGTGCCTCAGACTTTGGCAAATTCTGGTCCAGTTACGGATGACCAAGCAACTCCTTGCTGTCACTTCCATATCCTTATTTCAGGATTTGGTCCCTGCACTCCAATATCCTGCTGCTAACTTTCAGTCTCCTAGATGAAGTAGTTGATTTGGGAAGGTAGCAAAGCAATTTTTCCCTCTAAAAATTAATATATTAGCTCACAAAAGTTTTATCCGAGTACCGTTACAGTCACATTTTTCATCAATGAGCTTGCCTAGAACTAGAGCAGGAACCATTCATCATGGAAAGGGCTCGAAGTTAGGAACTTCCAGAAGGTCTTATATCAAAGAGAAAGAGAAAAGTTAACATAGATGTGAGGGAGAGGAAGGGAGGAAAATGCAGCAGAAATACAGATTCATTTAGAGAGAGAAAAACAGGGAACGGGAGAGATACAACACAAAAGAGTGAAAAGGGACGATTAAGATGAAGAAATAATGGATGGGAAGGAGTCCACAATATACCAACCTCACTTGATTCCAGGCACTTGAAAACAGGATAGCCAATGCAGAGGCATTCAAAAGTAGGGCAGCAGCAGCCTAGAGTCTTCTCATGTAATTTAATGAGTAAAGCAGCAATTTTTTTCTTTGTTAACATTTCTACCCAAGGAATACTTTCTCTTTATGCTGCTGTCAAATACAGTTAAAAATGTTCAGAAGTCCAGTGTTTTCATGGCATAATTTTCTTTTCCTATCGAAAGCTGCTTGGTTTTCAGTGCTTGGTTTTTAACATGGCTTGGAGATAGATCTCTTTCCAGAGAGCTGAAGAGGTGGTAGGTGTAACCATTTGTTTCAAAGGCCTACAGTATCTGTCAGTCATAGCTTGACCTATGCTGTTTCAAATTCCATTTTACACCTTAAGCAAAATAATCTGCTGGTTTACATCCATCCTTGTGAGAAAAGAGTTCAGAAAATGACACATCTTTCCAGCAGTCAAGATAATTTATAATTTAATGTAAAACTTCATATTAGAGCAACCTATCACGGTTCTCAAAAGACAAGGAATTTGTGCAAATACACTTAAGAAATAAAAGGCAAACAGTGCAGAGCTTGCAGATGAACCAGGCAGTTCAAAAGATGCACCAAAGGAGGACCTAACTTCTTTCACAGGAGTAAAGATGTCTGAAAACTGGCATTTGTGAGAAACAAAAGGTTAAAACTATTTTGTAAACATTTGTAGAAAAAAAAATCAAAGTAAAACACATTGAGCAAAACTCAATTATTTCAAAGGTAGGGAAAACATAAAGACCAACATTCATACAGAGTACAATGCACAGATGAGATGTTAAAGCTTTCCAAAAATGTTTTGGCCTGCATTTTTTTCAGTGGAAGTTGACTCATTGCAAAATGCAGCAGAATGGCATTTATCCACAAGTATTTATTTCCACCATTTTATTAAACTCTCATAATACCATATGTGATTATTTTTTACTTGCTTCTCTTTTGAGGTTTTAAAATCAGAAGGATCTGTAGCTATTTATTAGATTGAAAACTTGCTTCATTCTCTGCCTTAGTGGTACTCAGCTATGTAGAAATAACCTCAGTAAAACTATCCGTGCTGGAAGACCATGTTATATGTGCTCCACGAGCACTTTCACTGATACACAGTTTCACAAACAACAAACAAACAGATCTTTCACATTTGGCCTGTTCTGGTTTAGTCTTCTTTTTATACAAGTAATCATGTCAGAACATACTCCATCTGCCACAAGAGTTCAGGATCTCTTTCGCCCCTAGGTACAAGTTTCTGCTCAGAAATATTCCTACATTTAATATCTCAGTATTACAGATGGAAAATCATCAACAATAAACAGATACAGGACCCACATCAGGCAGCTTGTTCCAACCCTTATTTTCTCACAGATTACATACTCAATTCATGGCCCTGGCCTCTATTCTTCTGTCAAACTCCAGATAGAGTTTAACCCTTTTTAACACTAGTTACAAATATTTCCCAAATATTTAAAATACTCTAATTTCCTTTTTTCTGATGAGAAAAAATCCCAGACTAAAACAAGCTGAATCAAGTAAATCAATGATAGCCTCACACACTCTATTAAGATGCACACAATTCAAACACTGCAGGGAATATTAAGTTTCTGTACCTTGAAGACATGTCCAATTGACATGCAAAAGGAGTGGCACTCAAGCAAATGGTACTGAAGTGCTAATCCATCAAAACAAGCTTATTAGCATTACCAATTTCAGAACTGTTAACAGTAGGTTTTGGTTTTGCTGTTCAGCTTAAACTGTAAAAAGAGCTGGTTTCAAGCATTTATCATGGACAATCCTCTCTTTTGTTTTTTTCCCCCTTGTATATCAATTTAAGTTTCTTAATTTTGTTTTCTGTATATGTTGCAAATATTTCCACCAGGACAGCAACTCAGAGCAAGAAGGAAACTGCCATAAGCCCTTGAGCTCTGTACTGAATGTTAATGCATTTATATGTGATAGATTTAATACAGAACTGAGAATAAATGACTTCCAGCAGCTGCACTCTGGACCTATAAATCGCTGTGAGTACTACAGAATCCATACAGAGGAAGAACAACTGTATAATTTACAGCATCAGTATCTGTCAAGAAATGCTGCAAATACAGAACTTGATTTCTTCCTTTTAACATTCCTATTAAAATTAGAAATTACCCTTACTTAGATTCTATTTAGATTAGGAATTTTATTCATCTTCCCTGATGGTACGTCAGTGCAGAACACTACTGTCTTACCACTGTTAAACTAAGTTCAAAAAGCCTAAACACCAAAAGAGTTTTAAAAAATAACTGTGTAACAATATAATGATTAGCACGTTCTATTTTACATAGCATATGCTTTGAGAAGATGAGAAAAGGACAGTACTCTAATGAGATTATTCCTACTACACCACAGGCCTATGCTACACAAATCCACAGGAAGCAAATCTCAGGTGCAAAGGTTTCCACAGCTGGGTTTTTCTCAGGATGCATCCCTACCAACAGGACTGACAGCCACCATGGCACACTCTCCTATTCTACTTGATGCTTGAGAGAGTTCTGCATCACCTTCACAGCACAGTGTGACCAGCCCAAGAGTATGACCCAATATACTAGAAAAATATGAGGTGTAACACAGTAGCTACAAAAATGGCTATAATACTGTAATCAATGTCTAAAAACTACACAATGTCATTCATTTTATGGAAAAAGTTCGGAAGTTTGCATCCCACAGTCACATGTCCACTCAAGAGATATATGTAACTGTTTATTTGTGAACACCAAGAAATGGATTTTTAATCATAGAATCATAGAATCGATTGGGTTGGAAAAGACCTCCGAGATCATCGAGTCCAACCCTTGGTCCAAATCCAGTGCATTTACTAGATCATGGCACTCAGTGCCACGTCCAATCTGCGTTTAAGGTATGAACCAGACCTGAATTTTTCACTATTGAGGAAGTACCTCTAATAAGCCTGTGGCTTCAATTCAGAAAATGAGAAAAACTTCTGATTTTTTTTTTGGACAACAGATATTTTAACACTTGTATTTATTTAAAAAAAAGCAACACTCTAATATAATCTTTATTAACACAAGTAATTTCAAAATCCATGGAACCAAATGGATTTTGTTTTGCTGAAGGTATTACAAACAGCTCGTTCAATAGTGAGAACAGTATGGACGAGCATTGCCTAGTATGTCTACTACCTTAAGAGACTGATGAATCAGAACATACAGAGATTCACCTAATTAAACTGCTTGAGAAGTTTTTGAGTTCACAGGTTTTGTTTTTCTCCGTAGTATCAAATTCTTGCTTTGAAGCAACTCACTCAGGAAAATAAGCTTTAATAGAATACACTCATTTCTCTGACCAGTGGTTTTACACAAATGATAATGAGCTCCAACTAGTAAGGATATGCAAAAGTTCTCATTGTAAAAGGCTAACTATCCATATTCTACAAATCTGACAGATCTGAGAGGAAGAAATATTTTAATACATCTCTCCTCTACTCCCTTTCCACATAGAACTTAACTTCCAGTTAAGTCTGGAGAAACTTAACAAAGAAAAAATAAACCACAAATTGCAGGTGAGATACAAAGTGTGGGGAAAAAAATTGGCTCATTTTGCATTGGCTTGTGTAACATTTTCCATTGTAAAACTCCTGCTTTCAGCTGTTCATGACTTTGACAAACGAATAGGTTGGGCTAAAACTTCTCACCTCAGATATCTGAAGAGGGCTGTTTATTTTTTCTTATTTGATGTTTTGTTTGTTTGCAGGAAAGATGGGTTCAGGCACTTTCAACCTAAAGGCCAAGGAAAGCATTCTTCCCCATGTTAATATAGCCCCAGCAGTATTTTCTGGAGAAAATAAAGTATTTGCATTTCTTTGAAGAACTGACTTAAAATTTGCTTTCCCTTACTATCATGTAAAGTTACAGCAATAAATACCAAGTACAAAACACTATAGCATAATTGTTGGGACTTTCTTCAGAGAGAAGAAAACTCAGGGTCCATGGTCCTTGGAGACTGCTCTGGCAAAGGAGCCCCACCATGCAAATGCCACAGTGCACAAGGTGAAGGAGCAGAAGCAGCGTCCCCAGATCTTCCCTATTTGTTTTGTCACATTGAAAATACTTTTCAACTTTAACTCACTGTTAAAAACTCAATGTGAAAAAGCAATTTTCTCTAAATTGGTTTTAAAAACTATTCTTTAAGCAAGTAAGTTATTCCTCCCTACCAATTATAAGATATCACATTGAAGCAATCTTGTGCTATTCTTCCAGTTAGTCACTCAGTGAAAAGCTTGGCTATTTAGCACAGAACAGAAGCAAAAATCTACAGAATTAAAGCAATTACCTGTAATTGCCACATTAGGCTTTGGAGGCCTGATGGTTTGCTGCCTGTAGGCTCTTCTGTTTTTTCTATCTGTATCCACCAAAGACTCCACACTGATACGGCTTCCTATCACACAGCACATGTTTGTTGATTTTCACCACACAATATATAAATCAATTATTTCCTCCAGTCCTCACATATTCTCCTCATGCTCTTGAGAATAAGAAGGACTGTATGTCAGACTCTGTATCCCAATCACATTAGAGAAGGCAAAAATGAGGGGAAAAATACACGTAGATAAGCAAATAAGGAGGAAGAAAATATGGACGAGAAAAAAGTTAAGAGAGCAGGAACACTAAATGAAGGGAAAAGGTGGGGGACTACCTAAAGGCAACAAGCAGAAGTAACAGCACATAGAGCAGACTAGTTCACATGGCCATCAGGCCTTCGTATTACATGTCTTGTGATGCCTGAGATCTTCTCAGGGCCTGTGCTGTAAGCACAGCAGTCCCTCCAGAGAAAGGGGGGAAATGGATTCCAACATCCCAAGTATCACAGAACACAGAAACCTCAGCTGCTCTGTCCTCTGCCCTCCTTTGCACCAGACTGGGATCAAAGGTTAGCACCCATCACTGAAACTAAGCCCACAGACACAACCTGGTGTTTTAGATTTCATCTCGTAAGGCCTCATTAGTAAATCGAGGCTAAGCAAACCACTCTATGCAACACTACATTTCCTGTGTCCAAATAATTTATCCAGCTGAAACCAACTTGACACATGTAGGATTTAAATACTTATTTTTTCAGATTTCATGCAGAAACCTTAGCTTCATGTGCCCAGCAAGTGCTGAATAGTTAAGCATCAGGACCTTGTGCCACTGGGCACTTTTCACGAGCAATTGCTCCTCTCAGATGAATCCCATGTTACTAATGAACCTATAGTTTTCCATTGTCTTTGCAAATAAAATGTGAATAAAATACCATAGCATAAACATCAACAGTCTTCTTTTGTATTTCTGTATCGTTTTTTTTTAAGAGTTGACTTAGGCATTTCTTCCATTGACTAGCTAAGTATTGCCCAATTAATTTCAATTTAATGACTTTCATCTCATTACAGTATCAGTCTTTTGTTTGCAGCATGCTTACAAATTCCAAGATTTAAAAGTATCCATAGTGCTTTTCATTTATAGTTCTGGATGAGTGGTATAATTTCCTAGGTTGCTGAGACATATCATCTTATAATTTAAGGACTGTGAATTCCATTTATATAGAAATTGCAGTAGAGTTCTTTTGTCTTGGAAAGTTTATTTAACATGAAAATAACCTTTCTGAAATCTTTCCTTTCTTGTGATATATTAATGCAGCATTAAAACTTTTTTCATAAGACAGTACCTCACTGTTAAAATGATAAATCATGCTCAATGACTATCTAATCAATTTACTTTTTAGATTATTATTAGAACATCATTTCTGAAAAGTGAACAGAATTTTTAAAAAGTGTAATCCTTCAGAGACCTGATCCTCAAAACTAAGAAGCATAACTGCCACCTGAAAGGGAACAACTCCTTTGTATTTCATTATGATAGTGAAATTTTGCTCAATATTGCAGACGTTACTCTAGCTTAGGGAAAAAGTTCCAACATTTCTAATATAAATTTCTTTTGGCATGAATGTGAGGTGCAGTGCATTTTAAAAGTGAGTTTCATAGGTGTCCTCCCTACAATGGATTTTAAGTTTGTGATCCATACAGAGCTAATGTTGCAGAACCAGAGTAAGAGAAGAGGTAAAGGATGTCCATTCCTCTGCTGGACCAACTGGCTGTATGGACTGCAGCAACCTTTGGAAGGCTTCCTAAATGGACATGACATTCTCAGGATGTCAATAATGGTAATAATAATAATAATAATAATAATAATAATAATAATAATAATAATAATAATAATAATAAAGAAATCTCATTCCTTTTAACCACTATAGAAATGGAAAGAATAGCACATGGCACAGGAGTCACCTAATGGAGAACAAAAGAACAGTGGTCCCAAAGAGAACAGCAGCCACCCGGACCACTGCAAGCCCCCAGACTGGTTGGAGCTCCAAAAGGGCCAGCAGGGCTGGGAGCTCACCCCACAGCTTGGGACACGGAGTGAAGAACGTTCTGCACGTGGAGTCCCACAGCACCTCGCAATCAGATTCTTCCAAAGCTAAACAATCCTTCCCTTCAGCCATTTTTTACACTAATCAAATATCAGTAAAAAACTACTGCTATCTCATTCTAAGAAGCCCTGTATTTCCTGGGTTTGGGGGTTCTTTCTGTGGTGGGGTTTCTTTGGTGAGTTTGTTTGAGGTTATTCTGTTCTTTTGATTTTGGCTTGGGTTGTTTGGTTGCTTTTTTTTTAGAAACCATCCCCTGAAACCAAGAAATCTGTTTCAAAATTGCCCAAGTCTTCAACATAATTTTAATGTTCTTCATCCCTCATTCTCTCGACAGAATTGTGACCAAACTGGAAACTGTATTAGGAAACTGTAGCATGGAAAATATTCTTCTGTTAAAGTGGTATTCATACACTAACACCAACAAGAAGAACCCAAAAAACATCCCAAAAAGCTATTTAACAAGCATAAATACCTGCATTCCGTATACTTACTCAACTCACAACACCCACACAGCAGCTGTGGCATGTCTGTTATTAACTATTTTTCCTGCTTTTTAGACACTCATCTTCTAACTTAGACAAAAATAATTTGTCCTTGTTAAGCAGTCACAGAATGACAACTTCTAGATTTAAAATTAGTCTCATCAATCAGTTCAGCATAGAAAAATGTCCCAAATGCAAAACATTTGAAATTCTTTTGAGCACTCCATTAAACAGCTAGCCCAGAAAACTCAGGTTTATGAAAGTCACTGAAATGTGTTCACCTCTGTTGCTGATTCAGCCTGTTAATGCCACAGTAAGAATAGGGAATCCAACCACGTTATAATAATTCCCTTGGAAAAGAATTTTGAAAATTACAGTCTCCTCAGATAATCAAGGAGAAAGCAATTTAAAATCTCTGTAAGAACATGATTTTTTCTATCATAACAGAATTCTTTCTATAGCGTTTGGATGTTGCATTCAACGGGTGCTACACTGAAAGGAAAATTCCTGATCATTCATGATCATTTACAGTAATTACACAACAACTAGCAAAACCAAAATACACATTTTATCTGACCTGGCTAAACTTGCAGTTCCAGTAAATTGCAAAAATAATAGTATAAATGGATATACATGCCAGAGAAAAAGCAACCAGTATGAGAAAACTACACAGCCAACTAGCAATGTATTACAAGATAAGGGGAACAAATGTTCATTGTCTGTACAATTAAAGTGCCTAAACACCTTTTCCCTCCCTGGTTGCAGCATGGACAGCATTGCTGCAGGAGTGTGGTGCTTTGCAGACTGCCTGAATAAAGATACACACCCCCCAAAGGAAAATTCTGGGTCAAACTGGTTGTGCAGAAGTTAGGATCAGACTTGCTGTCAGCTTGGAGGAACTGCAACACTCCTTACTCCCCTCTGGAAATAGCAGGACAATTATCCTTACTTCCAAATGAGGCTGCTTAACTACTCCAACACAGATGGAAGATTTCCTCCTCCCTCCCCTGAGAGCTTGCACCCGTGAGTACCACAGTGTGCAAAACCTTGCTAACATGACTACTCAGCACTTCAGGGGGACCTGCAGGGACTAATTAGAAGTTTTTGGAAAGCTTTGCAAAGGTGTAGCTTCAAGCAGCTTCATATTCTATCTAAACTATGCCTTTCTGTTGTCCCCTCGATGAAAAATCATATGGAATGGAAGTTCACTGGGCTCCAGCCTGCTCCATGTGGGACACAGATGAAGTTAACACAATGCTGGAAAACCAGTGAGAGCTATGACCTACAACAACTAAACACATTTCTCCAGGAGGAGACAGTGAAGGAACCTCCCAGAACTCTTCTGTGCATCTGCAACCCAGACAGAAATCATGCCTGCCCAGGTCCATGTTTCCCTAAGCTTTCACTTCTCCATGTTTTTTCTTGTTATAAAACAGATTAAGAAAAAAAAAAGGATTTCAGAGGATCGATCAGTAAATTTTAGCTACTTCTGATGTGCAAAGAAAAATTGCTTCAAAAATATAGTCTTAAAGAGAAAAAAACCCCAAAAGATGAACATTATTACTGTGATGCTCTTTATAAAGGCTCCTTATCAACACACAGACTAATGTACTGGCCTGTTGGTCCCTGCCAAGCTCAGGCTCAGTTCCTACACACAGGGCAGCAATCCAGGAGAAACTGGAGAGGATGACTAAGCTTTTAATCATTGAGCTGGAAACAACACCAGCCACAGCATGACCTTCAAATGAGGAATAATTTATTTCCAAAGAACTGACCCAAACTTTACTGTTAGGTTAAGTAATAATTTATTCTGCAGTTTCTCTCCAGGGAGAAGTACAGAATTTTCCAACTGACTATCCATCTAACCATTAACACTGGGAAAAACTGTTCCAAAGCCATTAAAACTCATTCTTTTTTCTGCAAGGAGCATTTTTTAGAAATAACTTTTTTAAGATAACAGAGCAACCTGATTCACCAGACACTTCAAGCTTATTCACTGCTGAGGTCCTTCTCTTACTCAGGTTCTGATCCAGCAAACATAAATCTGCCTGAAAACATGAATGACATCACCAGCCTCCATGGGACTAGAGACATAAAATTTTTGTTTAATTTAAAATAACTATGATTTGGGCACTGTAGCCTAATAAATGGACAGAGGTGATTGTCAGTAGGACAGAGAACAGTTGTAACATGTCATCTCTAATCATCAGAAAAAATTCAGATTTGAACCTCTGGACTTCAAATGAAGGCCTCATACAGTGGTTTCAAATACTTGGGCCACACAGTTCATCCAATACCATACGTCAAAAATCAAATACTCTAATCAAGTCTTCCTAATCAGTAGTGAATCCTAAAAGAAAAATCATTCTATCACTTAGATGGATTTCTCAGAATTTGCCAGATTCTTCTATTTTAGAAAAGGTTTAGCTTTTAAAAGGAATGTAAGACTTTAAATTGATAGTTTGCACAAACCGCAAAGCAAGACAGCTCATTAGAAAAACCACAACCAATGAGTTTATCATCTTTCTGTTGTCCAGTCAATAAAGAAAAACAGACCATTCACTCTGAAATGAATTGAAGGCATTCAGCTTTTCACCAGCAGACAATTCATGATGGTAGTTATGAGAAGCCAAGAGCCATATGCTCACAATATGGTGTAGTTAACATAGCCAACAGATCAAAGCAGCCTGTCTTGTACATAAAAAATGCAGAAATATTCTGAATTAAACTCCCCTATTTTCCACTTTCCACCTTAGTACACTGGATCTGCAGTTCTTACAGAAAAAGATACCTTTTTTGTTCAGGATTATGGGTCTATATACTAGCACAAATAGATTAACTTCTGTAGGACTCAATGCTGCACTCAAATGCTGCAAAACTTTTTGAAACTTCTTTGCTTGCAGTTCTTTGGTGAAACTTTCACTCAAAGGAGAATAAGAGTAATTAGAGTAATAACTATAGAGAACTACTTCTCTATGTCAGCTGCAATTCTCTAAATCACATGCATTTTGCTTTGAAGAATATGATACTTTTGCATTTACAGTTTACTATCCCAATAAAGGTCAAATGGATATGTTACAGCAACTAAATTACATTATCCTACTGCTTCATTAAGAAGTTTTATGCACAGTCATGTTGCAATGAACTACTCACAATATTTAAATCTCGAAAGGAAAAAAAAGCCCTTACCATATTCAGAAGTACTTCAGTGGGTAACAAGCTGAAAAAATCAGATTCAGTAACTCATTTTGACTTCATTTTAAGTCAGAAAATTTCTGAGCAGATCCATTTCCTCAATTTCATTATCAAAAATATTTGCTCAGGACAGCCAGCAAAAATATTTCATTTGTTGCAGCAGTGTCAGTGCCAAGCAAAACCAAATATGAATGAATAAACAAGTAAACCCACAGAGGAAGAGTGCCATTATAAATTATAAATAAGGCTAAGTTCAAAGAAAGAAGTTACTACAACCAGGAGATACCAAAACTTGGTTATACAGAGATATACCACACTCTTCTGTACTGCTTTTGGTGTACAGTGGTTGGGATTATATGGAAAAACAGAAGTTGCTTGGTCAGCAGAAGAGCTGGAACATGGACACCAAAACTGCACCACTCACTACTCAACAAGCTCCTTGTTGCTTACAAGGAGCTGGAGCTTTCCATTAAATCATTCCCAGGTGGATCCATCATCAACCAGCCCAAGAGCTGCACCTTGGAGCCTGATCCTACTCCAGCAGCTGCCACCTTGGAGTAAAACACCTGTGGGTTCCAGGCTGTGGTTGCTTTCTGTGCCTGGGTTACACCACCCCATGCCCTCAGGATGCCACTGCGCTCATACATTTTACTCTGCCATGAAAAATTGTTGGTTACTCTTTTCCTTCAGCAAAATAAAATGGATGGACTTGAAGAAAGCCGACTTGGACAAACACAGAGCGACCTGTGACAAACAGTCACACTGTGGGGAATGGAGAGAAAAAGACCAAACAGATTAATCCTCAAATATTGCTTTACCTTCTCAGGAGAAGGCAGGCAGCCTAATCAAAACAGAAACTAGGTCAGATTAATACAATCGAATTGAAAAGAATAACACAAACACAGAAAGTACAAAAATAAACACTGGCAAAACGTAAAATGAACTTGAATTACCCAGGGCCCCCAAACATGGTAAGAAGAGGTTTCAGATTACATTGTGAAAGACAAAATGTTCACTGTTTTGGTTTTCTTCAGACATGACTTGAAAAATCAGTTGCAATCATTGCTTAAAATCAGAAAAGAATAATACGAGTCAGATTAATATTGAAAAAAAAACCCCACATTAAAGAATACTTCAGATAACCTGTTATCTTTCACATTGTCTCAACCTGTTTAGTGTCATCCCATCGGACCCCAATGAAGCCTGAGAGTCATAAGTGATTCAACTGAGACCCTACTAGAGTATTGATGAGGTACTGGAGAAGTAGGGGAAAAATGTATCCTTAAAAGTGAGGATTCCTTAAAAAGATGAAAATGAGGAAGAGTAATGCAATAGAAATCTAAGTGTATTCCTGGAAAAAAAACCAAAACGCTGTAAGCACAGAAAAAGAAAACTGACAAGTGAATTGAGCTAATTTGGGTTGGCTCAAACAATCTCATTTCTTTCTCTGACAGGACCATGGGTGTGCTACTAAAAGAAGCACACAGCAATAACATATTCCATTTCTCTAGCATGGCTATTAACCCCATGACAAATCAGGTTCAGAAAGCAGGTTCAAAAAACATGCTCTAAATGAAACTGGTATAAGGACAGACACATCAGCAGGGCAAACATCCTGGCATAGATAATGAAGGACCACTATCAAATGGAAATATGTATTAAATAAGGCTCCTCAGAATTTTTTTCTGCATCTGGAAAATAACTAAATATTCTCAACTGAGGTTATGGATAACAGAGAAAGCTGAAAGAGAAAAATATCAAAAAGGGCAAGATTAAAACTGAAACAGTCTCGATAACTAGCAGAAGCAGACCTAAACCTAAAAGCAATGTAAAAAGCACACATTTCAACATACATAAATGTATGTAATCAAATTGGAAAAAATAAACTGCTCTCTGTATTACACTCCTACCAAAAAGAATCACAACAGGGAATTCACAAGCCTAGTGCAACAGAAACACACTGCCCTGCTGTAAATCCATCTCCAATCCTGCCTGGAACAGGACCATATTGAAGAGAAGTGAATGAACAGAATAGCCTGTAGAAACATCTGGTTGCCTCTCATCATCTTCAACAATGATAAATCCAGAACCGAAGTGATGGGAATAGTTGTGGGCAACTAGCAACAAGCTCTGCAGAGATCCCCATCCACCCTGCCCAAACCTCTTTTCTAAACCAGAGGGGAGGAGAGCACTGGGCATACACAAGAGTCCTCAAAAAACCCACCTGAATTTAGAGAAATAACTGAGGAAACTGAGGTTGCAAAACGAAAAGTTACAGAAATTATGGATCATTTTAAATACATAAAAAAGAACTGAATCCTCTGTTCTCTGTGCTCACTGTGGACAGTACATAAGAAAAAACAAATATATTTAAATGACAGCAAGAAAAGCAATTAAATAAAAGGGGAAACATTTTAACAGTAAGGATAGTGAAAGACCAGGATAGATTGTACTGAGAGGTTGCAGCACAGATACTTTTGGAAATCCTCTGTTATATGTAATTCTGGTTTGGGATGGACAGATATTGGATGATTTCCTGTGCTCCTTTCCCACCTAGTTTACTGATTCTATGAACACACATTTTGCAACAGATAACAAGTGCCACAGCTCTCTACCAGACTAAGCAAAGAGAGATTTCACATCCAATACAGAAGGAAATGTGTCTGGCTAACAGAAGAGAGATACAAAGGCATAAAGAGGTTTTCATCATGACCAAAATAACTGTCCTGTACAGACTTATGTCAAAATATCAGGCATGTTGTCATAACGAGCCAGAAGCAAGCAGGGCCTGTGCTCCTGCTCCGCTGGCCCTGTGGCTGAACAGACCTGAGCCCGTGAGTTTTGCTCAATGCAGGGACTTGCATAGTCACTACATTAAATGCTACAAAGCACACAGCACTTATAACTAGTCTAATGAGCGAGCTGCATGTGAAGCACAATAATCTAGAAAGAAGACATTAAAAACAACACACATACGTGTTCTTTTCATTCACTGTGTCTGAACAAGCTCCTAAACTGCAGAATAACCTAACACGGACTGTAATGCTTGTGGTTTGGTTCCAGGTTTTTAGTATCCTCATTTCAGTAGCGTTCGCATCTCAAAGCTGCTTATGAAGTAGGTTTGAAATTATTCCAGAGAGCACGTGAAATGATTCCTGCTGCACCTGAAAAGCGTTACCTGAAAGCCTGAACACTAATGCCGTGCAGCAAAGCACGGCGCAGAGATCCCTGTACCAGCACTGAGCCAGGGTGATACATCTCCACAGCACAGAGACAACACTCTCAATCTAGAAGAATCTTCAAAAGTAAGCTTAGTACATTGCTGTGCCATGCCAATGCCACAGGATAATTTCACTGTCCCAGAATAACCCCTCCACATACAAAGGATTCATATTTTGGGCTGTCTTCCAAAGATCAGTACAGCACAGTGAAAGGAAATCCAATTTTATTAGCTTTGTGCAAAGCTGTGCTGATTGCAGCTGGACATCTTCAGGATTCTTGACCATCTCTGTACAACTGTACACAAACACAACAGTTTGAACCAGAACTCATTCGGGGGGGGTGTGCCAACCACATCCCTTTGTTTAGCTGTAGTTAAATCTCTTATTTCGTCGCTACATGTCACAACCATTCCATACACTTTGTGTCCCTGATATATGAATGCCAGAAATTTTACCAAACATACATACAGCAGTGTTTGCTGAAAATTATATTCCTTTTTTTTTCACAGAACCTTTGAAAGATAATTAATGAGTCGTAGTAATATTCACTTCATTAGTAATAGTAATAATTCAGTGATGTATCTTTCACATAAGATGTTCAAAAGTTATTCCTCATATTCTGGAATCCATATTATTACAACAATTCTCAAGCTTAGCTCCAAACACTTTATCAAGCCTAAGAGCTTCTCACAGACTCCTGAACATACCTCAAAACTTTTACCTGAAAAATCTCTCAGCAAACACTGCTCACAACAGTTCCATGAATCAGGCACATGTCCTGGCACAGGTTTGCAAACCACTAACCCATAGGATCTTTATACATCACAAGAGTGCTGTACTCAGTGCTGTACAAACTGAAAGGTAGCAGAGAGACCTGGTTAAACATAAGCAGGGAAATTATTTTGTTAAATGTTAAAGATTGCATAGAATTCAACAGGCATCCCATCAAGTAATGCCCTTCTCCCCCCCACCTCGATTAAAATGATGTGCCTCTGCCATCATCACCTGCCATCATCCCTCCTCTCCAACTGCCTCATCTAAGAGCCCTTTCTTTGCTTGCTTTATTGGTCTTGTGAGCGAGCAGGCAAATTACACACATCACATTAATCTGTTCTAAGGGCAATGCAGGTTTCACAGCCTTGTTCTTCTCTCCCTGCAAGCCTCTAACACATAATGTTTACAGTCATCTGTTATTATTGGTTTAGACCACCCTGGGCCTTTCTTAACTACTCCAAACCAGTAATCACCCTGAAATATCTTCTCTCACAGCATGCTTAGGTCATACTCAGGGCAGTTCTGCATTTAGTGATTGTGAGACCTCTCACAATTCCTCATTTAAAAACAATGTCATTCAACAGAGTTGTAGGCTCAGGAACTGCTTTAATGAAACCAATGAGCCTTCTGAAACAAGAAACCAGGCCCAAAAGAGTTAATTGAGAAATCTGGGCCTGCTAAGGAGCTACCAACATCTAAACGATCTGCACTCATTCTGTTCTACCTACTGGACCAAAACTTAAAAGAATGGTAAAAGAAACATAGAATAGGCCTAGAGGTAATAAATTACCACCAAAACTGAGGGCCAAGAGAAGCACCACACCAAGCCCCGCCTGAGCTCCACCTATACCCTGCCTATTATTAATATGTATAGATAGATGTTGTAATCACATGAATATACATTTAATCATATATGAAAATTGTATAAAAACTACTGATTTTGTGTGAAACCTTTGATCAAGTTCTTTGTGGTGCAAACCACACTTGTTCCCAGCACTGTCAATAAATACCTTTGCTGCTCAAAGATCCAAAAGACTGTGAGCAGTTCTTTATACCGGATTTTTTGGATTCACTTCAAAAATCAGGTTGTTGGTAACTGGTAGCAATGATCAGGGCCTGCCTTGGAAAAGCAATGGACCTCAGGTCTGTCCTGCCAGGTCAGCCACAGGCTTTGCTGGGGTCACCCTCAGAGAAGTCCAGCAGGAAGTACTCATGGCCAAGGAAAAGAAGGGTATCCCTCCCTGGGTCAGCTCTTTCCATTCATGGTCCAGTACACAAGAAAACAAGAGAATCAAGCTTTGTTTTACAAAACAACTCAACTTACACATACCATCTCTATTTTAAAACCATTTTTTGCACATCCCTAGTCATAATGCATGACACTTTACAGTGCTCAAAAACAACATTTTTCAAGCATTTTCCTGCTCCCCAGTTTCACATCCATCCAAACAGCTTTATCATTCCATATACAGACACTTATCCCACACCTTACATTGCTGCAACAAACTGAAAGAAGACAAAGGGGAAAGTTAAATCATTTAACACATTATTTCTTCACTATGTGTTTGAATAAATCAGCTTGAGAATATAAAAATGATTGCTTTTTCAAAAGCACATGTGGAAGAATAAAGGGCGAAGACTCAAAGCATTTAATGTATTTTGGTTCCAATTCAATGTTTACAGTGAATGAGTCGCCTTTCATTTTCATTTATTGGAAACTCTGGGTAGGTTACTGAATTAACAAAGCTATTAACATACCTTCTGCACTAAGATCTGACAAGTTGTTATACTCCTTTTCTCCTAATTTGGTTGTACAGCAATTGGTTTTGTGAATCCCATGCTAAATGTGAAAACCTGTCTTTTCCATTTGAACATCTCACATTCCTGAACTTAACTGATTTTCAAATAGCTTTTCACAGTTCCAGAGTCAGCTCTCCAACCTCAGATTTCCATGTCAGTCATTTCACACTTATTTCCTTAATTTTTTACCTCCTTGATTTTTTTTTAATAATAAAAAAATTATTTCTTTTATTTCCTTAACAGCTTCACACAGAGATAAGGAACACCTTTAATGAAACGTATTTAAACTATTTGTATTGGCATCCTGGCCCCATCAGATCTTTAGCACTGACTTTAATAAAAAATGTACTTTAGATGTCTTAAGTCATTTATAAAGAAAAATACTCGTTGGTCAAAAAGACATTTTACAGAAGAAAAGAAAAGGGTCAAGATTACTTTCTTCTACCTGACCACAAGAAAGAAATTCCAACATTTGTGAAATCTGTCCATTTAAACAAAAAGCAATATCTGCAGCACTACTGAGACCAACTACAACTAAAAATATTACTCCTACAAATATTACAAAATCAAAAGAATCTCTAGAAAATAGAGAATGATTCCAGTAGACCAGTTCACCCACACACAATTTCAGACCAATCCTTACAATTATGACACAACACAATTTTAAATCCCACAATAGGCCTTACTTTGGTAATACAGCTCAAGCTAAAAAGAGTATGGAACAGCAGCAGAATAAAGTAAATGTTACATTCCATCATGACTGCTAAAAATTATCAAGAATTAGGAAAACATATGGAAAATTTTTGACATTGCTTTAGAAATCATTCAGTAAATAATGGGAAATATATCTACTGATTAGTTTACTAAATGTCAGATCACTTGAAAACTGGGTGACTATGACAAAACTTTATGTTCAGTAAGGTAGCCAAAAAAGCCTATTTAATCAGTGCCCATTCTTTGACAAACTGTAAAGCTAAGCAATTTTTGAACATTATAAAACTATTAATGTTAAAATATGTTTAACTGAACACATAGACAAGCAAGTCTGTATGAAATCCAGTGAGTGGTAAGTAATAGCCATGGCATTCTTCCTGAGGTACTGTCACAAACACACCCTGTCAGCATATAGTATGTCCACTCATTAGTAAGTAGTGGCAAGGCTTAAGAAATAGTACAGACACCAGCTCTATGATTTACAATCAACTTAATTCAGACATGCTAAAATTTTCCATGGCATCCATTCTCCCACAGAGATCTCTATCACACCCAGCAGTTTCTCCATGGAGCACTGTAACTACTTCTCCTGTAGCCCTGTTTTCTCCTCATTCTGCTCATTCAGTAACTCTGAGGTAAAAAAACTAAAAGAAAAGGGGGGAAGTAACTGTCTTTTTGAGTATTAGATGAGGAGATTCCCTTGCAGGGACAAAGGACAATCCCTGTAGTCCCAACTGTGACAGCTGGGAAACTATCAGGGGTTCCCTGACAAACACACATGAAGGATGACTGAGCTTTATTTCCCTAGAGTTACTTGGTCCTAGTTACTGCACCAAGGTTTAAAAAAGGAACGTAGGCTACAGGGGAGGCAAACCATCTTCCATTTCAATCCTGTTCAGACTCCTGTAGGAAGCAGAAAAGGTTCACATATCTCCCCTTGTCCAGCTCCCCAACCAACACGAAGGGAGGCGGCAGGTTCAGTGCCCTCTGCCCACCTAACATTCCCCAAGGTCACAACGCCACCCAAAAACCAAGACATCCAGGGAGGATCCCTGCATAAACAGCTGCGTAAACACCCAGTGCTCTTGTACAAGTGCAAAAAAAATGAGACATTTAAGATTCAAATATTTATGTATTTCATCATGGCCGGGCTTCGTGAACGAAGATTTGGGAAGGGCTCTACCCACATTTGTTGGTGGTGGCTAAAAAGGCCAATACGAGATAGGCATGTCCGATTGCAAAAGGCACAGCAGAACGACTCCTTAGGTGGTAAATCCTGCAAGGCACGATTCTTTCTGCATTGTTTTTTCTCCTCAAGGGTGATCCTGCAGGCGTTCTCAAAGCCATCAGCAGCGTTATAGATGGCATGTCTCCAGGCCTCCCGATTGGAGGCCAGAGTAGACCAGTTATGATGATCAATATGGCCAAGGCTGAGATGTTGTTTCAGGGAGTCCTTGTATCTTCTCTTTGGGGCTCCTCTCATGCGGCAGCCGGTGGCAAGTTCACCATAAAGCAAGATCTTAGGGAGGCGGTGGTTGGTCCTTCATCCTGGAGACGTGCCCAGCCCAGCTGTGTTCTCAGCAACATGGCCTCAATACTTGTGACTGCTGCTTGCTCTAGAACAGATGTATTGGTCACATCATCTGACCAGTGGATGTTTAGGACTGTACTGAGACAGCGTTGATGGAAACGTTCTAGGAGATGCAGGTGGTGGCGGTAGACGACCCATGATTCGGAACCATATAAGAGAGTAGAACAGCACTATGGCTCTGTAAACACTGATCTTGGTACTTTTCTTCAGGTGTTTATTTCGCCAAACTCTTTTATGAAGCTTTCCGAAGGCACTGTGTGCCTTTGCTAGCCTGTGTCTATCTCCCTGTCAATCTTACCATCCGAGGAGATGAGACTGCCTAGGTAATTAAACTGCTGGACTGATTTGAGCTCTGATTGGTGATGTGGGGATGAAGGAAGACTTCCTGAGGTGCAGGTTGATGGAGAACTTCTGTCTTCTTTAAGCTGACTTCCAGCCCAAAGAGCTCAGCAGTGTCTGCAGAGCAGGATGTTAAACGCTGCAGAGCTGCTTCTGTGTGAGCGACGAGGGCGGCGTCATCAGCATAAAGCAGCTCCCGGACAAGATGGTTTAAGGTCTTGGTGTGGGCCTTCAGTCATCTTAGGTTGAAAAGGCTTCCATCAGTACGGTATTGGATGTAGATACCGTCCTGATCCTCGAGGTCTGCCGTGGCCCTTTGGAGCATCCTGCTGGAAAAGACTGTGAATAGGTAGGAGCGAGAACGCAGCCTTGTTTCACACCATTGGTAATTAGAAAGGGCTCAGAAAGTGCATTGCCATATCTGACTTGGCCGTGCTGATCCTCATGGAGTGAGATGATCATTTTAAGGAACCTGGGGGGACAACCTAAATGTTCCAAAATTTGCCACAGACCTTCTCTGCTCACAGTATCGAATGCCTTGGTGAGGTCGACAAAGGTTACATAGAGACCTTTGTTCTGTTCCCTACACTTCTCTTGCAGTTGTATTTACATAATGTAAAAAGAACTCTAGGAAAGGCACAGTTACACCACTTTTTCAGAATAAGTTATGCAGACAAAAAGGACATAAAAAGATTTGATCAATGTGTATTATCTTTTATAGTCACACTAATTTAACAAGAAAATTGGAAATGTATATAGCAATACATTAAAAAGAGCTTCTGTTACTTCACGCAGCCAAAGAAAAACCTGGGAGGTTATTCACAAGAATTTAAATCCATGTCTCCATTTGATTCATAAAATCATCTATGATATTGAAAATACTTCTAAGACTGCAAAAATACGTGAGCCAAAAAGAGATCTATAAATATATTTAAACACTACAAGTGCTAGGTTACATAATAAAGTTAGAACAAAAATTTTAGCAGGCTCTATTTATTCTTCCAACATTTAGACTTTACTTGAATCTGCAGGTTAAAGTTGTTAACAGTCAGAACATCACTGCTCATCACACTTTTTATTTTCAGTTTGTCATTGAAAACAATCTGGAATAATGTTGTCTCACTACCTTTTTGTTCTCAAATCCTGTAACCTTACCTCCCTAATGGCTGCTATGATCAATCATGTGAAAATCATTGCAGCAAATGTTGAAACTGGAAAAAAAATAAGATTTACTGAGGTTGTACAAAAGAATATGTAAAGCACATCACTCTGCCACTCAGTTTTAAATAGGTCAGGAGCTGGAAGGGAAATGAACACCTCTCATGCACCAGAGAGCTGTATGATGTTAAAATCTTACATTTTCCCTGACACTCTAGGATGAACAGAAATCTGCTCAATTCTGTATTACTGCAGCAATACTGAAGCAGTGTCATTTTTGTAAAATTTATTCATTAAAAAAATTAAAGACTGTGAAAGCCAAAATAATCTCTCCTAACAAAATGGAAGACAGCCACATTCCATGGTACACAGGAACACTTTTATTCACATAAAACCAGATACTGTGTAGTTCAGCTCTCAGATTTTTATCACACTGGATTTCATCTGAAGCCCTGCAAGATTTATACCCACTGCACATCATGTATTGACTGAATGGCTCTCATTTACTTTTTGAGACTTTTTTTGGAAAGAATAGGTCATGTTCCCACTCTTCATGAGCTTGTGAAATGATGTCCATGAGTATTTAGGCCAGTACAAACAGGAATGTGGCAACTTCCTGTTAAATCCAGTTGGATCCAAACCCCAACAAAGAAACCCTTCTCTAATAGCAACAGACTCTGCATTAGTCCCATGGTTATAGAGCTGCCCTATTTTTGTATTTTTCAAGTACATTAAATAATGCACAGCCATTTAACAGTAAATAGGTTTTTCAGAGGAGGTCAAAGGTCCTAATGTTCATAAATCTCCAAGATTTTTTCTCTTTGCAAAAGATTATAATGTAACTATATCATTTGCCATCACAATGAGCTCTTTTCTCTGATTACTGAATTCTTGCCAGGATAAGCTGCATGCCATTCCCTTCGTTATCGCATGACTATCAGAAGCATTAAAAGCAGTTCTTAAAAAGAGTAAGTGTGGATATAATTTTCCATCACAGATGCCTGCCCTCTTCCACACTTCTTCTACACGGTTATTGCAAACAGTTTTAGCTTTTTTACTGGGTTCTAGACACTGCTGCCACTGCTGAGTAAACTCCCATGAAGGTCTCAAGTATTTTCATTACCGAGAACATTTTCAATATCTTCTTCAAAGTTGTTGTCACAAGCCAGCACATCTCTCAAACAATTAAAACAGCTACTATTACCACTAAATAGAATTTGTGTTTCTAGATCTAGGATCTTATTTCCATCTAATCCCAGCTGTCATGTCTCTTCTAAATGCAAAAGGTCCCTTCCAACCCAAACCATTCTGTGATTCAAAGATTCTGTGATCATCAGCTGAGGACCTACCCCTGGGAAAACAATGCAAACTACTGCAAAAACAATGCACAGAATTTATGCAGATTTACAAATATACTTACATCAAATCCTACTAACCAATAATGCTGCTCTGATTCTCAGTCTAAACTACTTTCCTAAATAAAATATGTTAAATGCCAAAGTAAAGTTGAAGTCTCATAATTTGAGAAGTTACAAAACACATTCAGTTCTACCTAAGTAAAACTGAACAAGCAAAGGAATTATTTAGGCATATGTTTCAAACACACCTGTAGATAACATCTCTGGATTATTTCTTACATTTCCTGGGCTGTTCCAAAAGCTTTGGGTTACAATACCTGAAAGAATACTTAGGTCTGGTTTTGTTGATGAATGTACTCCTTAAGTACCGACAGAGCAGAGTTGTATTATTTTCGCTTGATTGTTTATTATTTAATTGAGAGTGATGAAGTTGAATCAGCAGCAGTTTGTCTGCTCTACCATGTCTGTTATTACCTATTTTCAGACAGAAAGTGACTCTAGATAGACAGCACACAATCTGCTGCAAAGAGATTATTCAATAATTCACTTTTATTTGTATGTGAGCATTGATTTTGTCTCCACACCACTCCCATGAGAAAAGCACAATGTCTGAAAAGTCTGAAGCAGCATAAGCCAGAAGCAACAGTGACAAGAAAAAGCTCATGTTTGATCCTTCTCTGCAGATTTAGAATTGGCTGCTTAAAATTCTGGCAGATGGACAATGGCAAAATTGCTCAGCGATGTCTTCCCCTCCCTGATCATAGTCAAAAATTGTGAAGCATTAACAGATACCTGAGTAGCAGGTCAAAATTTGTCAGCAGTCATCAGCATAGAGCATGATGGAGGATTAAAAAGGATTGCTACAGTATCTGCAGTCTTGGACAGCAAGAAATACTCAGGTAACTGAAGAAGTAGGATGTAGGCAAAAAAAAATTTCTATCTCAATTTACTGCTTCTCCACATTGCTACTTCCAACTTGGCAAAGCTACCTGGCAACAGACTTGGAGAGTCCCATCTTTTCAGTGCCACACTGTGCTCAAGTTGAGACTTGACTGGTGTTCTTTTACCTAAGCCAGAAATGGTTGTTCAATCCTTTGATTTTATTCTATGGGAGGAAACAACCCCTCATATCCAAAATACAAATTCTGCTCCCAAATCTCACCATCAGTCAAAACTCACTGCATTTTGTTGCAGCTAATAAAGTTTCTGCTGATTTCACTAACAAGCCAGAAACTAAAGAACCATGTAAAATCAAAGCTTTTGATTTTACAGCCTGCAGGCTGTTTTAAATTTGCATCTAATGGAAACATCCCGATTTCTTGCCATAATTTTTTAGTAATTGCAAGTATGCCAGCACATCAAAAGTAGGTAATGCTGACCAGATACACAAGATGTCTAGGTCAGCATCCAGCACTACTGCTCAGAACAAGAAAGGGTTGCAGAACAGGTGACCAAGGATGAAAAATCATCTCACTGCAAACCTGTGCAGCAAAGCATTACAATTAGCACCATGGACAGATAAACACAGTTATCTTCATGCAGATGTCACCCAGCATGGTTTTTTAAAATCCACTTTAAAAAAACATCCCACTTTCCCCTTCATCACCTTCCTGGAACACAGTTAGTTTGGAATGTTCAGCAATTGCTGCCTGAACATCCAAAAGTGGTTTTGCAGCAACTTTATGAACTCTTGCTGCTGATAATGTTTCAGAAGGCCCATTATGCATGGGGCTTAAGTCAGTGAGATACATTTTCAACAATCATTTAGCGTGTAACAGCAACCACTCGGTGAGAACAAAGCTGTGACTAGATCTGTGTGAGTGACACAAGGACCAGAACAGAAAATGCCTAATCCCACACCAAGACCTGGGCAACTTGAATTGTTCAGCAAGTTTACCAAGTGCAGGATGAAGACATCTGCAGAGAGAACTCAGAAAGCAAGTCAAGAAAAAAGGTCAGCGTAAAGAAAAAGGATAAAAAAAATCTGTAGAAGAGAACCAACGAAAACCAACCCACTTTTAGAATATGCCTGGCCTTTTCTCCCCAAGAAACTCCTTACAAAACTTCCAAAGTCCCATCTTCCAATGCACACCACATACCTGGAACTCACTGCCCAGCTGGAAAGCCAGATCTGGTGTCTTTACACAGGAAGTTAACAATTTCAAAGGAAAAAATATTTAAGGCATAACCCGAGAGCACCATTGTGCTCCTGGAAATTTCAGACTCTTAAGTAGGTTTCTACCAAATGCTCCTCTTCTATCACTGTTTTCTTGTTCATTACTTCATCATCATTTCCTACCATTTCAGTTCTGAGGAAAAGGGAGGGGGGGAATACTGGTTTGCAATAGCAAAGCTGTCAAGGACACGATATAAGGATCAGCTGGAATACCTGCCTATTTGTGGTTAAAAAGGTACCCAGTTGGCTGGTCCAGTAGTTTCAAAGAATAAACAAATGTTAACAACAGTTTCCACATTTTCAGATTGTATAGATAAATAATGACCTTTTCCTTTTGCTTTGAGGGAATTTATTTAAAAGGGAAACTATATCCACCTATCTGCAGAAGCTGCCGTGATTAAAATTTTAGGACTATATGAGTCAGTCAGGAAGAAAAACTGTAGCAGACAATTCTTTAGAAGTTACCTTCAAATTATGTCCAAATGTGGATGTTATGGTTCCTTAAGAACTCAGGGATTGTTTAAAATCATATCAGAAGGAGTAATGCAGAATCCCAAAGTATGTATTGTCTGCCATTCTAAAAATAAATTTTAATCCTAAAAGCACCAAAGCACAAATCATGACTCTATACTTAGAGTACAGGACATACTCAACAAAAAGCTAATTTTTAACTATCTCCCAGAGTGGATTAAATTTCTGTATCTTCCCCAAAACTTTATGAGTAAAGGGACTAGGCAGTGTTTTCTCCTGCATTCAGAAATAAGTTCACCTCTGCAAATAGGTCACCCATGAAAAATTGCAGCCTTAAGGATGAATATTTCGACAGCTTTGAGCATAGAAAACAGAATGTCAACAGAAAAATATTATTGCAACTCAAACCACGGACCGGTGTTTTGAACCAGCAAACTTGGAAGGAGAAATATATTCTCCTCCTACTGCAATTTTTTATTTCCTTGCTAAAAATAGTGACCAAATGAAAATTATTTTCCTTGAAAAGCTGCCCATTTTGAAAAATGGAATATTTTTGTTTAAATAATTGTATCAAAGATGTATTAATTCCCCTCTTTGAGATAAACCGTATGTAATAAAGAAAAAATATCTATAGTTATTACTGGATTTATTTCTAGAATGAATAATAATAGCCTGTAGGTAGGCATTTTTCCCCCCATAGAGAGTTCTAATGAGTTACATCCTTGTCTGGTTTGTACTTTCTTTTAATAACACAGAGCAGAGACCAGGAAATCTTTCTCTCCCACTTTACTTTCTAAAAGATCATAGCCTGAAAGTTCACTCTGTATGGGGAAGTAAAGTGAAAAACGTACATAGAGTGCAATTTTATTTAATTTACTTAAAACATTTTTATACCATTTCAGGTTTACTATTTCCCATTCTAATGCTGCAATTAAATGAAACAAAATATTCCAAGCCTAGACTAATTAAAGCTGTAGTTTCTCAATTACAAAGTAAGTATACACAGATATCTATCTACGTTTGCCTGTATTTTCATCATATATATTTTCAGTTTCACTGTTGGTGGTAAATAAACCACAACTACATTATATACATTAAAACCAAACATGGTTAAAACTCTTTCTGCTCAGGCATTTTCAGGGATGATCTGCAGGAAGAGCAGGTCAAGAAAAGGTCAAATATTTTTCATTTCAGTGTGCATTTTAAATAAGGTATTTGCTCCGTTGTTTGCACTGACAACTGCTAACCCACTTGGTTCTTGTAAAAATTTATACATAATTACATGCACTGCATACAGTTCACCAAACAAAGATCTTTACTGTAGATTGTATCTTCAAAAATAGTTTCAGACACTTATGTGAGCCCCTACCTATGCCACATTTTGGCCACTCTGGACATGACTTTGTGGTTTCACTGGTTTTCGGGCAACCTGAACCCCAGAAGACTGTAAAATGCAGCTCTGCTAACATTTAGGTGTAAAGATTCAGTCAGGACTGTAACGGAGAGCAAAATAAAACAATATATTGTAAATATCTGTTGGAAAGACTGTAAATAACTGCAAGTGAAAAGAACTGTGAGGAGTAGCAGTATGTTGTTTTCTATCCACCAGCAGTAAAGAAAAAAGCAGGACTGACAAAAAGAAGACGACTTCAGAAGTCTCTGGAGCTCATCCATTTTGAACACACCTTGATAAGTTGTCTCCAAAATGTTTCACATTTATCCATGTTTTGATTAGGAACAGGAAAACCACACCAAACACAGGAAGGCTCACATTGCTTTCATATGAACTGTTACCGTTTGTTGCATTAAGGGGACAGGACAGGTCCTGGCCAGCAGTGCTGATGGAAGAGATCCTCACAAGCAGCATCCTGAACTGCAGATCCTGCTGCTGCTGCTTAAGGGACATAAACCCATACACTTGGTCCTGAGGCTGGGAATCCCTGAGGGACTGGCCAAGGCAGAGATTAAAACACTCACAGCCACTAATGCTCAAGGAAGTGAAATAAATAATCTGCTGTGTTTATTGACTGGGTGATTATATTTGCTACTGATTGGCACCTTTTCCATCACACAAAAAAGACAAGAGAGTAGTAGCCCTTTGGTAAAGCTGTGATTTAATGTTGTGCAAAACAGCAGCTTGGGAAAAAGGAAAGAAAAATCCAAATAAATCCCAGAGCTGTGCAAGGGTTAGCAGAGAGCTCCTGTATGAGATCTGAGAACCTCACAGCTCTCCAGCCACACTGTCCCTGAGCTCAGGGCATTGTTTAGTGTCCCACTCACCACTGGTCCCTCAGGAAAGCACCCCCATCAGCTCACCTCTGTCCTTTCCAGGTGCCCACTCCATGCTGCTGTATCCCACTGTCTCCTGCTGCACTCTGAACCCAAGTCATGTGCAGAGCCCAGCACGGGCTGTGCTTTCTGCTTTCTCTCCTAGAGAGTGTCACCTCTGTTTTATGGCAACAGCATTTGAAACAGATTTGAACACACGCACACAGGCAAGCTCTATTGGCTACTTCATACTGGGTCAAGAAGTAGGCAAAAATGAGATCCTTGGCAGAGTCTTTAAGCTGCAAAAATTCAGCTGCAAATTGGAGTAAAATGGGAAAGGGCACACCTGACAGCACTCCACAGATTTCATTCACAGCAGAGAAGCACTCCATGGATGCACAAGGAAATTACAGACCCTGAAGTCTAAGATGATGGTGTGAAAAAGAATCTGCTGGAGTTCTTTGAGGAGGCAACTGCTGAGACAGGTAAGGGAGATATACTGGTTGTCAGAGCTTAAAAATATGTTTTGGTGTCTACCTAGAGTACAGCAACCCTTCAGACCTCTATAGAAATCTCACTGTCTATTACTGAAGTTTAAAACTCTCGAATTTAAAAAGAAGGAAGGTTAGTGAAGCTTCAGTTTGTTGTCTGGCAAGAGAGGGCACAAGGTGCTCTGCATTATATTCAGAGTAACTCTGTGTTACGTTACAACTCCAGCAGTGCTGAAGGCAGTAGCGTAAAGGGATTATGTTTAAACACGTTTAAAAGTGAGGAACATGAAGGTGCAGCTGCTGTTGATAATGTGCACCCAATATCCTTGGTCTAGGCCTGAGGTCCTGCTGGTTCTTTTACTAAAAGCAAGCCAGAGCACAGCACTGAACACAGCCCCTGCTGCAGCCCCCATGCCCTGGCTGGAGGGGAACAACGATATTTCTAAAAATCACCTTTCCCTGACTGCTCTTCTTGCAAGCCATCCTGTCAGAGACCACCTTCATTTCAGAGCTGGAGTCATTGCCAATCACCAGAATTTCGTTTTCCATAGTTAAAGTGGAACCCAGAAACGAACGCTGTCCCAAAAGGCTTTTCAGAGCCCCTTTGCAGGGGAGGGAGAAACAAAAGAGCAGGAACCCACTAATGGCAGTAGTTGCAAGCACCAAAACAAAACCCATCTGATTTTTGAGATACAAGTCTGTAGGTTGTTTTTTTTTACTTATTCACTTATCATTAATGTGATTTATAATTAGATCTAATTCATGCAGATTAAAATTTGCCGGTCACACTGTGGTGTATTTTTATTACTGTAATACCATCTAAAGGTCCAAGTTCTAATCAAATGCCAATTTAAAGACTGGAGATTATTTTGGTGAATTTTCTACTTTCGTAGTAAGGATATTCAGTGCAGAAGCCAGAGACAAATGTACACCTGTACTGCTCCATTGTTACCAAACCACTTTGCAGAGAACCACACTGTGTGACTTTGCTCCTTTCCAGTGGAGTTTCAGAGCTCAGAACAAAGTGGCATCCTGTGACAAACCCCAACGTCTCTGCTGAAGAACAACAGGAGGTACTTGTCACAGTCTACGTGCTTTCAAAAAAAAACAAATAAACAGCAAATACAAAATATACAAGCATTACACACTATAAACTAGTTCTACAATAACTGGCTTTAAATTTAATGATAAAAAATAATACCACTGCATTTCTACCACCTGCAATCTTATATCCTTTCACTTATTATAAGCAAGCCTAGCAAATCTAACAGCTGTTGAAACCTCTGTTTTCTCCATCTAACCAACTGCTGACCCAGCAGTGCAAAATATTTCCCTGTTTTCTATAATTAAAGGATATAGTTTAATATAGTTAAGAGGAATTTTCTCAGAGCTGTCACTGTGTGTGCACGTGTACTGACAGTAGTAATTTCCTGCTCAAGTCCTTACTAATCTTACAGAAGTTCTTTAAGACAATCTAATGGAGATATTTTGACAAGTCTTCAGGGGCAGGGTCACTGGAAAGACTGTGCAGCAGGGCTCAGATGTCAAGGTGACAGGTACATGGGGACATCAGAGGCAGAGTACTCTTTACACTTTTTTTCACTTGCTGGACATCAACAGAGGAGGAAAATGCTTTTAGCATAGCACATACAAGCCAGGAGAAGCCAGATTAACTTCTGTGTCACTATTACTTGTTGCCAGAAATATTATGGATGAAGAAATAGCATTTTGCAATGCATTTCGAGAAACTCTTTCCTACCCCCTAGAAATAATTCTGGAAAACTTCTGTTTTCTTCTAGTGTTAATCTTTACATAAAGAATTGAGACACTTTAACAAAACAAAAAAAAATGTTGAAAACGAAGGCTCAAAGCATTAAATTTCAAAATGGTTTTTTTATGGACTTTAACTTGTGTTTTAATGAATCAGGTCTAGAATCTCAAGCTGTGTTGTGAACCTCACTTCCATAAAATGCTGCCACCATTGAAAGGATTAGTTAGACTTGTTTTAATCTTACAGACTAACAATCTGTTTGATCGGACAACATGGTTGTTAGGATTAATTTTTTATGACTATGATTTTATTATTTACCATTTATTTAAATCCTGCAATCTCCATTCTTTCTGTTCCCCTTTGTTTCCAAGTAGATGTATCAAGATCACAGTGACCCATATAATCCATAAGTCCACATAAGGCTGTATTTGCTGTTCCATGCATGAAAAAACAAACAAAATACAGCAATTCTCTCCAGCCAAAACTCTTTCCTTCTCCTCCCCTGCCTCTTTTTTTTCTCTCTTCTAAAAAGTTTCTCAGAGGTGGACTCTTGACAGAGTTAAAATAATTTTGTGTAAGCCAGTTTCAATGGAAGCGCACTTCAAAAAACCAGAATTATTTTCCAATTTTTTCAAGGTAAAAACAAGTGGTAAAACTTTTAGAGAGCTGACTGCTTTCTGAAAGCGATTTTCCAAGACATAAATGTGTTCTTGCTTATGCACCACTCCACGCCTGTGAATCTACTTACACCTTTAAACAGCTTTATTGGATTATGGCCATGAAGACTGATGCTTTAAGTCTCTCTACACAGAAGTCTCACTCAACTCAACAGGATATTTATCCACTAAAAAATAGCAGAACCAAAGCCATATGGCCTTTTGGCTTGGATTACAGAATCATATGAATATTGACTTTTTTCTCTCCTAAGAGTGAATTAACATAGTCATGGAATATGCAGTTCCCTAAGGAAATATTTGTGCCCAAAAGCTGGTGCTGACATTAAAGTCACATGGCCTGTTCTTTCACAAGTGTTTCTGAAGTAAAGCACTGGACTTCAGCCCAACAGTAAAAATTGTTAAATAATTTACAATGTAAATATTTAATGTGCTTATAGTGGTTTGCTTCGTTTTCTTTATCACAGAATTATAGAATATCCCAAGTTGGAAGGGACCCACAGGGACCATCAAAGTCCAAATACACACCCATAAATTTAGACATAAATGTGAAAAGAATCTTGTTGCTTAAAGAAACCAGTTCAGAGATCAGCTGTTCCATTATGTTGAGGTGGCTAATATGGGACCCCAGTAAAACTACTTGTGTATGCAATGATTTAACTAACAAACCACTGCCATACTGTACGTTTCACAGGCAGACGAAAAGAAATAACAGTTCATATTTCTAAACTGTTGGTCTGATTTCTGTCATAAATAAGTATATATCATTTCTATCCCTATGACTATTCAACTCTGTGGAAAGCCCACAGTTTACCTCTCCACCAGTCTTCCCCAATGCACTGGAACTCAGTGAGCGCCCTATTATGAGCTGGTAGTGGAGTTCTTTCAGTTCTCATTACGGAATGTTTTCAGAATGAAGATGAATGTTGACTTGTGTAACCCTCCTGCTGCTCTGGGCACCTGCAGGCTGCCTTGGGCAGCCCTCCTATTGTCTGCAGCATCTGCTCACATTTTGCCTTCAAAATTACTGCTTCTTCACATTTTGATTTCTACTACAACTCCTTAATAAAATCTCCATAGAGTCAAATGGTGAAAAATTATAAGTCCACCAAACTGACTTTTTTGCAATGGAAGATTTTGCAGTACCTGAAAAACTGCTCCACTTCATCCCTGGGTTTTTTGTTTATTAATATTTGTCTAACGCAATTAGGGGCCACTAAAACAACTTATTTCCCAGATGATGAGTACATGACCTGAAAACACCAAATGCTTGTCATCTAAGATTTATTCTGCCACCGTCTTTTAATTCCTTTCTGAATTACTTACAATAGCACCATCCATGTAATTAAATTCCCAAGAACATACGAGCCATTAAAATATGAATACAAGATATTTATAAGGTGCTAAATAGTCACACTGAAGACTGCTGAGTTTTACCATTATTGCAAAAAAATACAAGCCGTCACACTAAATTTTGTTGAGTTTTACCAAAAAAAAAAAAATACAAGTCATAAAAAGGTCACTTGAACAAAGATTATCCTATTCAAATTATTCCAGATGAAAAAATATGGGTTTCCCCAGACAGAAATGCACCTGCAACTGCATGTTATCCTCAATCACAGGATAAAGCTAATATCTGGTTTAGTGGTTTGCTATGAAAATTAAGTATTTTCTAACCATTCTCAATGGAGAAATACCCTAATCTTAAGGAAAAAGCTCTGCGGCCAGAAATTTCAAATATTGTGTGCCACGAGACTAATATAACATGAAAAATTAAAGGAACACTGTATGTTTAGCATTCATGCAATGTAATTACATCTTATCATGGAGATGTGCAGTATTTGACAACAAGCTAACATAATGCAATGTTTCTGTAGGGTTGGGGAGGGTGGAGGGATGGGTATTAAGTTTTCAACAGTGCTACCCAATATATCATACAAACTTACAAAAGCCCAGGTTTGGCAGGAAATTTAAACTGGTTTTCTGTCCCCTGTTGTACATCCAGCTCTTGTGCACATCAGCAATGCTGCTAACAGCAAACTGAGGCTACTGAAATGGAACAGCAAGGAAATTTCCTCAATCATATGATGGCAAATTGGTAGTCCCTCAGAAGAGTGCATACAGTAGGCAGATGAGAAATAAATTAGATTTTTTTCTTTTTTTTTAATAAGATTTGTGTTTCTGTTTCAAAAAATAACATCTTTGGACTAGAAAAAAAACACTTATTTTATATTTTCCTCGGAAGACAAAAGAAAAGAAAAAGCACTCATATACTCATATAAGTAGTGGGATTCCTCAGGGACCATTAATGTATTTTTCCAGAACAATTCATGGATCTGGAGACAAAAGGGGATGTGCTTTTGTTCAAAAGCACTGGCTATTAGCCTAATAAAAGCATTAGCTCTTCTACACCTGGACAAGGTTTTATCTTCAGACTGCTACAGCTACAACCACTGGCAGTAAACCCTCATGCTAAGACACAACTTTGTCCTAGGAAAGGACCAGGTTTTGAACTTCATGTAGGTTTAACTTACCCAGAGAACAAGAGTGTCCCTGCCCATGGCAGGGGGGTTGGATCTTTAAGGTCCCTCCCAACCTAAGCCATGATTCTATGATATATGTTTTCCTGGGCACATTAATTGGTATTTTAGAAGAAACCTTTATAAAAAAAAAAAAAAAAAAAAAAAACAGGCAGGAAGAGTTGCCAAGCTGCAGAAGCTAACATTAAGCAAATATCAAATCATTACCTCATATTCTGATTTAATGTCAGAACATCTCAAGGAATACACCGTGTACAAAGCCAAACTGAAATTTTATGTATATATATATATAAAGGTATTATAGAAAATTTTGATGATGTTCAGGTAATGCTAACTGGGATTAGGTGAATCCCAGATAAATGGGAAAGTGAAGAGAAAAAGTCCAATGAGGGAAGCACGAACATATATCCATGAAAGAACATTGAGTTTAGTAGGACCTTATCTACGCTAAAATTATTCATTTTGATTGGAAAAACTAAAATATAATCATAGCCACAGATGAATGGGTTAAAGTAAAATGATCTAAGTAAAATATTCCAAAGGCTGCTTTTAAGAGCATATAAAAGGGAAATGAAAGAGAATTAAAGAGAATTAAAGAGAAAAACAAGCCTTAATTTGGTCCAGTTACGTAGTTACATGTCCTTTGTTTTTGCTGGGCTTTGGTTTTTGTTTACTAGTTTGCATCTGAAGAGACCTTTCTATAGGATTAGAATTATTCAATACCACAAAAATAAATGTAATAAATAATGTACATGACAGGTAGTGTAAGACATGAAACAGAAAAGGTACACATTTATTTGGGTTGTCTCTGTCTTTAAATTTAAAATTAACAGTATGTGCCTATACACAGCATCTGTCTCTCACAAAAAACCACAATTGTTAAAATGTACTCAACAATACCATTTTACTAAGCCACATATATCCAGTTTACAGAGTAAAAAGCTTATGGAAACCAGGTGTGATGACTACTAGAGCTGTTCCAAAATCCTGTTCATAAAGCACACCTAAAATTTCCGATTTGCTCCTTAAAACTGTATTTAAAAAAGCAACATTGAATAATTCTGTGTTGCAGGGAGACATTGCCATTCATTCTTCTGTTACTAGTGCAGCAGCTGCATTTGTCTCTTCCTGTCATGACAGCCTTGCACGGCATGGACACGATATGAAAATACCATTTTACATTTTCTATTACTTTCTTTCCTATTACTTTTCCTCGGCGCCACATGGAAATTCGCATCAATGTCTAAATGAATTACAGCCTACAGGTAAAACCTGCCAATTCACAAACTTCTCTGAGTATCTACCCACATCTACAGAATGATTTAGCAGTGGAGGTGGCAGAAACCCTGTCTTATGACAACTCCATTATTTTCACAAGGTATTTATTAGTGCAGCATGAATAGATCCACAAGCACATAGCTATGAGTTCTACAGTTCTGTCAAACATCTACACAGACAATCTTTGCAGCAAAAGAGTAGAGGTACCAACGTAGGAACATCTGGTAAAAATGTTAATAGCAGTAATTCTTCTGCATAAAGGGGCTGACACAATGTTTGAATGCCTATCAGAACCCACAGGAAGTGCAAACAGGGAACAGAAAGTATTAAAATTGAAGTTTCAGAAAGGGGCTTAAAAATAGATGGCTTCCCAGTAGGACTAAGGACTCCTCAAAGATGCCTGAAGTGTCAGAGGTTGTCAAGGAAACAAACTCCTTCCAGAAAGAAGTTCTCTCATCCAAAGAAGCTGCGGATGCCAGCACCCCTGGAAGTGTTCAAGGCCAGGCTGGACAGGGCTTGGAGCAGCCTGATCTAGGGAAAGGTGTCCCTGCCCACAGCAGGGGAGTGGAACTCGATCTTTAAGGTCCCTTCTGACCCAAACCATTCCAGGATTCCATGATTCTAGATAAGGGAATCATCTGGAATCAGCAGACAGCCTTTCCCCTTCCCACATCACCCTGATTACAATCACTACATGTCCAATACCACAGTGTATTATGGAAGTAACCAATGCAGAGGAGTCATCTATGTGAAACAGTGTCATGCCATCCAGGAGTTCCCAGTCCCACTGTAGCAGGAGAAAACACTACTGATTCATTCATTTAGGATTCTTCTTAAGAGTTGCAAAACATGATCCAGGAGATGGCATTTCTTTCCAGCCAAGCAAGTCTTTGCTTCCTTTGGTTTTGAGACCACTCTCCTATACTCAAAAAAACCTATGGATTAGACATACTGGAAAATAATAAATCTTCTAAGACAACTGCAAAACAATTGTAAAGTAAGATTAAAGTCTTTCCACTCAAGACAACTATATGTTGGACTGAAAACTGATTCTAAAAACTGAATTTTAAGTCATTTGTTCTACCATTGCTGCAAGTAACAAAAGGAAGCAGTGTTTAGAGTTGTAGGAAAAAGTTTCTTCAAGTGTAAAGGAATTCAGAAAACAGCTTTGTGTGACTGCCTTTGACAATACCTGAACCATGAACAGATATCCCATTCTATTTATAGAGTAGAATTTATAGTGTCTGTGCACTATAATCTCTCTAAATGCACATTCCACAGGAAAGAGATGTGCTGTTTAGTTTGCACACACAAGGTATTTATGAGGCCGTGACCCTTCAAGTGCACACTCCACGTGCCCCTCATCGTGCCAACAAAGACAGGAGCTTGCATGTACAGTGCCAAAGTGATTCTCTGCAAAGATGCTGAAGGAACTAAGGGATCAGAAGTAGCCTGGGCTGTATTAACAGAGTCCTTGCCAGCAGGTCAAGGGAAGTGAGTATTGTTCTTTACTTGGAGCTTGTTGAAGCACATCTAGATAACTGTGGCTAGTTTGGGGCCCCCTGATGCAGGAAGGACACCATTAAGCTGTGGAGATGTAAGTGGAGAGCCATCAGATTGCCAAGGGGGTGGAGCACTGCCCCTTAAGGACAGCTGAGAGAACAGGGCTTGCTCAGCCTGGGGCAGATGCAGCTCTGGGGGCACCTCCAGTGGCTGCAAGGAGGTCACCAACAACAAGAGCCAAGGTCTGCACAGCAGGGCATGGTGGGAGGACAGAGCCAACAAGCATAAATTGAAAAAGAAAGTACAGGTTAGGTAAAAGTAAAATGTTTTTCCCCAGGAGGACCCCCCAGCAGTGGAACAGATTGCCCAGAGAGACTGTGCAGTCTCCATCCTCAAAATATTCCAAGCCACAACTTCATCCAGCTTTATCTGGCCCTGAGCAACCTCATCTGACCCCCAAGCTGATCCAAGCTGAGCAGTAGGTTGTACTAGGACTCTCATGAGGTGTCTTACAGAATTATTCTGTAATTCTGTTTATCACAAAGAGAAAAAAGGAGGACCCGGTAGTAATAAATAAATCATTGTGACATTTTTGTGACATATAAAATAATATTGCAGCAAAATTATTATACAAGGGTATAAAGTCTTTATATGAAGGTTCATAAACCATTCTTATAGTATGTATAAACACAATGAAAGTCATATGCATGGTAAAAAGTATAATTTAAAAATTTTAAGATCTAACTAGTTCCATTTTATTTTATTCCCAAAAAAGGATTAAGTATCACAATTAAGCACATCTTGTTAAAGGCAACTATACATTTTATTATTTAAGTAATGGACAAGCTTCAGCTTTTAACTTTGATTTTCTAACTAAATAAATCTTGTACATGCCAGAAAATTTTATAGAACAATTCCCACCAGTGCTAGTACTGCCTCTACTGAACTCACATTAACAATCCCAAAGGAAGCTCTAATTCAAACTAGATTCTTTAACTAGGAGCACTTTTCATTTTGGTCCCTGAGTCCATCATTCCAATTTAACTACTAGAACAGCAAATGTGCTGCAGTAACCTGAAACCTTGTTTTCATTACAGCAAACTTCAATCACCTAAACCCACCAGAAGAGGGCTAATTCCTTGTGTTATTTTTTCTTTAAATGGTGTGAGGTGTGTGTGCCTGAATGTTTTTATATCTGACCACTTGAAAACTGGTTCAGTTCCATCCCCAAAGCAGCTTTTTGAGAGCACAGAGTCATGTTTCCACATATATTTCCCACATTTGCCAAACTCTGTATCAGAGCAGACTCGAAAAAATAAAGGTCTTGGCAGAACACTTCACTTTCAGAGGACACATGCACAGGGCAATATCCATAAAGGACAAAAGAATAACCTGTATGGATCAGACTAAATGTATATTTAGTCTATTTAGTCAAGCATCCTTGAGGGATGGAGCACATCTCCCATGAGGAAAGGCTGAAAGAGTTGAGATTGCTCTGCCTTGTCGTGGTTTGGACCTTGTTTTCCCCCAGAGGCTGAGAGAAGTGGTAGACCCCAAGGGGTGGAAACCCCTAGAAGTTTTGAAGTTCTGCCCAATGGGCGCTCCTGCAAAAATGTAAACATATCACAGCCCGACCGGAAGAGAAGAGTTGTAGTTTGGTTGTTGTTGGAGAGGTGGCCATGTTGTAGGGCCACGAGGAAGGGGCTCTAAGCCCCTTGGGCCCTCTGGCCCCCTCCCAGCCCCTGGCTGGGGGGCTGCAGGGACCTGGAACAGCATAAAGCTGGGCTAGGTGCCTGTAGTTATGCCGGGAGAATGTTTTCTCCATGGTCACAGAACAGCAGCCGGGACTGACCAGAGAAGGTGGCAGAGAGCCAGGAGATAAGACCTGAACTGAAGAAGCAGCAGAAACAACATGCAGCACCGCAGAGAAGACTCCTGGAAAGGGAGGAGAAGAAGAGAGCAGAAGAGAGACAGAGTTTGGGGTAAGAGACTGTACCAGATCCCCCAAAACTCCCTTGGAGACCCTCTTGGAGAAGAGGGACATGGACTCCTATTTTAGAGGAGCCTTGGAGTATGCAGCACTGGAGAGAGAGAGAAGCTGAGAAGCTCAGAGAGTCCTGGAGCTGGACCGGGACGGCCAAATGGAATGCGGGGGGAGTTGACCTTGCCCCCCCCCCCCCCGCTGCCTGGAGACAGAGCACGGAGCTCTGCAAACGGGAATTTGAATCCCCTGAGGAAGGGACTTTCACGAAGATGCCCCTGCATTTCGTGATATGCCTGTGGTGATGCGAGTCTTGTCCCTGCTGGCAGTCCACAGGTGAGGCCTTCGCTTGGACCGAAGGAGAGCCGAGGGGCTTGGAGACCCCCTTGTGTATGTTGAACAGAGATCCAGCTACAACAACCCAGTTACTGCTGCATGGAGGACAGAAGAGGAGCTGCTGCTTAAGGACTGGAAGGGATCTGTCCTTCTTTCCCTCCTGGACTTTTATTTGGAGGGGAGAAGAGATCTGATCATTGTAAATACTATATGTCATGGCAGAGATAGTTGCAATCGTGTGTATAATGTGATATGGTATTTATTTGTACAGTCATTGTAATATATTCCCTTTCCCCCACTTTGAGTCTGGTGTGTTTTGTCTGGAAAAGCCCATCTCACATTAGGTTGAGATGTGGGAGGGGGGATGGAACTAGGGAATTGGATTTGGGGACTATCTCAAACCATGACAGCCTAGAGAAGAGAAGGCTCCCAGGAGACCTTGATGAAGCCTTTTAGTATCTAAAGGGGCCCTACAAGAACGACAGGGACAAAGTTTTTAGCAGGGCCTGTGGCAACAGAACAAGCGGCAATGGTTTTAGACTAGAAGAGGGGAGATTCAGACTGGATATAAGGAAGACATTTTGTATGAAGGGGGTGAAACACTGGCACGGGTTGTCCAGAGAGGCAGTAGATACCAATCCCTCCGCTCTACTTCCTCTGGGGGTACTGGTTCCTACAGGAACCTACAGGGAAGGGTACCAGCACTCAGTGGAAAGGTAACAGCTCCCTGCAGAAATACTTGAAAGTGTCACCTCTCATAACATTTTTAACAACCTCCCTCCTAGTAACACCACTTGCAAGAGTCCTGTAAGATGGGTTACGGTTTACCTCTACTTACAAAGACTTTAAGAACTGTTTTACTACTAAAAGCAGTGAAGAAAGGAGCTACTAAAGGCAGAAGAAAACATATAGAGAGAATGCATTGAAGTTATTATGAATTATCTTAAAACATTTTTTTCTGCATCTTCTATGGAGGACTCTAACATTGCTCACATCTTTTTTTACATTATTACTGCCTATATCTTATTTTTAGAATTGTCTTCTTTCCTCCCTCCCCAACAACCATTTTAATTTTGCAACTATGTCAGAGGCTTCTGTCATTCCTCCCCTGAACTATTAAGGACACTTAGAAAGGGAATACATTGCATTTCTGAACTATCCCTACCACTGACAATAGTGGTAGAGAGAGGTTAGGTAAGATTCAGGCAGCATGCAGAGGTACACACACTTTAAATTAATCTTCATTTGTTCTAACCTTTTCAAGATTCTTAACAGCTTTTCAGCTAGCTCTTTGCAATCCTGATGAATCACTTTCCAGAACAAATAAAAACCTTCCCGTTTCAGTTAAGTCAAGAAAGTGGCCAAGGCCACAATCAAGAACTCTCTAGTATGCTTTCTGTTATTGTTCTCACTAACTGCTTTCCCTGATCTTCCAAGTTCAACTCTATACACACCACAGCACAGAATCTACCCACCCTTCTCCAACAGACACCTACCAGAGAGGTCAGAGAGGATAAGCTCAAGTGTAGCAGAACACTTTGCTATTATTCTACTTCTGTTTAAAAAATATACCCTACCTGTAAAATGCGGGGGGGGATAAAGAAGTATTACTCCTTATGTTGTCCCTATCCTCTCTAATCCTATCTATTAATTTAGCAATACAACACAATCAGCACCTTCCAAGTTTTGGTTCTGCAATCAAATTTTAGTTCCATGGAATTGAGCTCTTCGTTTTGGTTCAAATCCTTGATGTACAGAGTACTGCTCTAAGAATGCTGGCTTTTAGTGGAAGTGTAACCTTTGCCAGGAATCTTACCCAGAGACCTGGCACAGTTGTTATTTGTCTATAAACTAATAACTAGTAAGCAACTTAAAAGTAATGCTGCATACTCTCTTCAGATCCTGAGATAATTTATTGGCCTCTACTAACCTAGCAGAAGAGGAAAAATGCTGCAGCATTTTCTCAAGATGCTCAAGCAAAGACTGACTTAACATTAGCTGACTCATCTGAATGCATGAAGAAAGGTGTAATACTTCTCTCCAGTATCTGTATAATACCTGTATCAGTCAGTAAATAAATTCAAGAACTAAATAAAACATCAAGCTACTACTCAAAATGTATGTCAGATTTATTGACACCATCATCTCCAAGCACTTGTGCCTCAGACTTTCCCTGTGTCACCTCCTGCAATGGTTTGTGAGTGTGTGAACAGTGCAGAGGAGGAAAGCAGCATTTCAGAGCACAGCAAGGTATGGGCTGGAGCAGACGAGACACTCAGCAGCAGCTTTGCTTAGTTACAGAAGAGACCAGAGAATATCAATCACCACCACCACCAAACATGGCTGTGGCACTCATTTATAGCCCTAGGCATTGCAAAAGTTACTTTAAGTCTGTAAAATCACTAAAAGACATGTTCAGAGAATATCCTGCAGACAGAGTCTGACAGTGAAATGGCTGCTGCGTAAATAGAATTGCTTTCTCTTTCTCAACATAGTATTTTCATGGTTAGCATTTCCTCAGTACAGCAGCATACAGAAAGATCTGGAAGACAGTAACAAGGCTGTGCCTTCTCTTAGCTTGTTTTGAGGTTTTTCAGTTCTTTATTAGAAATCATATACTAAAACTGAATCATCACTATGCCTCAAACACCTGATTTCCCCAAGCTTTAATTTTCAACCAGCACTTGCAACAGCCACTTTATTCTCAAATCCTTCCAGAACTGACTGTGCCTAAACTCACTGTTCCAAGCTAGATTTAGTACTGATTGTATTATAGTACCATCTCAAGTACTTTCACAATAATATGTCTGAATAGTAACTTTTCATATGTCCAGTACAGTTTGTACTTGTCTTCTACAAATCAAAGAGGATCATCTTTCTTTCAGTGTTAACCAACAAAGTTGCAGCTAAAATTAATATAATTGTTGTTGCATATGTAAATCTAGACTGAAGTAAGACCTTATTGCATATTTTGTTCTTACGATGTAAAGTTAGATTCATGGTTAAATTCATGCAGAAAAAAGAAAACTTTCTTACTCAAGGAGCCAAACGTTTTCACTATTCCACTGCCAGTGGAATTTATTATTATTAGTTATAAAAGTGCTGTTACAAGGATCAAAATCTTACCTACAGTTGTGTTCCATAATGACCATCTATAAAGCCCCCGTTTGACCTAATCACAAGAAGGCAGACTTTGAGATAACTGTACTGAAGGTCTGTACTGAAAAGTAACCACCTGTAGGCACACTCTCAAAACACGAAGAACTTAGAATACAGACTCATGTTGTAACAAAAGCTGGGTAACAGATAAAAGAAAGTATTAGAGCCTCATGAGCCCCATCAAGCAAGGCAAAGGTCTAACTGATGAGAAAGTCAGTGAAGACAGGCCTATATATCCCAAACAATTAGATGCATTTTGGCTGGGTCGCAACAACCACCTGGAATTCTAGAGGGATGAGAAGGGGGAATTCAAGATCAGGAAGGTCAAAACTAGGTGGGGGCAGTGACCTCTGCCATGACTGTTCGTGGTAACCCTTCAGACCCTACGTAAAAACACACCCGACATCTCCCTGTCTTTTGTGCATGGATAGACAAGAAAACAGGAAACGGTGCCTGTGGGGGTGGGATTGTTATGTTGGTTTGGATCTAATGCAATAAATATCTTCCTGGGAGCAAAATGAGCGAGTCAATACATTTAGAATGCACAAACAGAAATGAGGTGTGGATGACAGATGACAAAGGCTTGGAGGAGGAAGAAGACAGACTGAACAAAAATTGATGCAGAATGACTCAATAAGAAATTTAAGTGCTAAATGACTATGGTGAGTTAATTTAGGGGGAAGCTGCACATGGGTAGCATCATGCAAATGCAAAATATAGACTGCAGCTTGATGCAGAACATGTGCTGGGGAAGAGGAGGGTATGTGTGCAGGGGAGACAATACAAAAAGAAGAACTAAGAGCCCAACTTGATACCATCACACAGACTACAGAGTAAGAATATGGCCTCAGATTCAAGACAAGTCCAACAAGTAATCTGTTAGTGTATGCAACACTGATTTCTATCTTGAGGGTTTTGTTTCAGCTCAGTAGTACCCTCAAACAGCTGGAATCCAAAGGCTACTATTCAAGTGACAGAAACCTTTTGAAAAGGCCTTTCAAGCTCTTCCCTCAAAGCAAGGTTTTGAGCCAGGGGTGAGTGTTGAAGCTCACCTGGTACATAACCCTAACTGGTTACAGAGCTGGAGTTTCAGAGGGGACACAGAGATCTCTACCTCCTAACCTGTCACCACATGAGAAAAAAACCCCTACATCCTGCATTAACTGTATTTGGAGAGCAGCAAATACCAGTTTTCTATTCCCTGTGTGAATGTTCCATCTCCTAAGACACTGGAGTATGGGCAGGTAGTATGGGCATAGGAACTACAGCACAAGCTGAGCCTTTAGAGAAAGACAGCAAGAAAACACAACTGCTCCTGGCAGAGCCTGCTTTGGCTGTTGTCTGCAAGAGCTCCTGGAGCAAGTGTGCAAGGGGCAGTGTTCCTGCAGGATTTGTCCATCATTACCAAACATTATGCTCTCAAACCACTCTCCACTCACAGCTCAGTCATTTTGCAAAGCTTTGCATTTCACCTAATCTGATTTTGATGAAGTGCCAAGGCAGAGAGACATTTTATAAAAGAATTTATTTTTCCATGAGAAACCAGTATATGTCTGTCAGGGTTGGATCAATACAGTAAAACATTCCCTTCAGATAACTCACCTACTATAACTGTCATTTTCACCATGACATAATATCACTCATTAGCCACTTGTTAGTAATCAGAGCTCTACATTCCAAACTGTTATTGCACTTCCAGCTTGCATTAGTTCAGCATCTAAAAAGCAGGTTATTCTCATATTAAATTTAAAAAACAAAAAACAAACAAAAAAACCCACCCCAAACCTCCCACCACGAACAAAAACAGTAGCTCAGACTAATACGCTATATACTGACCCTGATCCTGTAAAAATATGTCAGTTGTGCTCAGACTGAACCTTTTACCTAGTCTGACATAAATCTGTCATAGTCTGACAAAAGGAACTTCAAATATCCACAGAATCTCACCTGCAAGTCCTGATACACCTATAAATTTTCACCTCTTAGATGGAGGCATGTAGGGTTGTCCTCCAGTAGACCCTGTACTAAGAGGTTTGCTCAAGGTCACAACAGAAAGCTGTGAGAAAGCAAATTTGAAAATGCTTACAAGACATCTATATGACTAGCTCTTTGTTTTCCTTCACTATTCAGTAAGGAAAATTTTATTATAATCTCCACTCCCTACTGCTCCAAACTATTTTACTTTGAAAGAAATCAAAGAAAAGAATGTCAAATTAAAATAGCACATACATCACTTTTTTATAGTGTTCAACAGAGGAAGCATCCTCTATAATTCTCGCTTTTTCTGTAGAATATGCAGACGTGTGACATTCCAGAAAATCAGGGAATGTATTTTCTCCTTCAATTATGGCTAAGAATCATGCATCACTTCACTCGGTGATGATTCCAACCAATAAAAACATACAAAGCTCTACATCTGGAAGAGAGCAAATAGCTGCATCTTGAACTACACAGTTGGTACTGAAAAGAGTCTGAAAGTGTTCAGACCATCGGTTCAGAATGGAGGTTTTATCTGGCAGAAGCGTTTGACCGTCTGTGCTGAGTAGAGGCCTTTGGACCTGGTATGTAGGCTCGTATGCTGTTTTCAGGGCCTCACAGAATCCTCTGTGGTCACCCATGTCTGTGCATAATTGAATATTTCCTGCTACATCGATCCACCACTTGTTCTGGATGTCACAGAGTTTCTGTTGGAGCTTGCTGCATGCGAGACGAAAGGCTGCTTTTCTTACGTGACAGGATGGCAGTGCAAGGTGTGCTTGGTGGGTGGTTCTCTTCTTCCTCAACAAGTCCTGGATCTCTTGATTGTTTTCATCAAACCAGTCCTTGTTCTTCTCGAAGGAGAACCTTCCCAAATCTTCGTTCGCGAAGGCTAGCCACGATAAGAGAGCGACAAAGAACTTGTCACACTCTTTGAAAATAATGCTCCTTAACCTTTATTATTCCAGAGATATGAAGTCAGCACTTAGACCTAGTCCAAACACAAATATTGCTTCTCATGTACAAACATGAAAGTGTTATGTTTTATAATATTTATAAGATTTTATTTAATCAATGAGGAGGAACTATGTGAAGCTCTGAAAGCCACTTTAGTTTAATGATGGCACTCATTACTCTTGGAAAGGAACATCAAAAACCTGCAAAATAAACAGCAACATGTTTCATTCAGGCAGTAGGTTGAATGAACGTCACCCTGTGATGACAAAGAACTCGTGGGTTGGTGACAGCACTCTTTGCTGTCAGTGATACAGTGTGAGGGAGAGGAGATCTGCATGGCAATGGAAGACTGAAGGGGACCAAACTTAACTAGCCTTTTCCAAAGACAGAAACCAAGCAATTAGACCAGCCAGCTACACTTAGACTCCTGAAGAAAAAAAATAGAACAAATAATGAAGGACACTATTTATTTATCTAGAAATAAATACAGGAATGAGTAATAGCCACCAGGCTGGTTTTTTGTCCAAAGCCAGTCTCACCAAATCAGCCTAATTTCTTTATGCTTCTGTTCTTGTATTCATAGCATTAGTAGCAAATATCTCATAATAGGACTAGATTTTGATAGTCTCATATCACTTTTGTATAAATACATGGGAGAAAAATAGACTAAATTTCTCTGGAATCAATAGAGATTTCTTTAAAGCAATTACCAATGATTCTCTGCAACTACAGACATGCATTAAATGATTTTCTGCAGGGGTCTGTTTTGGTTGCCTCACTATGGAACATAACTGGGATAAGAAAATAGAAAGGGATTTCCTGGGGAGGGGAGGTCAAGGAACCATTAGTGCACTGGAGGGCAGGATTTGAACTCACAGTGATGTTTATAAATAGGCATTTGCTGCATAGGTAGGATGGAGTTCAGGAAGGGCAGCACAAGTCATCACACAGGCAGGAACAGTCAGCTGCACAAGGGATGATTGCTAACAACCCATTAGGCAACACTTCACAGGAACTGCCTAAAAAAGTCACAAAGATGGTTGTGCTACCAAGAGAAGTCAAATCACATAGGTGTAAACAGAAGACATCGGAAGAAATCCTTCCATTCTACTTATCAACAGCATCCTTTAATAATGGGGTAGAAGCATTTGAGCCACAGGATATAACAGAAGATGTCAAAAGCATGACTTAGCAGGAAAGATGAGCTACTTGCAGAGAAACCTGAGAGATAGGCACGATCATGATAATACACACAAGAGCACAGCAAAGCAAAAAGGAATAATCTGATTCTTATTTTTATAGTAGGAAGTACAAGATGCCATGATCATGAATGTATTAAAGAGGGATTCAGACTAAACACTAGGAAAAAGAATTTGAAATGCAAGAAGAGTCAGGGATGTTGTGGAATCTGTCACTGGAGGTTTTAACATTTTAGATAAAGACAACGGTCAGCGTGGCTGGAGAGCACAGTATGCAGCTTCATCTAGAATAAACATGAAAGAGTTTACTAAACTCAGCTTTTTCAGTGATGGCATCTGTTAAAATACACTTGACAAATACTTTGCACTATCTTTTTTTTTGTTGTTTTCTTTTAATAAACTGTCCCGAGAAATCAAAAACTATCAACTCTAAATGATTTTGTCCTTTTAAGGCTCACCTCACTCCTGCTGCATAAAAGTGTAGTTTTGTTTGTTCCTTGAGTGGACATTGCTGTCTGGCAGAATACTCTGTCATATTGTCAGTTATTGCTGCATCATAAAGTATTATTCTCCTTAGACTCTGATCCCGTTTACATTCCACAAATTGTGGTTTTGTCCCACCTTAGAATAAACATACCATCTGAAGTAACAGTCTATTTCATTTGGGGGAAAAATCTGGTTTCTAGTCTACTGAAAGTATGGAGTTCTGAGTCCCTGTTTACCACTGAAATAAACTACCCACACATCAAATTTCCTATAGGAGACATATATGGCACCAAAGCAAATGTCCAGGTACAAAATCAGTGGTGTTTGCAAGTCCCCCATGGAATGCATGCAATATTCTTTATCAGCTTTTTAAAGTCATGCCCTTTTAATATTACTCACTTAGTTGTTTTTGTAACTTAATTCCAGCCGAAGACCTCATTTCCTTCCCAGTGTCACACTCTGTTTGGTACTGTTTGTTTTTAAATGACCTGGGGACTCCATGGTTGAACTTGAAGCATCATCCATCCTTGGCTCCTAAGACATTTTAGCTACATTTATCAGAGGCAAGACTAGACAGGAAACTCAGGACATTTTGGGTACAGCTAAAAGTAACTGTTTCATAGAAACAGCAACAGTCTGAGCTTTGAAAAGACTGGGGGGGAGCTTTTTTAGCCCTCTGCTCAACTCCCAGGATCCCTACAGGTCCCCTTCTGTTTTCTCAGGAAAGTGAGAGGCAGGTTTAAAGAAATCCCACGTCTATCTCAACCTCTTTACAGTATCACTAGTTTTATTTCTGAAAATAGATCACTGTTTCAGAACTCCCCCCTTCTAATATCAAAGTTTTGAAGGGGTTTTGCTATGGGCACCTCAGATAATAGTTTGAGTCTTCTTATCTTGGAGGCTGAAGACTTTACATACTAACTACTTAGATCCTTCACAGGCTATATAAAAAGGGGGAAGATATTATTTCTCATAATTCTCATTCTAGATGCAAAAATAAACCAGAATTCTGCCCATTTCCCCCAAATTCCAAAACATACTAACTCACAGGAGAACATTTCAAAGACGTGTGAGACAGCAAGACCTTCATGACTGCATTGTTGGTAGGATTTGAGCAACTACTTCACTCCTTGTACATTTGGAAGACAAAAATATACTTCCTTGTCTCTTTAAATTTCATCCATTTATCACAGCTGCAGAAAAAGCAATTAAGTGCAAATTGTTCCTCCGAGTTTTGGATACACCCTCATTGGTCCAAAGAGGAATCCCATGCACTCTTCAGTTTGCCAGTGTTTATACTTTCAGCAGCAATTTCAATACATTTTTAGAATTAGAGTGCTCCTTTATAATAACACTTTTAATTACTTGGTAAAAATCGACTTCTTGTTATTCCCTCAGCACACTAAGGTCAGGCTGGATGAAGCCATCAGCATCAAGCAGCTTTGGCATTAACAACAGAACAGTTATCAGACACATGGATGCAAATGTGACCAACTATACAACTACACTTTCTGGTTTTCCCCCTGAAGTTTCTTGTATATTTTACCTAATTTTGATGCTCAGATTTTTAAAAGTAAAAACACTATATATGAGAAGACCAGAAAAACCCTCCCCCTGCTCCCTGAGCAGCTGTACAGTGAGCTCACCAAATCTCCATATCATGGGCCACACACACCAAAATAAAATCCACACCAAACACAGAAGCTGCCAAACCATTGTTTTTAAAAAATAAGTTCTCTGTTTTATTTTCCCAGAAAAGTTTTTTTTCCCTCAGAGGTCTAGTTTCCATGCAGAGACAGAAAAACTGCACGCAGTGAGATACAAATTGTTTGCAAATTAAAATCGTGCAAGACTGCCACTACAGGCAGGCACGTCCAACTGAAAAGCCGAGCTGGAAAACGATGGCACACACTGTGGCAAATGTGGAGGGGGGATACAAAAGTCTTCCTCCCTACCACCCTGAATATGGATAAAAAAATATAAACAGGGAATATCAGCACTTTCAGGTGGGCAGGGAGAAGGAAATCCTCTTCACCCATTAAGGAAGCCACACAGATACACAGGACAGACAGAAGCAATGGTCGAACGACAGAACTATAATCACGGAATTACTAAAACACATCAGGTGCCTCAAAACAGAACTGTCATAATTTTTCACTCTCTTAGACACTGAGACTGATTTGTTGTTTGCTTTTTTTAAAATGAATGCATAAATCAACTACTTTAATTACACAACAGCATGATAGATAGTTGTTCTTACGTCAAGGGATAATAAGCAGCTAGAATACTGGAAATACAACCTATACTCTCATTTTATAATCAATATTGTGTGACTAAATATTAAAGGAGGAAAGGAGACAAGGCATTTTCAGAAAACTAATGGGAATCAAATGCCTATATGTCCTTAAAATTACTCAAGAGTGAAGTCCTAGGCTTCTTTGAAAAATCCTAAACAAGATTTCACTACATCCAACCCTGCAAATGTTTGTACAGTGGCAGAGTGGTAAATACAAAAGTAAACAAATTCACCCATTTATTAATCCAAGATAGCAATTCAAAAGACATAATTCTGCCTTTACCCTCAAATACACAACCAAATGCACTGTCATTCCTAAGTCTAGAGAAAAAAAGAAGTGAATTCTCATTCAAATTCATTAAATAGCACAAGCCATAAAAATTTCCTAATTCCTGCCCGTTTGATTTGCATCTCAGTTACTCCATATCTTTTAGAAAGGCATGGATAAGGGATATAAAGGCTACAAGCAATGATTAATGTACTGCACCTCTTAACTAAGCCATCTCTGTAGTTAATTGTCAATTGCTTTCTTGTTTGAATTTTTCTGACTTCCATCCATTGGATTTTCTCATATTTCTGTGTACTAGAACAGAGCTTTAATCAAGTACCTCTATTTCTGACATTTCTAAGCCATAACTTTTTCCAGATAAGCCCCACGACTGAGTTCTTTACGTTTTCTATCATTATGCTTGTTTTCTTAACAACAAATAATTCCCCCTGAACTCCCTCCAAATTTCAGCATACTTTGTAAACCGTTTGCCCCACGAGTCTTCACACGTTCACCCTCTCAATTCTCTCCCCCCAAAGTTTTGAACAATCAAAGGCAGAGAATAAAAGTGCACTCGGTCCATTTTAACAAAAAGAAATATCATTTGACTGTAGGCGTAAGTCTGCATTCAAAATTAAAACTTTTAAAATGCAAATTTGGCCTGTATGGTCATGAAGACAGGTAACAATGGGCTAATGTGAAGTAAAACAGGCAGTGGCTCTGCTCCATCTCCTGGAAACATTATTTCCCATAAGCATCTTTGATACAGCCCTTAACTTCTTGAATTTCTAACACAACAGTCATCAGAAAGCAATCCTAAAATGATTTTAAAATGGAATAACGAAAATGGTTTCACATAGATTCAGAACTTTAACACACAATTACCTTGAGGGAATACAACCAAAACCAAAATCAAATCAAATAAGGAAGCTTTAAATTAGCATAGCTTTACAACAGGATACTGTTTTTGTGTGTGTACACGTACTAAAGTCCTGTTGTCAACAGTTAGATGACCACACTGGTGGAGAATTCTAGGCAAAAACTAAGTTTTGGATTACAGCCAGCAGCACCCTAAAGGCACTGTTAACCCTGAAACCAGCAGCAACTGTGATAATTTTTCAGTTTGACAGGTGCTAAATACCATTGGATTTGATTATAATTCCATTTTTATTGTAGCTATTGCCCAATATTCCTGAAATGACCTTACAGTAAGATAATTATAATGAATAGCCTTAAACCAGTACTGTTCCAGCTGAACAATATATGGACCACTTCCCTTCAATAGGAACAAAGACACACACAAGAAAAAAGGAAGCCTGCACCTACTACAGTATTCCAAGAGCAGTGTTGGGATCAGAGTCCTCTCTTATCCCCAAGTGCTTTACCATTTTGTCCTATCTCATTTCCCCTGTAATTATTCATATTGCAGATGTGTTAATATTTAGGTTAATCCAAACCCATGTAAAGCTGACTTAGCTCTTATTGGAAACATTCCAAAAAGTCACAGAGCAAGAGAATAGTTCTACTACTCACTGTGGCATGGAGCTATTCTTTTTTAGTCAAGTCTCAGAGATGAGACAGTATCAAAGAAATCAAAAGCTTGTTTTAGTTCAAAGGAGTTGCCAAACTATCTCCTGGACAAAAAAGAAAAACATTTCTGAGAGACAGGAATCTCCTGGCAGGCTTCAAAATGGCAGCCTTGCTATAAACTGATGTTCCCAACCCAAAGGAATTTCTCTGGCACATGCAACACAACTCTGGAAGCACACAGAAAGATTAGGTCACCATAAGTTTCATGGATGAAGGGACATCCATCTGGATTGAGGAGAGAGAGCAATAAGCAAGCAACTGAGCAACAAAATATTGAGATCACCAAAAAGCAAGGAATTTTAAGTCAGTTTAACACACTGAAGCAGATTAAGCACACTGGGAGTCCTCTACAGACAGCAACAGTAACAAGATGTGACATATAGAAGTGGTTTAATACTTCATATCATGTTTGGGACACAGAAGAATGGCAAAGAGTATTGTTCAGGCTTCTTGACCAAAATACTAGATGTCATCCACACCATTCTGCTTTCCAACACGATGTCTCCAACTCCAAGAACTTCCCATCTTCCTGCTCTGTAACCACCAAAGAATTTCGCCACCGTGACCACTTCCACACCAGCTCAACTCAACCACATGCAAAACCAGAACCTGAAGTTTTGAAAGGCTGACCAACATCTGCTAACAACTTTGGGGGTTTAGTATAAAGAAAGGCAGAACTGCATTCTTGACCTCATTGAGCATTTTAAAGAGACATTTCTGTTGGCAATCTGCTGGCTATCTGAAAATTCGGGATGATCTACCAGTTAAAAACAGCTTAATATAAACCACCATTCCAAACAAGTTTGCCTCTTGTATACTGCTACCACTCATCGACGTGTGGTCTGTGCTTATAAATCAGAGTCAATGTGGGTCATTTGAAGCAACATTTAAAAGGCACAGTTTCAATTTCCCATCTGTCCTGTAAATTTTACCACTGAAGAATCACATTGCTATATTCCACTTCATGCCTTATGTCTGAAGAAAAAGGACAGAAGTGGATAACTGTGTTTCATTCAAAAGCAATATTCATTACTTTTAGTACATAAACCACTTATTTTACCTTGAATGGATTCATATTCATATTATATATAATTATTTGTCTCCAAACAGATGGCAGTTACTCAACATTTTGACAGTGGGGCTATGAATATACCCTTAAGCTAATATGAGAGTATATAAATTGTTATCAATTAAATGCCCATACTCCACAAACATGTCAAAAACTCACAATAGCTTCAGTCCCAAACCAGGGCTGTGATTTTTGCACAGTACTCAAAACAATTGTCTATCCTTTCACAGAAAAATCACTTCCTTATCCCAGCAGGACAAAATTCAAAACATCTTCTATACTAAATAGATGCAGCAGCTTTTCAAATCCCTCACTGTAGATTCTGCAGCAAGTACTATTGAGATATATTGAGAAAATCTTGGTATCAACAAGCAGATAAAATACTACTCAGCATAACCATATAACTACTGCTCAGGTATACAGTGCAAATTAACTAAGACCCAGGTAATCTAATCAATTATATTGATAGAAACAGCTGCAAGTGATTTGCTCCCAAGCAAATGAACTGTTTGACAACACTGACACCAAGCGACTGATTTAAGGAAAATACAAACCACAACAAGAAGTGTCACAGCATTTCTCCTGCACACTGAAAGAGGCAAAGTCTTATGTTATCAAAACAAAAAAAATGTGAATACTTATTATGAGAGTTGACATTTTCACATAAGCTATGTATAAGTGACAGAATATCCAACATTAAATACATGTTAATAATTCAATTTAACCTTGATCTTGCAAGCACAAGTCAAAGACTTTATGCTTCAAAGTCTTACGCAATCTAACCTCAGAAATTCATTTCTAAAGAAGAAACAATTAGTGGCTTGAATGTACAGTCAGTATCAAATTCCATTAACTTATGGATTTAGCTCATTTTTCAAGTAAAAGAATGCAAACTGTACTTCTAAGCACTTCAATAGAAGTGCAACAATAAACTGTTACATGTTAATGCAAAATTCAACAGTCTGCTAAGCCTCACTTACTTGCTTTGCCTGTCCTCCTCTCTGCTGAGAAATCACAACACAGGCAGTCCAACATCATACGCATTAAACAGCCTTGCCACCCCTCCTGCTGCCTCACCTGACAACCCTGCACAAAGCACAAAACCCTACTGACAGGACAGGGAACTCCATCAAACACATCCCTTTTACCATCCACCGGGTTTATGTCCAGTATTCTATGTCTTCTTACCAAGCTTCCCAGTTCTTACCTGCTGACGTTTGTATGCCAAATAATCCAGATTTTCCAGATCTTTTCGAAACTTCTGGTAGGTTTTCTGTAGCTCAGATTTACTGGATACATTTCTTAAAGATTCAAATGTTCTTTGAAACTGTGATGGTTAAAAAAAAAAAGAAAAAAAGAAAAAATTGTAATTCACACAGTTGCTGTGTTTTACTTTGTATTAGGATTTTTTTCTACTAAATGCTAATGTTATGGAGCTGTGTCACCTCTAACCTTTTAGATATCTCTGCAGTTTTGTTTTGAAACTAATCACAGAATGCAAACCAATATGCCCTGTTCAGTTAAATGAAGTCCTCTAACTTCATAGGTCAGGCTTGCATAAGACAAAACACTGGCAATCAACACAACCTCTACAGGTGAGTTCTTTCTCTATGCCATGTTACAGGATAAAACATATATTCATATATATTTAAATATTTTTTTTTTCAACTAAGAAAAGTATATGAAACTTTATACAGGCCGTGAACTCCTCATTATATCAAGCCTACAAGTAGAATTTATATATTATATTATAAATATATTATATTTATATATTATGAAAGGGTGCTTCTTATCAAGAGTAATTTGAAAGACCGGATAATGACTGTCGGCCGTGTGCTCACATTCTGCACAAAAGCTGTGACAACTTTAATTATACTTCATTATAGATCTTACTTTTAGAAGTTAAAACTTCTTTCATATCACAGAATATGCTAAGCTGGAAGGGACCCACAAGGATCGAGTCCAACCCTGCACAGGACCATCCCCAAGAGTCACACCCTGTGCCTGAGAGCATCATGCAAACACTTCTTGAACTCTGTCACTTGGTGCCATGACCCCTGCCCTGGGGAGCCTGTTCCAGTGCCCAGCCACCCTCTGGGGGAAGACCCTCTTTGTAATATCCAACCTAAACCTCCTCTGACACAACTTCAGGCCATTCCCTGGAGTCTGTCACTGGTCATCACAGAGCAGAGCCCAGTATCTTCCCCTCACAAGGAAGTTGCAACTGCAGTGAGGTCTCCCCTCAGCCTCATCTTCTCCAGTTGAACACACCAAGTGCCCTCAGCTGCTCCTCATATGGCTTTCCCTCAAGGCCCTTCCCCATTTTCATTGCCCTGCTTTGTACACTCTCTAATGTCTTAATATCTTTCTTATATACTAGTTGTGCCCAAAACTGCCCCAATGTTGCAGGTGAGGCCTCCCCAGGTCAGAGCAGAGCAGGACAATCCCCTCCCTGGCCCAGCCGGCGATGCTTTGCCCGATGCCCCCCAGGACCGGGTTGGCCCTCCCGGCTGCCAGGGCACTGCTGACTCATGGACAACTGGACATCAACCAGGACCCCCAGGGCCCTTTCCTGGCACTTCTTTCCAGCCTCTCCTTCCCCAGTCTGTCCATACACCCTGGGTTGGCCCATCCCAGGTGCAGAATCCGCACTTCCCTTGTTGAGCTTCCTCTGGTTGGTGATTGCCCAGTTCTGGGATCTGTCCAGGTCTCTCTGCAGGGCCCCCCTGCCCTCGAGGGAGTCAACAGCTCCTCCCAGTTTTGTGTTGTCTGCAGACTTGCTCAGTGTCCCTTCCAGTCCTGCATCCAAGTCACTGATGAAGATGTTGGAGAGCACAGGCCCCAACATGGAGCCCTGCAGAACCCCACCAGTGACAGGTCACCAGTCTGGTGTCCCCCCAGTGACTGTCACCTTCTGTGCTCAACCCATGAGCCAATTGCTCACCCACCACACGATGTGTTTATCCAGCTGTGGGCTGGACAGTTTGTCCAGAAGGATCCTGGGAGAGACAGGATCAAAAGCTTTACTCAAATCCAGCTGGCTTCTCTTGATCGGCTAGGTGGGTTACCTTGCCATAGAAGGAAATCAGGTTGGATAAGCAGGACTTTCCCCTCATGAAGCTGTGCTGGCTGTGAACAATGACTGTCTTTCAGGTGTTTTTCAATACTTCCCAGAATAATCTTCTCCATAACTTTTCCAGGCACTCAAGTGAGACTGACAGGCCTCAATCACAGTAGCAGTAATTTCTGGGGTCCTGCTTCTGGTCCTTCTTGAAAATCAGGACAATGTTTGCCAGCTTCCAGTCATCTGAGACCTCTCTGGATTCCCAAGACCACTCCAAAATCATCGAGAGGTTTTCCGATGACATCAGCAGCTATTTGACGATTCTGGGACGAATCCCAGCAGGCCACATAGATTTTCAGGGATTCAGCTGGAGCAGCAGATCCCACACAATTTCAGGGTCGACTGGAAGTGTCTTGTTCTCACACTTATGGTCCTCCAGCTCAGGGCACTGATACCCCCTTGGTCCATCATCCATGTTGAAGACAGAGGCAAAGAAAACACTAAACTCCTCTGCTGCCTGGGAGGTGAACATCCTGATCCTGGAACAGGCCAATGATATTTCTATACTGCCTATTTCCATTAATATATTTGAAAAAACTCTTTTTATTGTCTCCCACATTTCTGCTCACATACACTATTGTTAAAAATAGGACTGATATTTTTCAAAGAGATGCACAATACCAGCCCACCTGTAGGACCTGTAACAGAGAGGCAAAGATTTGTGTGGAAGGAGAATTGGAGGTCCAGCTTCCTTTCTACCTTCAAGGAAATCATGAACCTTCTCTAATTTTCTCTGTTTCCCTATCTGTAAATAGTCTTTTTCACCTCACAAGTATGTGACAGCTGCAAAGCTCTAAGCAGTTCAGAAATATTTTGTTATCACAGTGATTACCATCAGGAGCAAGTCTATAAACGTTTATTTATTTACATCTATATAATCAAGAAGAACTACATATCTTGTAAATCCTCCAAAACAGTGACTTAGCTTACTGGTTACAGGCCCTGTAGATGAATTACCCACTGTAAGCTCACATGTGGTACTGATGTTCAGGGAATGAGGCAGAAGACCAAAAGTAATGGACTGCTTTCCAGTCAGTTCTGGAAAACCAAGCACTTCAGAAGTAACTACAGCAACCACTTCTCTATACCTTTGCTAAAACTACAGTCACTGAATTGGAAAAATGAACAACAGCAGCAGAAGGGAAAGAAAAAAACCAAAGCCAAACCTCTACTCATCTTCAGTCCCTTCAGTCCCCCCTTACAGTCAGCAAGCTGACTACAGAACTGACAGCTAGCGCTGATCATAGATGTAGAGTGCTCCAGTGTGACCTATTCCATGGGCATTTGACTGAGCTCAAGCCCAAGCTGTATATGCTGTTGAACAGCCACTAGGTAATTCCTCTTTGAGGATAATAAGCAGCTGCAGTAGATTTTCACTGATGATTTACAACACACACCCTGGAATCATCAGGCAAGGTAGCATTTCATGTTTGCCACGCTGCAGTCTTCATTTCAGTCTCACTGCTCTCATAACCAAAAATCAAGTTAAGGCAGTGTTTATAGCTATTTGTAATTTATTTTACTCTACCTCCTTCAGCACCACTAGAGGTTAACTGGAGACTTTCTAGTTGCATTTGAAGTGTTTGCTGCCAAAAAATGAAAGCTTTCTCACCCAAAGTATACGTTCCTGAATTCTGTAACAATAGGGGTGACAGAACAGAAACACCAACACAAAACTGCAAGACTCTATTTTTTTCCATTTGGCTTCATTATCTTCCACTTTTTGTATGATTTGTTGTTTTCAGATTTTCTCTCTGCCTCAGAGTTGATTTCCAAGCCTTGCATTTGCAGTGCTTGCTTTCATCAATTCCCACTCCTGGCTATTCCCTTAGGTTGAAGTAAATTTAATTACAACTGAGTACAGTTTAAGGTGACCAAAAGCTATCCATAGTGCTCCACAGTGCTCCCACTTTATAAGTGTGTAAGAAGCTACTCAAAATATACCTGTAAAGTTTGTCATACACCCTCTGCTTCAAACTATGACATGTTTCTCCAGAAATTAGCCCAAAGCTGCTGCACCCTCTTGAGGGGTTGAATAAAACAGGGATAAGGTCTCTAATGATTCCCAAACTCACTAAATTGATGTATGGTCCAGTCTTTTTTGGAGGTTTCTTCCTTTTTTTTTTATATAATCATCAACATGTTAGACAACAACACAGCTGTAGAATCATCATCATCATCATCCTTTTAAGAATGTACTTAATCCCATAGCTTCAATTCTTCATTTGGCAGGAGTTCTACTATCAAGCTCACTCACTTTCTTATGTCCTGAAGCAACCTAAACATTAATAATGCATTTGGCTCTCTGGAAAGAGACGTAAGAACCAGCACAAGCAAATACAAACCAAATGTGTTGTATGTGTAACTCCAAGGGCAACGCTCTTCAAAAAAATAGAAGGGTAACTGCCAGGACATCCACTGAGAAGTTTGTCTTTAGATGAAAGGGAAAAACTCTTTTTTACTCAAAAGTAAATAAAAAACCAAGCCATTTTCAGAAAACACACATATGCTCTTTTCACTGCCACCAACAAGAAATCAAAAAAGGGCCTTGGCATACAAAGGTTATCAGCACATGTTAAACTTAAAACCACATCTGGATCTTTCTGCGTCATTCTCATATCAGTGTGAACCACCACTGGTGGGGTGAATGGCAAGAAAACCTCTCTTATCTCTACTGTCTAGAGGTGAAAAGAAATACTAGTTGTTTTTTTTCCTCTCACCAATAACCAAATGTCAATAACCATAAGAGATTCACTCATACCCTTTTTCGCCTGTCACTTTTTCAAAGTGCTTTGAACAGTTTCTGAAAGCTGAGAAGTAGAAGTCCTTTACTACTTTTGCTCTCTGTGGCACTACTGGGTAACTACCTGGACTGATTTTATCTCTATGATTTAATCAGAGCTGCTTCTGTTTGTGAAGTTACCATAGATAACTTCGTAGCACAGATACTGCACACACAATTTCATAACTTAAACAGAAGAACATTATATTCCATTCACAAACATTACAGCATTCCTTTCACACGAAAAAAAACCCAAAACCAAAAAGTGTAGGACTAGAGCCAAGTACCCTGGCACTTCCTGTAGTCTCACAACTCACTGTGATGTCAAAAAACAGACATGAGCTCTGACTGCAGTTTCTCCTACAGTAAAGCCAACTAAGAGCTGAGAATCCTCTGTTGTCTTTACGAGCTCCTGATGTAGTCATTTTGATTTTTTTCTCCACTATCCCTCCACATACATTCAGGAACCCTGGAACAACTTCTCTTCTGTCATATGTAACAAAAATGAGACAATGAGTTCAAAGAGAAGAGGCTTCTGCACTACCCAGGTTGGAGCTTGCTCGGTCTCAGGTGGACAAAATTCTCTAATGGCATTCCCTTGGCAATCCTGAGAACCTCAACATGAGCCATGAAAATTAATGGCTTCCTAGCTAAAGAAGAGGCCAGGCCACAAAAATGTGAGATTATAAACATGCAGTGCAAAGTGTTTCATTGCTTACAATTCAGAAAGGCGGGAGGAGACATCATTAAATACAGAATACAAAGTCATATTCCCGGCAAAAACTTTACAATCTCCACATCAACAGCAAGAGGTGTGGGAGGCAGCAGACACTGTTTCTGCAGTCTGTGCAAGATGCTGTTTGACAAACCACACACCTTTAATGTCACTTGCCTGGGAGTCCAGCTAAGTTATAAGGACGATGTAATCAAATGGCCTGCTGCACATCCTTTACTTAGTCCCCTTCTACATACTTGGTTCAGATTTAGGGCCAATGCTACAAAACGCCAATCTGTTATTCAAGAATAAGGAGAAATTACTCTTTTCTGCTTTGTCTAGAGCTGCAGAAGTGAAAGAGTACTTGTATTTCAGAATATCAGTGCTATCATCTTCCACTGTGCGATAGCATTGAACTATTTTTTCTATTGGTGAAATATTTCTCTTCATTTTCACATGGATTAATACAAGTTGAATTAAGGACAAAAAGCAACTTTTACTTCCATTCTGACGTAAGGAAGCTGTTCGTTGAAAAATACCTTCCTGTTTTAATAATGTACCGGTTCTTTAAAAGACTAAATTACACAAAATGTACTATTTTAAATTATTCAGAGATGTGGTTGAAAAAAAAACATTCAAAACCTCTCAAACTCCAATTACAGAACACACATACTTATGAGAAAATAGTTGCTCTCCCCATATTTTGCTGTAATGGAATGGGCAATGTGCCTCCTTTGTAGAGATTTATGGAGAGCAGTTCACATAGCTTTTTCCATTCAGAAAATATCAGATGATTTTGCTCTCATTTTAAGCAGGTCTGAAGACATGCATTTAGACGATAAAGCAGACACTGTTTGTTCTGCATGCATTTCCTCATTTCTGCCTCCCAAAGCAAGAACAAGTTACAAAATAAATTTCTCTAGATCAGAATGATCTGTGCATGCTTGAGATACAAATAACTGTTGATCAGACAAGCCATTCTACTGACTTCATTGCCATACTACCAATAAATAATGTGCCAAGATGATCTCCCAAGATTATTTTCCCAGCCTAGAATTTGCCTTCCAATATTAGCACGCTATAGAAGGAAATTTCAGAACATCACTTCCACATTATTCTCTTATAAGCACCGCGCTTCAGTGGTAACTGTTGCTGCAGAAGCAAAACACAGTAATAAACACTCAAGGAAACCATTTAGCAATGTCCTCTCCTTGATTGCTTCTAAGAGTCGACTGCAGTGGGGTCCTAGTCACTGACTGGAGCACGCAGGCATTTGCACAGTCCAAGTAATTATTTCAAATAGGCCTCTGCTTGTCCAATATCCCACCTTCCAACTCTCTCAAAATAATTTTCAAACTTCATCACCAGACACAATATGGATTTCTCACACTCAGTCGTGCTCCTGATGACTTCAAGTCTTCCATGTTAACCTGTGTCACAATCACCTTTGTGTCATAGGTGCTTATAATTTATTTCATCTGGAATTTATCATCTCGCAGCTTGACAATGATTTATTTTTATGAGTTACAAAGCAGCAGCCAAGAGGCTCCTATAGCAAGCACAGAAGTGGATCCAGGTTCCTATTGCACTCAAAAGGACACTCTGAAAAGCCTAACTCTTAAAAGTAATTCTTTGGAAGCTGCTTTTCCTCTGTTATTTACTCCACATTTCAGAGAGCCACAGAATTTGCAAAGTGCAATGATAAACACTGCAGCCCTGATTAAAAACAACTGCATCCCATGTACCATAGACCAACGTCCAATTAGCAGCAAGAATCCATTTCTGTTGATTAATGAGAAAATAAATAGGAGTATAAACCAAAGGAGAAGCCAGATCTTCTCCAGAAAGACTCCTGTCACCTTCTTAACACTCCTTATGTTCAGAGATTTCTCTTGCCATGGTACTGGGAAGGCAGGAAGAAGGTAGAATTTAATCTGGCTACTGCCATAAAAGACAATAATAAAGGTTTCTGTAAATACATTAGCAAAAAAAAAAGGAAGGGTAAAGAGAATCTCCATCCTCTGTTGGATGCAGAGGAAAACAGGGACAAAGTACAAGGAAAAGTCTGAGGTACTTAACACTTTCCTTGCCTCAGTCTTTAAAAGAAAGACCAGTTGTTTTCCAGACAACCCAGGCCCCTGAACTGGAAGGCTGGGATGGAGAGCAGAATGAAGTCCCCACAATCCAAGGGGAAGTGTTTAGCAACCTGCTCCACCACTCAGACACACACAAGTCTATGGGCCAAGCTGATCTGCTGGAGGTTGGAAGGCTCTACAGAGGGATCTGGACAGGCTAGATCAATTAATCACAGCCATGGGAGTTGAACCAAGTCCCTACACCTGAAGTCTCTGTAGGCCTGAGATGACTTACCTCTCTTCTTCTATGTAACCATACTGTGTTCTGCTCAAAAAATGTTTAATGCTGAGGAATACTCTGCAGAAAAGGGAGGAACAGACAGCACTGGGCTCACAGTGTCAAAGTTCACAAGTTGCTTCTTATCTGTAATCATTCTCTTTTTTTTTATTTCCTGGCAAGAGTTTTAAATAACTCTAAGCAAGCATTTTATAAAGATCACGCTGTCTGAGGCTTTAATGAAAAATATGAAGACTTAAACAGTAAATCTACAAGCATGACAAGAAGAGGAAAGAGGCAGATAAAACATGTTGGCTCAGCATGATCTGAAACCAATTAGAGAAAGACAGACTGCCAATGCTCCTTGAATTAAATTCTCAAAACTTGTTATCTTCCTGTGTGCTCTCCTGATCAATAAATTCAAGCAATTCCATTAGTCTGTTAATTCACTTAATTAAACAATATCGAGCATTACTAACCATAATGAATGAGCTGTAATACAGCTCTGAATCCAAGGGCATGAGATAGCCCTTTGTCTGACTACATTTTTCACAATGCAGTTGTTTTATTAGAGATTTCAAACTCTAAAATAGGTATGGAAACTCAGATACAAACAGCTATTTATTTAAACTCTTCCCTGGTTAAAAAAAAAAAAAAAAAAAAAGTTGTTTAAAGAAGCAAAACCTTTCTTATTGGTGTGATGTATTTTTATTTCTTCAGTGTACTCTAAAACGATCTTGCTGTTTGCTCTGCACTCTCATGCTCTTAAAAGGCTCTAAATTCCACAAATGGCCAAAAGTGGACTGTGCCAGAATGTGATCAGTCACAGAGAGTTTGTACTGGCGTCTAAGATGCATCATTTACACATCCATTTATTCACGCTTTGCTTGGTGAAGATTCCATAGAATTCATAAAACAACCAAAATTCTCTCTGCTTTTTTAGTGAAACTGCTACAAAAGGCTCAGTTCTTGTTAACAAATGTATGTTTATGAACATGCGGAATGAAATTCCCTCCAGGATTACCAAAATCTTTCAAACTGACTGACCTGTTATTTCTACTTTTAAAATGTCACATTTCAGTATTTTTGTGACAAAAATATTCAGCATTTTCAGCATCATATTCTGTTTCATATAAAGACTTTATTACACAGATGTCAAAACCCACCCAAAGTCCGAGTCAAATGTACAGAAAACAATCCTCTTAGAGGCTACATAAACTGGCAGGAGGTACCTGACAGTCGATACATAAGCAGATAATAAACAGACTATTAAATAAATAAAAGACATTAGATAGATAAATAGATAATGCCCCTCAAAATACTTTTATACTGAGTAAGATCTAATTAATACTTTACAGGGTTCTTTGATGATGCTGAACCACTTTCTTCCATTTAATACATGCAAGCAAAAAGTTCCTTGGTTAGAATTTTTATGTCTTTTATTCTAGTATTATTTCATTTATTTACTTTAATAATTTAAAATTAACTTTAGCTCGGTCCTTTATAATGTCATTTTACTCTATGAAAATTATAGAGCTCAGAGATATAGAAATAAAAGGCAATGAAATTTCTCATCTCTTAAATTATAACAGCCATAACACTCATATCTGAAGAAGAGGATAATGTGGTTAGAAGTATTAAAATTTTAGAACAAATGCGAAGAAAAACAGCTAATGGTTTTTAAAGAGAGTTGATTTTCAAGGCATGTGAACATGCAAAAATCAAGAGTATTAGAGCTGATACAGCAAAGACAAGGTCTCCTTTCACACTGCAGTCACTGTGAATACAATGTCTTTTTGTTGGAGCAAGTCCACATTGAAGACAATTTGAATTCCTAAGGGAGTTTTAAAGTATAATGATTTAAGTTAAGGCTTTAGAAAGGAGTCAAGTTGAAATTCATTAAAATATTTAATTGCGTTCAAATCTGGCTGAGTGAGCCATGACCAAAAGTCATTAGAAACGGAAGGATGTTCAATAGCATACGTTGAAATTCTCTTCTAAGGCGATTTCCTAATTAGATGTCAACATAAAAAGACACCATTACAGCCAACACCACTGTTGGCCAGTTCAACAGCCAGGGCAGAGACTAAATAAACATGGAAAATGTAACAGCTCCAAGAACTAGGGTGAGTCTTTTTTACACAGGCATTATGGAGAGTGTTACGCCACACTAATTTATTCTAAGAGGTCATTGACAAATTCAGTTCTCACTCCTATTAGGAGAACTGAATTAAAGTATGGGAGAAGATGACAATTTAACTGCACTCTTTGCAGTGCTGGAGTTTTTCCTGAATGATACTTTGCATTCTTTCATAATTTTCAGTTTTTGTTTGTTTTCATTTTCAAATGGGAAGCCTGACGTGAATTATACAGCTGTTTGGAAATACTGGAACTCTAGCAAAGAAAACTACCTAATTTTAGTTCTCTCATGTAAAACATACTGAGAAGATCTTTAGAAGGGTGCATCTAGGATTATGAAAATATGTATGGAAAATGTGATAGGCTACCAATGAAAAATATCATAATTAGGAAAATTTACCACAAAGAATACAAGAGACACTGGCCACCTCTCTTACAGCTGTCAAATTTAATACATATACAACATATAAGCTGCTGCAAGGCAGTGTTTATTTAGCCTGTACTGCATCTCTAACAATTGTCAGCAGTGGATCTTTCAAACACAGTATTGAAATCCACACAACGTTGGTTTATCAGGAAATACTTTTCCTACTCTGATTTGGAGCCAAATTTTCATTCTCTTGCCCTCACTAAACTGAACTTGTTCAACATGGTCCCCTTTAAGTCAGTGGGTCCTCTTGTGGCATGAGGCATTATTAGAGATAGCACTGATTATTCACCTCTGCCCTGAAATATTAGGAAGTCAACAGAAATCTGTACTTTTATCAGTTTGTCAGACATTACTGAAGGTGTTTGGGGTAAAAAAAAAGTAAAAGGAAAACAAAAACAGGACAATTCCTTACTCTTCCGAGCAAAGACACACACCAGGTGGAATGGAATAAGCAGCCAGAGAAGAAACTCATTTCTGTGTTCAGGATGCATAATGCTGGCAAGATGAAAATCAGTGTTCAAAAAAGGAAGGAAGCCTGCTCACATGGGACACGACCACTGGTAAGTTTTATATGGAAGAGAAGGCAGAAGACATCCCTTCTGTATAAAGGGAGCCAGGTGGACAAAATACGACCCAAAACATCACTGTAGTGATATGTAGTGGTGAAACACGTTATTCCTTTGAGCGAAAAAATAAAGTGACTTTTAGTGAATATTTTCTACTGCACAAATTTTAAAGCTTTGCCAACATTATGACTTTCTAGTCCTCTGTCTGCAGTATACAAATACATATCTGGAGCTGGGGAGTTGTCAGACAAGCTTCTCACCCATCATCTCTCTCTCCTTTCAGCTGATCTCTTGCACAAAGTGACAGTCTCTGTCACAGAGACAGACCCCTACATACTCAGTTCTTTCCCTCTGTAAATATCCACATAAAATTCCCACCTTTAAGATTCTCTACAAATAAATTATTCCCTAGCTCTGCCACAAACATCAAGAAGGCTTTGTGCATCGAAAGTAAATAAGAAATAAAACAAAGAAATAAAGTTAAAATACAACTGTATGGATAACTACAGTTGGGGATACGTATCCATATAGTATGGATACTTCCCCAGATCAAGTATGTTGAGCTACATGCAGAAGACTTTTTTTTTTGGTCCATTCCACAAATTTCATCCGGAATCTACATTTGCCCCAAGTGCCAAAGTGTTACGTGCATGAGACCTGCAATTCTCAAGCACAAAAGGAATTTTCAGTGCAGGAAGAACCATCAGCAGACCTGTGGCTAAAGGGAGCCTGTGTTAAGCCAGCCTTTACTCACCACAGTCAAATGCTGCAGTAAATACACCACATCAACCATGTCGGCCAGAACGAGCAGCCTTGTGACAGCCGCGAGCAGGGAGCGCGCTGCCGGGACAACGGCCTGCCTGCGGGGCAGGGAGCAGGGATCGCTGGTGAACGCCTCTGCTGACACCTTCAGGGCTTGACCTGCAAAAGGAACACATACACATAGGCTGCATTGCAACACTCAGGGGGGAAGAAATCGTTAAAGCTCCATCAGGTACCTGGCAAGTCACTTGGCATCTCCTTGTTGCCCTAATGCCTTGAAATGAAGGCCAATTATTATAGATCATGCAGGATGTGCCACATTTTGAGTGGTGTTCCCTTTTTGTTCTACTGAATCATTTAATTCTGAAATAATTCCCTTGGCCTTCACTACTCTTAACCATACACAACAAAGCCAGGGGCAATATGTTAAACTTCTCTAGTCACTGCTTGTTATATTACTGTGTACTTTGGTGTCCTTGCTATTAAATAATTCCTGGTCACAGAAGGGAATCAAATATTGTTCTCCTCATTACAAATATAAGTTAATGGAATGAAAACTTCATAGACTCAAACATCTGACTGACACGAAATACGTGAAATCGATGCCATGCAGCTATTGACTGTGCCAGTGGACAGCAATATACTGCTCCCCAACGTGAAGTTTTAATTAAATTTAACTAAATTTAACAATAACAACAGTGACAAACACCCAAGTTTAATAAATACATTCACACCTAGTTCAGTCGTGCATTAGCCTCAACTATCATTAGCGAGTATACATTAGCCAATAACCCACTATTACTGACTCAGAATAACCAGCCAGGAGTGTCTCTGTGCACAGTAAAAGTGGTCCAAACAAAGCTGACCAGGAAAGCAGAGCTACAGATTGGAAAGGAATTGCCTAATTAGGAAGGAGTGAAAGTGCTCAGTTGTGAGAAGCCCAGACAGGAGTGAATGGTAAGCCTGTGAGTTAGCAATTGAATGGATCAGGAAAGAAGTGAGATATAGCTCAGCTGAGGACAGAAAACAGTGCTATTGCCAGGAATATTTAATAAAAGTTGGGAACAAAAAACAAAATTCTGACAGCACAGCAGCTCCTCAGAAACCTCTAATGTAATGTTTTCCCCCTCCCACAAACACGAGGCTGAACTGCATATTCACAGGCCACACATGTGATTATTTGCCGAGGCCTCTGCTATTGTGCCTTCCAGAAGACAATGGCTGTATGGATTTGCATGTCTCTCAAGCACCTGAGACACTTCAAAACTGCAAATAGTCCCAAAATCTGAAAATAGTACCCTTTCAACATGGATATCCTTAGCCACAAAGATGATTCAGGGACCAGAGCACCTGTCATACGAGGGAAGGCTGAGAGAGCTGGGAGGCCAGAGCTGTTGAGGCCAGAGAAAACTCAGGGGGATCTCACCAGTCTGCACAAACACCAGAAGGAAGGTGAAAAGAAGATGGAGTCAGACTGTTCTCAGTGGTGCTCAGTGACAGGGCAAGAGGCAATGAGCACAAACTGACACACAGGAGACATTTCATCTAAACATCGGAAAATGATTTGTCACTATGAGAGTGACTCAGCAGGGGCACAGGCTGACCAGGAAGGTTGTGGAGTCTCCATCCTGGGAGATATTCAAAACCTGACCGGGCATGGTCCTGGGCAGACTGTGGGCCCTGCCTGAGCCAGGGCATTGGACCACCTGACCTCCAGAGCTCCCTTCCACCCTCAACCATCCTGTGATTCTGTGAGCAAAGACAAAACCAGAAGGGTCTGAATATGATCAGCCCCTTAGAAATGAGTTGGACATAAACTGGGATGGCCAGTAGAACAAGTATAAAAATCACAACCCTAAAACAGAGCTATGAGATGTAGGCTAGGCAGATAGGAGCTAGAAGTGCAAACAGCAGAAAATGACAGCTCCAACAACAACATGACAAGAACTTTCTTAAAATACAGCGAACAGCATGACAGTCTGATGCAATTTCATCTATTTTTATGGTAATTCCCATCAAATGAATATTATTCCATAATTACATTTGTCACAAACAATGACACACAAAAAATGCCCTTTTAGTGGCACAAATAGGGAATTGGAAAGGTGGTAGTATTTATAATATTTCAACTATTTTAGACAATCAAATGCAAAGCAATTCAAAGAATCAAAAACAGGCTATATCATAACTACACAATTATTGGCAGGCAGATATTTCCAAGACTCTTTTCAGCACACACACATAGATGACTCCCAAAGTAAATGGTGTTCTACCATTAGCTAATCAGCTATTGACAGCTACTGCTGTGCCAAATGACTGCCACTTACACACATGCTCACAAAAATCTCTGCTTAGGCACAAGGAAAGGTAAAATCATGGTTCAGCCACAGGTAGAAAACAGTTGGAGGATTCATGCACTTTATCCATGTCCTGGGTTACACAAAAATTCTAGTATCAGCCTTTCCTTCTCTCTCTTCTCCAAATAGGCCTCTTTGGTTTTTTGGTGTTCAGCCTTCTTTAAAGAGAGTGAAGTGCTAATGATTAATGACTCCAACACTCGACCACCTGCAGTGACTGCCCAGGTGCTTGTAAGAGACTGGACTCTTATTGTTAAAGGCTCAATCAGCCCTGTGCTTTGCTAACAATTTGCAGAGTGGCCATCCAGGTCAGGAGCTGAAGCTGCACATCCAAAACCTCAGGCTATAAACTGGGTGTTAAACAAGATAAGGAAAGCAACAAACTTGGACTTGATCATCTCAGAGGTCTTTTCCAACCCCATTGGTTCCATGAAACTCTGCAAGGTGGGGTAGTGCTTCTTTTTCCTTACACAGATGACTCAGCTGAGATAACTCCCCAGAACATTCATACCTGGCCTGAAGGGATGCATCTCTTGTTGATAAGCCACAATCAGCCAAAATGGACTCAGCTGCACTGAAATACAAGACAGCTGCAACATCTTAGAAGGGTCAAAGACTCCTGTAGTATCCCTGACTCACAGTATTATATTATCCAGTGTAAAACTCCTCAGCCCAGGGGAGATACTGGAGGTGCTCCCACCTGAACCTGAGCACGTGTAACTCTGAGTTTTCGGGCTTCCCTGCCCACCTGGGGCCTCCACACCACCGTGATGGATCTGGACTGCGAGCGACACTTTGAGCAAAGAACATGGAAATTGCACCAACAAAGTTTCACCGCTGGATCCAACGGGTGTCTTGCAGGTCCTTCCAGTCACTTGAGTGTTCCCAGCCCTGTGCTGACTCCTGTCCCAGTTTCTCCTTATCGATTGGTTTAACCCAGTTTTATCAGTATTGTTATCAGCATTCTTCTTGGTGAAGAGTTATTGTTTCACTTACAGCCATATTTGGTGTCTCTCTTCAACCAGGGGCATTGAATCTGAGGGAGGAGACTAATGTCTGAGGTCTCCCCCCCTCCAAATTATCTCCGACCAAGACAACCCAGCACCAAAAACGTCCGAAAACTTCCACAGAAATTCCTTTCAAAACAAGTCAACCATAATCCTGTTAGCAGTCAGCTGACAGCTTGTGCCAGGCCGGCAGCAGGCATTGTGCCCGTAGTGAGACTGCAGCCACACGCTCTTGGTTTAGGCAAGATCAACAGAACTATGCTTTCTTATTTCTTTGAATAGATTGTCTTTTTTGTGCTAAATCTAACAATCACATTACTCTCTCTTCTATATGTATTTACAACTGGCTTTCTCCTCTCATTTTTTTTGTTATTATTTTTAGCTGCAGCAGTGTGAAATCCTCATGGAATGCAGCGAATTTTATGCCATTCTTGTGTCCTCCCACAAGGAGGTATTGTTGCCAAGAAAGTCCAGTCACCCACTCCTGTGAACTGCACCATTAGAGGCTGGTGGATTTACAGTTCCAGAGAAACACAGTTGTCAAAAGGAGCTCATTTACTAAGGGAGTGAGGGACATACCAGAGTCAGTAAAAAGAGAGTATTTCAAATGTCCCAGTCTCAAACTTGAGAGAAAAAAAAATACAAACAAACAAGAAAAAAAACCACAATGGTTTATAATACAAAATCATAGAATGGTTTGGGTTGGAAGGGACCTTAAAAAGATCATCTAGTTCCAACTCTCCTGACATGGACAGGGACACCTTCCATTAGACCAGGTTGCTCCAAGCCCCACTCAACCCAGCCTTGAACACTTCCAGGGATGGGGCAGCCACAGCTTCTCTGGACAGCCTGTGCCAGGGCCTCACCATCTACATAGTGAAGAATGTCTTCCTTACATCCCAACTAAATCATCCTCTTTCAGTTTAAAGCTTTTCTCCCTTGTCAAAAGTCCCTTTCCAGCTCTCTTGTAGGTCCCCTTTAGGTACTGAAAGGCTGCAATAAGGTCTCCCCAGAGCCTTCTCTTCTCCAAGCTGAACAACCCCAGCTCTCTCAGTCTGTCTTAACAGGAGGTGTTCCATCCCTCTGATCATCTTTGTGACCTTCCCTGGACTGGCTCCAACAGGTCCATGTCCTTCTCCTGCTGGAGGCCCCAGAGCTGAATACAGTATTCCAGGTGGGGTCTCACCACCTGGTTAACAGAACAGTTAACAGAACACTTACTAACTGTGATAACTCAGATTCCCACAATAGCTTTCTGTAGATGTTACAGGACATTTCTCTCCTGCCACAGAGTCTTACCTCACTCAGACATCACTGTATTCTGTTGCATTGCAATTATTTCACTGCTGCATACCAGGAAGTTCCACTTCCACATCTCATACAGTTCTTCCTAATGTGCAATCAGAGCCACCACACCCCCCCATCATGCCTTACATCCACCTCTTCATTCCCCCTTTCCCACTCAGGGACACCTGATCCAGTGATGGTGACGTCAGAAGCTTTTCTACAAGGCATCTGTTCTTGGTTTGATGAAAAGCATGTACAGCACAGGTTATTTTAAGGCATTTGAATATCTAAGTTCTGTCTCTAACAGAATTAAAGTCCCTTAGATGCAGAACACACACATGTACCTCTTAATGTGGGATGAGAAAGTTAAGTTTACTTTTAAGATGAGGGGAGGGACAAATAAGAATATAGTATAATACAAAAGATCACTTTACCCTTCCTTTAGTAAATGTCTTTAAACTCCCCATTTCTTGTCAGTGAATGGTAGTTTCTTCCATGCCATAAAAGTCTTGCCTCCCCTGTTTAATGTCAAAAGACATTAAATACGGACATTCAAAATATCAAAGTATTTTTTATAATTTCCTTTCAAAGAGCTGAAGGCTCAAAATGTAACTCCAGCCAGTAACTTGCTTTCAGTTCACTGCTATATGTGATGAAAGGCTTATCTAGGAACACACTTGAGTATGGTAATAGCCAAAGGCAAGAAACACTGACATTGCAAGAGAGAGAAACAACACAGACAACAACTGTTGTGTTTCTGACTATATATAGTCAGTAAGCAATGGCATTTCAGCTATGCCCACACAACTGTTTGAAAACCATAAACCATCACATCTTCACACAAATGCAAAAAAATCATTATCCTAAGTATAATGCTAGACTTTAATTCAGATTTCTCAGACAACATTTCACCACACAAACTATAGAACTGTTTTGTCTTAAAACTGATTAAATCTCAGAATCAGGACATTCATTAGAAGCTGATGTTTAGTGTCAGAAGCATTCATGGTTGAACAATGCTTCTTACCCCCTTTGCATTGGGGTCACTTATTTCACAGTACACTGAATCAGAAGGCAATCTTTTGAAATTCTGTACACATATGAAATCTGTCAGTGAGAATTTTTAAATATACTTATTTTGGGGGTTATTACACTATTTTAGAATAAAAATGTGAGCATGAGTACCCTTTAACAAAGCTTCACCAAATCCATTCAACAGGCAAACGTGGCAGTTCCTCAGTTACTGGGCTAGGAGGTTTCTGGGTGATGACAGTCCCCCAACCACACACCTTCCTGCTGACCCTGAGCTGAGTTCCAGAAGAAGGGGAATCAAGATGGGGATAGAGATAGGCCTGAAAAGTAGTTTCTTGACAGGAAACGAAGAAAAATGCAGAGGACCTCTGTATTAAAATGATCAGCTCAAAGACTGTGGTAAAACTTTGCAGATGTCAAGGAAGCAGACATGAGATTTCTTCAGGTTATATTCATCTGCCATTCATTAGAGCAACACCTTCTTTCAGAGGTCACTAACAGAATTCAACTAAATTTGAGTTACCAAAATCTCATCTACTGAGTGTCAAGACCAAACTGTAATCAGCAAAGCCATACCCATGTCCAGATTTCTGAAGACCATGAATCACTCGTGCATCAGATGAATTAAATATGACAAATCTTATCACTGCTGTTCATTTTAATCCTACTAATTTGCTCCTTTATTCTCCAAAATTATGTACAGGATTATCAGAAGCAGCTTGAAAATAGTCCCTTAAAAGGAACTTCTATTAAAGAGCTCCAAAAGTAACAAAGCAGCATTTTCACACTGGTGACTGACATTCCAAAGAAGTAAGGCTTCGATTTTCATGTTGCATCCTCAACTCACCAAATTCAGTGAGTCAGAAAAGCTAAAACTCACGAGGAGGGGAGAGAGGATTTATTCTTTCCAGATGTCAGGGTGCGACTCTGGGTCACATGGGCGTGACATCACCTACAGCAACGTTTCAGGATGCCATTAGACAGTAAATACGAGCTGGAACCACGTGCAAAAACTCCTAATTTATTTAAAATTGTATTAATAAAGATACACCTGCCAGTCACCACAGAAAAGTATGCCCCTAGAAAATTAAATATGATATGCTATGACATGAATGGCAGGTGACTGCACGCAACCACATGCATGCAATAGTTGACGACCCACATCCTTTCAAAGAGCTTGAAGTAAATAACAGGAGACATTTAACAGCAGCAGAATGTGGCTTGAATAACAGGCAATGAAGTCGCATGTGATGTGGCACACCACAAATTAAAAATAACACACGGCTTCAAAGGCTACAGGTATCTGCAAAATTAATGAACTGCTATTTTTTTTTTACACTTGTTCAACAATTTCTTAAAATTGACTTGTGCAGTTTGGCAAATCCTTAGAGAGAGATGGGTTGTGAACACTCAATTTGTCATAGCATAATGACAGGTGATAACACGGATTTAACATTCTTTTAAAATGTATGAGGTGTATATAATCTACTTTATGTATTATTTATTTTTGTATTTATCTCTGGCCTTGGCTGAGAATCAATAAGTAATATAAAAATATTTCACATTTTCAATTTATCCATGTATAAAAATCAATATAAAGGTATATATTGTATTCTTGCCTTGTGTTATCGGCCTGTAATGGATGGGCTAACATTTTAAGAGTACTCCAAAGTGACTGATTTTTCAAGAGCCTCAGCTGATCAGTGTGACAGATAACAGTGACACATGCTGGTCATAATGCTTTTAATCACAAAGGACCTTAAGGTATCTCAGACACCACATGCATATATCAAACTCTAAACCACAGCCATCTCAGGAGCCAGGAATCACTACCCTGAACAACAGCACAGATTCAGAAACCAGCCCAGCTGCACGGAGAGGAAGACTAAATGAAATAAAATAAATTTTAAAAATAAATTGATTAAATCACATCTTTAGTAAGAGCAGGGTGATACAATTAAAACATGCATGAAGTTGAACTTGTGATTTCTGCAGGAACACATTTAGGATGTTGATTATCTGACTTATTTGAGCCTGGCCTTCATATTCTCCCAAATATTTTGAGCATTTATGGGGAAAGTAAAAATCAATAAAGCCTGAAGGAAAATTCTCAGCAGATCACAAAACCTAGTCCTGTTCCATGAATCTCATTGGAAATGGGGAGATAAGCCACGACAAAATGGAATATGGCAAAACTCACCAAAGAGGAGCTGCTCTATCATGAGGGGATGACTTACAGTAGGCTACAGAATCCATCTTCCTCCTACTGAGGTCCCAAAACATACCTCCCAACAGGACTATTACTCTTTCCTCCCAAAGAAAATCCTTACTACTGCACAAAAGAGGGAAGATTTTCAGGTTTAGATTTTTCACTAAAAGGCCTTAATCCCCCATTTGGGTGAACAGCCTCTTTGCAAGAAGAGCATTAAAGCAAATATTAACTTCAACTTGTGCTTAACAGCCACTAAAATTGCCAAGGGGCATCCTGTATTCATTGAAAAAAAAATTTCCAACAACATAACTTCCACTGATATAAGTCTTTTTCCACAATGGGGCACAGCTTGCACACTTTACCTCCTTATAAGTGGTATCTGAGAATACACGATTAGACAACACAAAGTTCAGACATTTGCACATCAAAACACATTTCTCCTGGATATCCTACCTTCACTTTGATACCAGTGTTACATGGTTAAACTAATTCCTTGTGGGGCCTACACTGTTTGTCACATACTTACTCTCTTTCCTGACATCAGCAAGAGCTGCATGAAGTTCCTCTTTAAACACAGCTGCTTCTTTGGCAATTTTTTCTCCCTTGTCCAACAGATTCCAAGTGGCTTCTTCCACAGAAGCCAGCAAGACACGAGCTCTTTTGGAACGGCCCTTTTTCTTACTAGAAGGATTCTGTGGACAGTTCACTAGTGTTGTAACCTACAATTAAAGGAAACAAAAAACACAATAATGATGTAAGTTCAACAATAAGTGAATTTATATTGTTCTCAAATTAAAAAAAAGATATAGTTGAGAATAAGCAAATAGATTCCCACTGCTTTAGAGACAGGCAAGGTCAGCACACATGCTGAGAATGGACAAAACTACTGAATAAAATCTGACAGAGAATTTTACTCAATATGCCTCATTTTTGTGTTCTTTCTGTATGATCAAAGCAAAGTCATTAGAAATCTCATCTATGAAATCTCTCATCTCATCTAATAGAAATCTCTGATGCTGACTCCTGACACTGCTTATTTTAAAATTTGCTCATAATAATAACAACAAATTACTAGTGCTATCCAAGGAGGGTTCAGCAAGGAATCATTAAGGTTGGAAAAGATCTCCAAAATCAGAGTCCAACCATAAAGCTAACATTGCCAAGTCCACCACCAAACCATGTTCCTAAGCACCACATTCACATGTTTTTTGAATACTTCAAGGGATGGTGACCCCACCACTTCCCTTGGCAGCCTGTTCCAATGCTTGACACTCCTGTCAGGGGCAGAATTTTTCTTAATATCCAATCTAAACATCCCTTGGTGCAACTTGAGGCCATTTCCTCTTCTTCAATCACTTGTTATCTGGGAGAAGAGACCAACCCCCACCTGGCCACAACCTCCTTTCAGGGAATTGAGAGCAATAAGGTCCCCCCAAGCCTCCTTTTCTCCAGGCTAAACACCCACAGCTGCTCCTCCTCAGACTTGTGCTCCAGACCCTTCCCCATATCCATTGCCCTTCTCTGGACACTCTCCAGCAACTGAATGTCTTTCTTGTCATGAGGGGCCTAAAACTGAACACAGTATTTGAGGTGTGACCTCACCAGTGCACAATCACTGCCCTAGTCCTGTGGCCACACTATTTCTGATCCAGGCCAGGATCCCACTGGCCTTCTGGCCACCTGGGCACATGCTGGCTTATGTTCAGCTGCTGTCCAACAGCACCCCCAGGTCCTTTTCCCCCTAAAGTGCTGAATCTTCCATATTTCCAACTTAAGACTCCCAAGGTATCTCAGAAACAAATACTCAAAATGAGTACAGACACCTTTCCAAATGCCTTCTCTTCTTACAAGGGAGTATCACAGTGGCCAGAACTCAGCACCTCTGAAGTCTTTGGTATGCTCTCAACATTAAAATTGTACATCATTTTGCCCAGAATGTAGTTATACTGCAGCTTTGTCCAAATTATATTTTTTAACAACACATTTCAACATCCATAAAGAACTTATTTTCATAGAGCATCCCACTCAACATTCCTCATCATCTGAGCACAGCCTCCACACTCCAACAGAATGTTTCTGAATGACTATGCTCTAAAGACATTGCTTGAGCTGTCACACTATGGAAAGACTCCGAAAGGATTTTTTCATTAAGTTCACTGATGTTTTTTAATCCTCTGTTCTGTTCTCTGTGCTGAAGCATGGATAGTATAATCTTAAGTACAGATCTAACCCTGGAGCTTCATTTTATTAATGGCATTCCAACCACCAGCAGTATTGGATAGGCAAAGCAAGAGAATTGACTCTGAATTTTTCAGGTCAGCAGGCAAACTCAGCTAAGTGTTGCAGTGGAGTTGTAGTTTGAGCTGGTCTGTGAAGGAGGGCTCCACACACAGGCACAAAATGAGAAGTGTGCTCTCTGTGCCTCAGCTCACCCTTAGATTTTGTCCATGAATTCATGCACTCGAGTGCTTTTCATGAATCAGTACTTTTAAAAGTCACTGACAAACATCCTCTGGGAACATTTCTATAAACACATCTTTGAAAGATAAAAGCCCTGCCCCCTACGTCATTCATGTGAAATTTGGGGAGAAAAAGGACCATCCACTTGACATAGACTGCTTCAGCAGGTCCCAAGGGAGACAGCAACATTAATAACTCTGGCTCAGATTGTTAGAGAGGGCTCATGTATTTTTCTGACTGTAGCTCAAAGGAAGAAAATGAAATTATTTATTGCACATAAATCAGCCAGCTGGTAAGAGAATGCACTGGGAATAAGAATCGTTCTACCTTTTATTTTTACGAACCCTCTAACATCAGTTCTAAAGCCTTTAATGCAGTTTCAATGATCATATTTTTAAGAATGAGTTAAAGAGATTATAGGCTGATACTTCCAACAAGAAAGGTATCAAACACCATCAAAAATTGCAAGCTGCCCCAAAAATCTATCACGTAAAAGATACTTTTTATGTGTCTTAGGTATTTAATCACATTTCCCAGAAAATAATATATTCTATTTCTCAGATTTTTACTGTAGTCTTTCTTATGTAAAATGTCATTCTATGCACTGTTCATTCATATGTTGAGGAGGAAAGGAAATAAAACAAATGGGAAAGCATGGAAAAAAATAATCATTCCTGCAGGTGAAAACTCTTGACTACGAGACCCTTCATCTTCAGCATCACCATCAGGAAATATCAGAGGCAGCTTCTGATTTAATAGACAGTTCTTTGTTCATGGAGATTACAGAAAACAAGAAAACTACTCTGCATTCTCTAACACAGAATCCCAATGAGGAATGCAAAAACTTTATGCAGATCCCGTACAGAAAGAATTGAACCACACAGTAGCTCACATAGTGTGCCATTGTCAACACAGCTTGCACTGTAGTGGCAGAATACACAGTCAAAATGATATCATTACAAGAAAAAGGGAAAACATAACCCCATTAATCCTGCTCATGCATGACTACATTTCCCAGTCATTAACACCTTGTTGTCACACACAGCAAGTCCCCCAGCACATCTCTGGTAGGAGCAAAAGCTGTGCTAGAGGCACAAGGGGGTTTTCAGTCGTTTTCAAGCCCATGTGCCATCACAGTTACAAAGCTTAGTCGTGCTGCTGTTGCCTGTTATTGCCATTACTTATTAGGCCGAAGGGGTGTGGGGGGTTGTCATAGTTATCCCAAATACTGAGTTCCTAAGGAACTGTGCAGAGGTTCTGTCAGGCTGTATTCAGTTCCAGGCAGCACTTAGAGACAATCTTTTAATACTGCAGTAGTTCAAGAAACAATGTCGTGGTCCCCTGAGTATAAAATATTTGGTTCACTTTTACCTTAATATAAAAGTGTTTTTAAGCATCAATCATAAACTATCATTTTTTGTTAAAAATTTAATTCAGTGTAACTGCAATCCCTAGTCATTTGAAAATGAACTCAAGTGATCTAATGACAACAGCAGAACCCCTGCCCACTGTTTCCAATCTGAAGTACTGCTCATACAAACACACCCTGGTTCATCCCTTTCAGCACACAGAAAGAAAACTCCCCGTACCTAGCATAAAAACCAACAGCGTGCGTTCTCTGGGTGAGCAAACTTCTGTGGCATGGCTGACAGGGGAGAATAGAAGCCTTTCAACTCCCTGTCCTTCATCAGTCATCCAAGGGACTCCAAAGGGCATGGATAGAGAAGTTGCCACGTCCGAGGGGGTTTTATACAAAATAATGTGTCCTACTATTTTCACAGTTTCAAAGCGATCACCACTGCCAACTGCAGATTGCAGGGGTGAAAGTCAATCTAACAAAGTAATTTGCAAAGTTACTTCCACAACTACATCCTAGTGACCTCCTAGGCTGGTTTTGGCTTGATTTTCTCCAAGATTGATGCTGTTAACCTAATGATTGCTCCAACATTTAGCATAACTGGCTAGGGTAGACTTCGGGGAACCTCAAACACTTCCACTGCTTCTTTCCTGCTACAGCATTACAAGACAAATTTATTTATTAAATAAATAAATTACAACATAAATCTCAAAGTTAAACTGTATTCCAGCAGCAGTTGCTAAGTGAATCTAGCAAGAACATAATTTTTATCTGTGACTGGTCTGATTCTAATCACAGACCAGTTTTCATTTATTACCCTTCTAGCATCTCAATCACCCTTCACTGGAGTATTAGTTTTAACCTGTTTTTGCATTTTCAGCACTTTTTTGTCTCCTTCCACTCAAAATTCAAGTTTTCCTTCCACAGTTCTGTTCTGAAACAAAGCATTAAGGTTGAAAGGGGGGAAAGACAGCCCAAATCATATTCTCCTAGAACCAAAGCACTTCCATTTTTAACAGACTCAAGCTTTTCTAAGATTGAGAAGAGCATAGAAAAGGACAGAGGTAAGATTGCTTCCTTGGGCTGTGTGTGACTAATTACATGCAGGTAACCCAATATCTTTGTTCTACACACAAGGGAGAGAAAATTCAAAATAGCTGAAGTTTCAAAACGGATTTCCTTTCTGTTCTTCATCCTGTAACATATTGCTACAGAGGTCTCTTAACACTTTCTTAGTTATACACATTATTTGCAAAATTAGGTCAAGTCTTTGAGTAGGTCCTCTCCATTGTATTAAAGACCCTAAAATGCCCCAGAATGCAATTCCTCTCAAAATTCAGATAAAGAAACTCACCTACAGATTTTCAAGGCTCTTTTCTACTCTGTCCACTACTTCAAATATGAAACTGTTCCTGCACTGGAAATCCATTTGCTGTGTAGTCTACACTGAAACATCTACTAGATAGCACTGCACAAGAGAACATGTAACATTTACTATGATATACTGTGTGGCAAAAATGGAAGTGACTGAACAAGTGACCAAATCTGGAAGAAGGCAGATCCCCCTGGACAGATTCTGAGCCAGAATAAACTACAAGTGCAGAAGAGCTGTGTGTGTGCCTTTCATAATAATGTCCTTAGTCAAAGTTCTTCAGCCTTTTTCCCTTCCCTCCTATTTTCTGCAATCCTAAAATACCTGAATTATCAACGGTTCCAGTAATTTCTCCACTGTAAATGTCTGGATCTGCAGATCCCGAGGATCAATTTTCAGCTTAATGTTTGGCACTTTGGTTGACATTTCACCTAGGTACAAAACAACAAAAAAAAGTGCAGTAAGTAATTATTAGCCATGACTGCAAGTCTCATTGCCCTCTGTCAGAGCAGAGAGACTGCCTATGGGAATATGGACTTGTTTCACAACAGCCTTAGGATTTCAAGAAAAAAAAGTAATTTTTACGACTCTTCATTGTGAAAAAAAAATATGCTAATGCTTACATGGACTGTGAAATCATAGATTTAAAGTACATATAATTTCTTGTATTCCCACACAGATTTCTACATTGACCACATATTAAAAAATACACAAGGATAATTGCATTAGAATACCATTAAATGTAAGTTCTCTAGTAGTCTAAAAAGGAGTTTTAAAGCAAAAATATTACATTACTGAATTTATCACAAAAACATTAATGCTATGTGCACAATACTTGTTATCTCACTCCATGCACCAAATTACAGTGGTCATAATAAACACCTTAAGAACAAAAACATACAGCAGACCTTAGAGCTACTGGAAATTAATAGCAGGAGAAAGTGAAGTATTTTGTCATTTTACAACATGCAATAACAAACCTTTTCTAAGTGTCAAGACAGATTAAGTCAAGACAGCCTATTAGTGAAGTCAATAAGATGGAAGTAAAGCTAAGTAAGGTCTTTAAAGTGAACAAATCATTCATTAGGAACTTGATCTAAAGTCTATTGATGTTAATTTAAGGGTTTTCACCAAGTTCACTGGGCCATGGTTCAGGCCATTAGCCTGAAATGTGTGTGTACCACCAGAGAATTATAACTGTGCTTTAGTTGGAATGCAACTGATTATTGTCCCAAAATAAAAGACATTTTAAATTTTGCAGTAATTTAACATCCCATAAAACATAGCTCAGCAAAGCCTTTTTAGCCAATAAAGACTTCAAACACACAAATAATGGGTATCTGTCATTTTTAAGCAAGACTTATTACAACCATTGCTGCTGTATAATAAACTAATAAAGTACTGCAACTGTGCAGGCTAAAGAGATATATTGTTACCTTCCAGTGAACCTAGCATTGATTTAATACAACACAATAGGTTTAGGGTTTCTATAGCAAGTTGTGTAGAAATGGATCTGAAGAGTTATTCACATTTCACTTACAAGCAAAGATAATATCAACAATACCTAAAGAATTACAGTTAAAAGCAATTTACGGGTTTGCCATTCTTAATAAAGGTTAAAGAAGTGCCAAGTTTATTTTTTTATTACAAGCTGCACTAGTGGTAAACCTTAGTTCCCACAGATTCAGCTGCATTCAGCCAGGTGATACCATATGTAGAGAAGGGATTTTTCCATTTTAATTCCAAGCCAAAAGACAAAGAGAAGAGAAGCTTGAGATCAGACTGACCAGAATGACACTTTTCCTTCCATGGAAATGAATAATGGAAAGAGAACTCTAGAAAATGTCAAAGCAAATTATATGGCTGGATTTTACACATTCAGCATTTAGATACTTGTAACAAACCCCAATGAGATAAAATCTGAGACTCCCAAAATCACCAGCGTCAGTGGTTCTCTTTCTGTCCAATAAATCAGTAGGCAGGATATTCCAATAGTTTTGAAATACTCCTTATCCCTCTGTTTGAAGGGAACTGAGCCCCCTCATAATTCACTGCTTCAGAAACAAGTGGTGGGAAAGGTCTGCAGCCCTTCTGCCAGATCCAATTGCTGTGCCTTCTCCCCCACAGGATGAAGTGGGAGCTGTGCAAGTGCACAGAGCACACCTCTCACTCACAAAGCCTCACTGCAGCTGCTACAAAGCGCCTTGCAACGGATGGATGACTTGCTATCTTCTGTTCTACTCACTGGAAAATACTGATTTACTCATTGAACTCAGAACAAAACACTCTGCAAACACGGAATAGCTGTAGAGACTGGTGGTTAGGCATGCTCTCAGCAGGCAAAATACTTTGTCCAAAGTACGTAACGTTTTCAGAATCTCAGAGCACTAGAGACAGGAGACATCAAAAATCAAGGAGCATCAACAAGCACATCCAACATGTCCTGCAGAACCAGATCAACAGCCCATCCAGCCCAGCATGTTAGTTATGGGTCAGGCTGTCACTTCTTGACAATACACTGTATATGCAACAAAGCAAGAAATAAGGCAGGCTCTTTCCATCTACCGCTTAGTGGAACAATTGCTATAAGACAAATTTAGAATCACTCAGAGTGCTCCATACAGCTACGGCTTGGGTCATCATGGAAGTGCAACACCTCCTGGCTTCTTCACATTGTGCACATAACACCCTTGGTGTGCTGACCTCTGCAACAAGGGCTTATTCTTACAGCTCAGGCCAAAGATATGCCACACTGTACTCACACAAGCAAGACTTTTTAAAAAAGCTTTTTATCTTTAGTGATTCTTACTGTTAGACCTATTGGTTCTTTATGTTTGGAAAATAAAAACAAAAGCAAAACCAACTTCTCAATCATGTAATTCTTTGGAAATACTCTCAATATATAATGATGCAAGTGAAGTCTGTCTACCTCAATAGCGAGAGGACTAGTATAAAATGCAGTCTCAAAGGACTAACACCTATTAATTGCATCATTTCATTGAACAATGAATATTCAGAAAGGTTCCATGCCTGCCAAGTAGATTAAAATTCTAGACAGAGATAGTTATTTCTAGCAGCATTTGCTATGATAGCAAGGGAGCCATGAGTAACCTGGAAGCCAGGTTCCCACCAACATTCAGACCTCCACACAGTCATTGGAATTAAAGATAGTAAATATGAGCAAGAGATTTTTTTGAATCCGTTCAAGTAAGCTCTCCCCTACAGTACTAATAACTTGCTCTGAAAGCCAAAAATGTCTGTCACTCACACCCTTGCTCTCCTCAGCTTCAGTTCCAAACTGCATTGGTATTTATTTGCCTCTCCCCTAACAAAACCATAGTGAGTGCACCTTGGATTGTCCTGCAGTGTTGGCAAACACCGGATCATGTCTGTGCCCACTTGCCAGCATGTTGGTGTGGTCTCTGAACATACAGCAGAGAAGCATCTGTGCTGGTTTTGCTATGTCCACCCCTGTGGGATGATGGGCAGGGTTAAAATTTAGAGGAGACTAAGAATTCTTAGAGTAAAATGCAGCTGCAAGTCCGTGGATGGAATGCAGTCGACATGCTCCCCATACAACGATAATCGTGTGCTCAGAGGGATGGAACAGAGAGCAGAACAAAGTGAAGTCTACGTGGCCTCCCTCCATTGAAATCCTGGCAGAAAGCGGAAACACTGTGCTACTTGGAAGATCATGAGACCATACAGTACCTGTCAGCCAAGGGAGAAACAAGGGGTTCTGCTGCTGAGCCAACAACCACGTCAAACCCCCCCCCCCAGACGACCACCCCCATCCCATTAGGCAAGAGAACTTTACACCAATCAGAAATAAAAGGTATTTATGACTAGAGCTACTCAAGCTCCACCTAAACATAAAGAAATAGTATAAAAGTAAGTTGGGGATAGGGGGAAGATTGCAGAAGACTCCACTGAAACTGCTGGGGTCAGCTGACAGGCTGAGCCCATCTTCTCCCCCCACAGGGATGCCCTGGGTAAGAATTATACTCTACACAAGTTAAATGCTGTTATTGGTACTAGAGCTTGTGCTTCCTTAATATATATCTCAGTAGATTGCTCTAAAAGTCTCCACACTGTTGGCTGAGCCCCTCTGACAGGGGCAGTCAAATCCCCCTCTGATCTTGTGACTGTTGGGGAAGGGTCTCATTACAAGACGGTGACTGGTGGGACACGAAGGTCTCAACTTTCCCGGGGGCACCAACAGGCAAAATCTAAACTCCCCCCTTTCACGTGACAACCCCTGATTCCAAAAGCATTTTAATTCAACAAGACACTCTCCTCCAGTTTCATGGGATTGCTTCAAAGGCAGACTCTTTTGTACAATCTGCAATTCACTGGTTTTCTAAATCTTTGGCCTAGATTTCAAACTGCCTTTTATTCACATTAGAAAAAAATAAATCTTTATGATATTGCTGGTTACCAAGCCTTATCTTTGACATTTTTAGGAGCCTCCCAGTATATGGACACTTCTTGAAATCCATCACAACAGTTGCAAATAGATAGTATTGATTGTGCTGTGAATTTTCATATATCAGTTGCAAGGGGACGCGTAAGAAATAGTTGGAGACAGTACTTCGTGCTTCTACTGGGATCTGAAGACATGATGATTTTCAGATTAGTTTCTCTGCAGATGCACTCATGCTTTAACTTTGCAGTGGCTTCCTCTCAATTCCTTGATAGAAGGGTGTTAGCAACTGCTTTACTCAAAATCCAGAAATAAAACCTTTGCTGCTTGCAGCAGAGCTGCTTTCCGTTCTCTCAGCACAACTTCCCATGCTACAGGTCATCTACAACAATCAGATCTTTTATAAAATTTGGCAGATAAAAATATAGTTGCAATTACAGTCAATTCCTCTTACTAGAGATCACTGCGCTCCAGAATTCCACCCCTGAGCAGTCTCAAACTTGGAAAGTGTTACAAATCCAACCTCATTTTTGCAGGTCAGAAAAATGTGAATCCACATGCCATGACTCTTTCTTTTCTGGGTTGTGCTGGGGTTTTGTTTGTTTGCTTGGTTTTGAACCTCAGCATATTGTCTAACATCAGCATTTTTATTCTTTGCTTGAACCCTGAGTTCAAAAGCCAGCTGAGCCAATAATATCTTTTAGCCTTGAGTCAGGCCCATAACTCATCAGTAACTGAAAGTCAATTCCAAAAACTATTGTCTCTGAAAATTTCAATTATATTCTAAGGTATAAATAACTCATTTAAGGACTCACTTGCTGATTCCAGTAATTTTTTTTTAAGTAAAATTCTAATGTTTTCTGAAACTTCCTTGGAGTAGCCCAAAAGATGGAAACAACCTTGCAAGCCAGTGCAGGGAAACCTTGACTACATACTTTTAACCTATGAGGCTCTCCTTATATACCATACTATATGGTAACCAATATTTAATTTTGATTTTTAATTCATCTTTTTTTTAATCAAGGCAAGTATCAGAGGTGATAGAAAGAAAAATATGCAGCCAGTAAAGATCATTCTGAGATATTTTCTGATACTTCCACTTAGTAAGGGAACTTCTGTCCTTCCAGATCACACTCACTAAGATGACAAAATCTGGTGTTTGTCTCAGGAAAAAAATGAGAATCACAGTCCATTTTCTTTTTTTTGGAAATGCATATGTCTAGTCCAGTATAATATGCCTCCTAATTACAGCAGGGGTCTTGACTGCGAGATATTTTGGCAGAAGGCTGCTATAACCTCACACTCGGTTAGATTAACCTTTACAGTGGGCGATTTCAGCACTGGAGACGAGTTGCTCTTACAACACTTAGGATGTTAAGCATGTGTCACAAGATACAGTTGTGTCCCAGAACAGCCAGAAAAGCAACCACCTGCACGCTCCTACCAAGTGCTACAAACTTCAATATCAGGAGAATTTTGCCTTTTCATCAGACATAGCCAAAGACACTGGAAAAATGGCCAAAGGCACTGGAAAAACAACCAAAGTCTGTATCCATCTGCAGCACAATGTGAACACAGCACCTGCAGCTTTTAAACCATCTGCATACAGATACAATAAGTGTCAGAAAGCAGAGCCAAAGATATTCTGCATAAATTAGAAAATCTGAACTTTAAAATCCATTTCCTGCTAGAGCATAAAAAAGCCAACAGCATATCACTCACCTATCCTAGAAAACACATGGTCCATATTCAGCACTAAGGCAACTACGTTATTTCCTTGGGTTAGAAACTTCAGTGCAACTGCTGTGGCTCACTATGGGGCTCCTGAGGCATCTGCAAGGCACTGCCTGACAAGCTCTCCAGTGTATTTCAGGATGACTGACAGGACACAGTGGCTGCTGGAGGGCTGGCAGGGGGATGGGCATCCTTAAAGCTATATCCGAGGGCACAAGCATGGCAACAAAAATCAGAGTTAACAAGCTTTTGAACAATTAGATGACATGAAACATGTCATACTTCTAGTGATTGTTCTTGGAATTTTCAGCACAGCTACTGTTTTCCCATATATTCCAGTTGTATGCCAACTTCTGTCTGGAGGCAATGACTCACTCTCAGCCTCCTGAGCTGGACAGCAAAGGGATTCATAAGGCTCTCACCCAGTCACTTGGCACCAAATTTGTTTTCTCTGTTAGTTTTTTTTCTATTGTGTAGTACTCTATAATGACATAAAATATATTATCCTATCAATCTCACAAAATGCATAGGCCTATTGGCTTCTGAAAAACGGGGAAGACTAGAAAAAAATATTAAGACAAAGTAGTCTTGATTTGTTTTTTAACAAGATACACACGGACAGGGCACCGGAGGATTTCCAAGATGTGAGAATATGTAATAGAATGCTTTTTATTATTTGGTCTTAATTTCAATATTTCTTATACCGCTTAATCAATTGGTACCAACAGCACTCTGGGAATAAAATTTATTAGTCTTTTTGCTAATGAGCCAGTACAGCGAGAGCTAATCAGACGTCAGAGAAGTCACATAAACAATTGCTGCATTTCTCTTTAATTCTCTAGGTGACATACGAAATAAGATATTCAGAATGCTAAAATGTTCTAGTTCTGTTCCCAATACAACAATTCTTTTGCTTGAAGACCTGCTGTACTTTGTGGGCCAGACCAAGGCCCAGAATGGAGCACTATCTCCAACACCTGGGAATGATCTGGCCCATTTAATACCGGGGAAAACCTACAATGCACCTGCCAAATTATTTAGATTTCCAGACAAAGCTGTCAGGTTACACCCTAACCATCTCAGACTTTCTCACTTCTTACCACTGGCAACAAGAAACACACATGTTATTCCCATGTTAATGCACAGACATCACAAAGGAAAGAAGAGCTGGAGAACTGAAGAAGGTGACAAGATTCAGATCCATTAATAACATTTAATAGCTGAAAGCTACTTTATTTAAACAGGCTTTGCATTTAGGTGTAGATTTGCAGTGAAGTAACTGGAAAATAAAAACCACAGCACTTCTTTTTATACTCCCTTTCACTTCTGCCTACTTTCTCCCTAGAGCACTTTTTCAATCCACATCTGAAAAGCAGCTGAAATTCCCAAGGACATAAGATTTCCAAGTTCTTCAACATAGTTCTCAGCATAAACAGTGTTATATATCATCCCTTAAAATCAAGCTACCAAGGAAAAGAAACTAGCTTGAGCCTAGTTCTGTATGGATACTGGAGAATCCACATGGCAAGCAACAGGTCACGACTGACCTCATGGCGTGAAAAGGTTTAATTATGGGTTATGGAAAAATAACATTTGAGATGGGAGAAAGCATTACACCTCAACGAACTTGTCTCATGCAAACCTTCTGATATTTAGTGAGATAAAAAAATTAAGATTTTCCCCAGGGTTATAACATTCAGGACATGCTCTCTTTTCCTTGTTTAACACTCAGGCCTAGTTTTCCTACAGTGCATTCCATCAAAGCACTTTTCCAAGCAGAGGTTGTGTTTCAATATCACATAAGGAAATAGAATCACAAAGGAAAAATTATTTACTCGGGATCACAGAGAATGCCAGTGGCAGAATCAGGGACAGAGTGCTGGGATAAAACCATCATAGTCACTGGAGCACCTTACTTCCACTTTCTTTAACTGAGGCCAATAAGCAGGCTAAGGAGAGTAAAACATTTCCAAATATAATTTACACTATAAATCTAAAGTATATAGCATCTTCTTCCATACTCACATGTTAAGTTTACCCAGATACTAGTATTCTTATTCCTAGGTCAGCTAATACCTTCATGTCCCTTAAACACATCACCAGAATTCCTGCCTTTGGTGAATGTACACACTTCCAGCTGCGACACAGCGACAAATTCCAGGAGTTGCTCCAGCAGAAGTGTGAATCCTACAGCCTGACCAGCTACACAACTTTTGGCTTTGCACTGGCATGCCAGGCTGTTTTTCAACCATCCAAAAAAATGTGTGTCATGGTCCTGAGCCTACAGCCACAGCAAGAAAACTCTTCTCCACTGAAACCCAATCATGGGAACTTGGGAACTTGACAACAGCCTCACCACCTTCCCAGTCAACTAAATCATTGCCCTGCTCAGCGGAGTTCTAGTGGATATACAACACTGTGAGTGACAGCAGAATTAAAAGAATACTGCTTAGTTTAGAAATACTTTAAGAATCTTATGTTTGTAAGATTTCTTCCAGGGACAGTTTCGCAAGGATCAAGTTTTTGGTCTAGGAACTACACTTGTAATATTTAAGGTACTGAAAAAAATATTTACTTTATAAAAAAAAACCCAACCATTTTTTGGATCCATTTCAAATTCTTAAAGAAAAAAATTCCTTTCACATGAGTCTCAGTGCTATTTTCACTGCATGCAGTTTGAGCCCAGAACACGGACTCCTCTCTATTTAAGTGGCATACAGTTCTTACATGGATGGCTATCTTGCGCTCCTAAGGATAGGTCAAGAAGGTCTGGCTCCAATCCCTCCCTTTTGTTATCACATTTAAAGTGTTCCTATCTCTATTCAGAACCAGAGGCTCTGTTTAAATAAAGTTCAAGTTGACCTTCTACTAAAAATAGGATATTGTTCAACTCATTAAAAAAAAAATAGCTAACAAAAAAATTCCATGATGTGCTACTAAAAGGTTTTAAAATTTTATTTGGTATGTGCAATTCCCCATTTCCCCTTTTTGCTGACAATTATCTATTCCAACATTACACTCTACTGCTTTGCTTAACAAATGTCTTTGTCTTGCTCAGTTGCAATGAGGTAAAAAAATGTGGTTTTTTTATTCTTTGTAGAGTTGCTACTGATTTTGCCAATGGATTTGGTTGTTTCATACCCATGCATTACCCCAGGATGCTTCACCATCAGGTACTAGTTTATGTAACTATTTTCAAACTGACATAAAAGTTTGCACTATTTGTTTTGTCCACTGACCCAAATAGTAGTCTAGTATTCTAGAATAGTATCCTTCTTCCCCATTACCTACAGACATGCACAAAACAATTGCAGAACAAAGGGTAGCAAATGTGATTGATACTTTTGAAGTACATATATTGATTTTGAGATATGCTTGCAAACCACTTGGGATGCAGGCAGGCAGCTACCTAGCACATAGAAAAGCATAATCCAATAAACAGGGACAGAAGAACAGTATTCAGCAAAACCACAATCCCACCATGCCATGCCTGAATAAATGGATAGACCTTGACATGCACATTTACTCCTCCAATGGGGTTCCCAGTGCTGCATGGCACCCTATTTCCTTTATCAACTCAGACAACCAGCTTCAAATCAAAACTTGGCTCAGAAAAAAAACCTCTATATAGCTCATACAGTGTTTCTGGTGAAACAGCTTCAGAAATAAAGACTGAAGACATTCCTGCCCATTTTGACCTTCGCTCTCATTTCAACTCAAAATGATTTGGGTGAAGAGCAACCATAAAGAAAAAGGCAAAAAACTGCAAACCTTTTTCCGAGGTGGATTAGTTTTCCAACATCAACCAACTGATTTGGAATAGGAGAAAACATTAACAGTTCAATATCCATTTTTCCTAAATGTCTGTCACGAGGCCTAATTCTTTGCTGTTGGATATCTTTTGGGCTTCACAAGGTCTGAACACAGCTCTTGCCTTTAATAAGAGAAATTCAAATGGATTTTACTTAACAGAAAATTGTGCACATAAAGGTTTTGAAATATGCAGAAGGTTGTACTGAACGTAACAGCCCCTCATTACCCCTCACTTATAAACAAGTGTCTTCTATATTTTAAAATCAAAAAGTTATAAAATCATGCAGTAAGTCAGTATTTTCACACTGAGGTGTGATAAATATACATTTACATAAACCTTCCTTGCATGAGATGCCTAATGCAGCAAAGTGCAAGGGGGTAAGTTAAACTTTTTTAAATAGCAGCATCTATGCAACATTTTATTCTTCCTTTTCCATTATTTCAATACGGTTTCTCATGTCTGGAAGATAAGCAAACACATCACACAACTTTGGCTACTGGCTTAAAGCAACATGACCACGATGATTTAAAATATTAATAACACTTTTAAAACAGTCATGTTTACAGTTCTTTTTTTAGCAAGTTGGTTAAGAAAACCAGCATTTTAAATCTTTTTAACTTTTGAACTCGTTATTTTATTAAACAACTATAACAGTTCCATTTACAGCTTCATGTACTTCCACTAACATGGAAAATTGCCTACATTCCTCTTCAATCTTACCTTTTGATTCAAGAATCTAACTAAAGAGTTCCTAGAAACAGCTCTGTGAAGAACTCTCTTGATGCAGCTTGACTCCTGAGGTACCGACAGTGAGACAGCAAATGGTTGCCTGTCATTCCCAGTCTATGCGAAACAAAACAGGAGGGGAAGAGTCAAAACTGGGAGGGCAGTACTCAACTGGAACTCCTCCCAAAGTGGTAGTGCCCAACTGAAAACACCACTTAGAGACACCCAAGCTCATTCCTAGTCTTGCAAACATTGTCTGACACCGAGCTTTTAGACCCTAAATCAGACACCAGTGAAGTAAACGGCAAAGCTCCCTCAAAAATCAGGGAGGTTTAGGTGGAACATGAGAAGGGAAAGGGGAAGAAAGCAAGCAAAGACCATTACTGTAAATCCCAGCCCAAATACGGATGCAATATACAAATCATAAACATCCATGGTTTGTATGAACAGTCTTCTTCATTTACCTTCAAAAAACAACCAAAACATACTTCCAGATTCATAATCCCACATTTATAAGATTTTCCATCAAGAGAGCCATTTAGGAAATGGACATGAGTGAAGTTTTGCTAATTTGCTATTATAGCAAATCTGAGTACCCTGAAATGCAGTTTGAAATAGCACTCATGAACAAAAAACCTCTGGAAATTCTAAACAGGCAAAGGTTGCTCAATATTTGTATCTATTCTGCTAGAGACTCTATTCTGCTGCTTAAGATCGTAACGGTCTTAAACCATTCAGTCTGAAAATTTGTATGAGGCCCACGTGTCATGGGCTGAATTTTCATTTTGGAAAACTTCTACCAAAGCAGTTTTGCTATTTTTAGTTTATTTGGAGGTAAAAAGGGCACAGACAGCCCAAAGGTTGAGATAATCTGACACCATCTAATAGCACTGGAGAGGCTCGACTAGGAGGAAAAGAAAATAACCAACTAAGGAAGGAGCACATATTGTGACTACTCAGAAGAGAGAAAGAGAAAAAAAAAACACAAATACTTGGACATACGAGAGACAGTACGGAAACAGCTGCAAGGAATAGGGAGAAAAAATAAATCAATCACCTTGGCCAACTGATTTCAATAGTGTCTTCTGCACTTAAAGCTGCATAGAAAGAATGCAGCAAAATGGATTATGGATGCAAAAGCATCAAATATTACTCATATAAACTAAGCAGACTTTCCTAGATGGTACAATAATTTATTACAGGGAAATGTACCTGCTATTGCCATATTAAACTTACAATTTCATTCATAATTCATTCCTCTCAGGTTTATATTTCAAGCTTGAACCTTGGAAAAAATCCTTCTTTGCTCACTTGTTATTCATGAATTTAGGAGGCACGAACAACAATAAACAGAGAAGAAAGGTGCTGGACTAAAAAAGATTTAATTTTCTGAGTACTGTATTAAAACTATGGGATGCAATGAAAGTATAAATCTTACTAACTGCAGTTAGTATTTCTCAGCATCTGTTAGCTCTCTCAGTTCATGAATGTTAGTTTAAAGTTAAGAACAAACAAAACCACAATTCACTTCATTGCAAAATTCCATATAGACAAATGAAGTTATGTAGATGATCCCTATTGCATCTTTTTAATCATTAGATCTTTGTAACCACATCAGTGTTTTATTTATGAAGCAAATTACTACAGCAGTGAACAGCAATCCTCTTTGTTTTGATTGGAAAATTTGTCTTTCAACCATTAAATGGGTGTTAGCCCATCAACTTCTGTATATACCCGAATGTCCTGTGCCATTACTAGGAAGAGATGTATTGAGTCAATAAAATGCAGAAATTACATATGAAAAACAAAAAAATCACAGTTCACTTTCCTGAAGAAAAGACCTTGGGGGCCCAAGTCTTTGTGTTACAGAATCCTGAAACTCAAGGAGAAACACCACAGGAAGTGAACACCACAGTCACCCCGCTGCTATGGGCCATTGGAATTCCAGGATGAGCACGGTCACTGGCTCCTGCCCCATTCCTTACCACAGGCAGGGAAACACACCTTGACTGAGGGTGGACCTGAGGGGAGGGGAGCTGACCTGAGGGGATGGGGGCTGACCTGTGGGGATGGGGGCTGACCTGAGGGGATGGGGGCTGACCTGAGGGGATGGGGGCTGACCTGAGGGGAAGGGGGCTGACCTGAGGGGATGGGGGCTGACCTGAGGGGATGGGGGCTGACCTGAGGGGATGGGGGCTGACCTGAGGGGATGGGGGCTGACCCGAGGGGGCCCTAGCCCCTGCTCCTCTGCCAGCCACTCTCCCTTCATATCGCGACAGGTAGTCCATAAGCACTGAGGCTATTTGTTGGGGTTCATTTAAAATCATTTCAAGTCAGTGTTCACTTATCCTTCCTTCCAACACACGCATTTTTTTTCAGGTAGTAGGTTTTCCAGCCTCTTTTGCTAACTCCCATGATTTTTTTATCCCCTTTTGTTCCCCAAGACAAGGTTCTGCTTTTGTGTGTTCTGCCCTAACACTCTAGATAGGATTTCATAGCTTTGAGTGAGAGCTAGACCTAGTCAGACCCAACACTTCTGGAAAACACGTTGAAAATTTAATAAATCAAGTAAAGTAACCATAAAAAATAAATAAAATTTCAAATCAAACAAAGTATCCATATTTGCATTGGGTGAACACAATCTGTAGTACATCCCAGTCTTGCCTGTGATCACCCAGGTAAGGAAATTGGTTGATTCACATCAGGTTTTTATGCATCTCATGTACCTGGATTTCATTCCCACAGAAGATAAGTCAAAAATTCCTAACTGGTGAGTGGCTAAATCTAACCCCAGCATGGCATCAGGGCACGGACACACCAGACACAGGACCTTGGACATAACCCTGTGTCCACCAGTAGAGATGTCATCATGTTTTCTTAAATAATTTAGACTAAACTAGGCCAAAGGAAATTTTCAAATCAAACTCTTTAACGAAATTTCACATTGCTGCAATAACTAACTTGAAACAGTTCAGAAATAAAACTCTTCCCCTGTGGTTATGGCCTGCGTGACCCCCCCTGCAGGGGCCCCCAGGCACGGCTGTGACAATTTTATCACTTGCAGCAAGGGAGTCACCTCTCAGCAGACAGATAAAGGGAACATACACAGCATCCTGCACGAGGACGAATTCTTTCCCACGTTACAGCTTCTCCCTGGCAGCAAAGTTTTCTTTGAGCAGGTGTCCACCTCTCCCTCCTCGCCATTTCTTCCGAAGGTCTCCGCACCTACAAGCACATTCCAATATTCTGACTCTCCATTTGCCTTCAGCTATCAAAAGTAAATCCAGTAATTAGTCATTTCTATTTTCAGTTGCTTTACTGATTTATTTACTTTTAATAGAAGCACTGAACAGAGTTAATACACTTCACATTTGTATATTATTATTTAATCAAACTTGTCAGAACTATATTGAATCCACAAGATATAATTCTATACAAACAGTAAATAATATTATTTCAAGGGACAACTCTTTAAAAACATTCTGCTGACAAGGCACTAATTCCCCCCACTAGAGAAAGCATGCAATATGAAATGAGCAGTTTAGAAGCTTAAATTGCAAAATTATTCATATCACTGTAAGTGTAAGAAATGAAACAGCAGTGCCTGAAGTTCCTAAACTCATCCTTAGTTCTTCTTGGGATCCACACATGGACACAAATCTCAAGATCTCCATTGCTCTAGGTTTGTTTCTTCAAACTATCTTTTGGAATTTTCACTGGGAATATCTTTCTTGAGTAGGAAATGTAGCCTATAAAGGAGAGAATAACCAAAGATTAAAAAAGATTAATCATGAAGATCACAAGGTTCTCAGACAGTTCAACAAAAGCACATTGTCACTGTGTTTCTTTGCATGCAGCCCATCAGTGACAGAAATCAGCAACAATATAGACCTATAAAAATCAAACTTCTAACTGTGAGTGCTAACATTGTATACCATAGATTTCTCCACAAGTAAAATTCTAACAGTAGGTGTGTAATTGGTAAATATTCCAATATTGTATAACAATGTATATGTAGAAGCTTCATTTGGAAAAGGGGGCTATTTATCTGAAAGACCCAAGGTACATTGATTCTACAGGACAATCAAAGTTGTATTTATTCTGTTACTGAGTTTTACCTTTCCTTCATTCGAGGTCTTGCAATGCAAAATACACATTTGATTTCCAATGTATAAGGAATTGAAAAGGTTTATTGCTACAATCTATCATTGAGGCTTAACAGGAATTAAAGGTAGAGTGGTCTTTTGCCCAGGATAATTGCAACCTGTCAATACTACAATTAGATTTAATGTTTAGGCACAAATGTGACTAAGCCAACCACTGATCAACAGGGAGACTTTCTGATGAAGGGGTTTTTTTCATAACTTACACTTTCTAAAGTTTTTTTCTCACTTAAACTTTCTAAAGCTTCTGCTAATCTGGAGGTACTAAACACAAGGTGCACCTGCTGGTGTTACCCATTATCACAATGGGGAAAGAATCTCTCAAAGTGGAAAACGTGATGAAATGAAAAATAAATTTTAGAAAGTCATGTATTTTAAGATTTGAAGCATACAGAAGTGAAGTAAATCAGGGCCTCCAAACCCACACAGGGATCTGTGCTCAGAAAGGAGACAAAAGTCAAGCAATAGAGAACGGGAGCCAGAAGCATATTTTATTTTTGTACAGGTGGATGATATGTCCCTCTTTATTTATGGTGTTGCAGATGCCTTGTGAAAGCCAAGCCTAATTAATAAACCTACCATGACGGCATTTTTGGTAAAGATTAGCATTTTCACATGATATTTAGTATAGCTGTATTTTGAAAGCATATCTGCTTACCTTCTTTCTGTTTTCATAAAAATGTAGTAAATGTATGTATAAAACACACAAGCTGCAAGAAGGAAAATGGTACATTCATTTTGTTTAAAAGCCAGTAAATCTGGTAAAAATGTATTAAGGAAAAAGGGTCTAATCTAGTAGTGCATACATGTCTAAATTTACTAGGATTATTTATTTAAAAATAAGAATGCAACTAAATATTTGGCTGCATTGACACCACCAACAACATTCAGTTATACAATTTGATAATCTTGTAACACTGAGCCAGTAATTTCATTAAAATGAAATTCTAGTGGTGCTAGACTACATCAGCTGTTCTAATACAATAATTGGTCTTGGGGTCATTAATTCACTCACATCCTTCAAGGGAGATGTAAAATTTACTCTTGAATATTCCAAGTTCCACATAAGCACAAAGTTCTGTTCTACTCGTTAGCTTGGGCAGAATCTAATCTATTTTTTCTTTTGCAAGCATCATAGATTTCTAACAGGAATAAATGCTGAAACTATTGAATTGGTAAAGCTGATAGAGAATGATTAAATAAAAGGCCACAGACCAAATGGGTGAGAAAGGATGCAACAAGCATCACAAAATTAACATTGTACTTAAGGGGTCAAGAAAGACAAGGAAAATGAAGGATTGAAGTGCTTGGGACTTCATATTTCTAAAGAAAACATTTGTGCATTTTTTCTACTGGTTGGTTAATCTGTCCATATCCTACTGAAGATTTTTCAGTATCTGTCCTCTTTACTTGTAGAAATTAAAAACATGAAAAAAATATAGGTAATTCTATCCCAGCACCATTATTTTATATAAAAGTCCTAAACCAGATTTTTATCTCTGTTATCTATTACAGTGTTAGGCTCTTGCTAGTTTTAAGGGACTAAGAAATAAAACTTTTAAGATCCCTTTGGGAGATAAATTCACTTTCAAAATACACTTACCCATTGAGAAATTTTATTTCTTATCGTGTCCATTTTGGATCAGTTAAGTCTTCATTAAATGCCCATGAGATACACTAAAGCTTTTTTTTTTTAGTGTTTACTTCACATTTCTTACTGCCATGAAGCAAAATTCTAAGCATTGATGGCTTTAATTTAGTTTGCATTTCCAAAGCAACTGCATTATAATTTTATGAAAACTTTCTAAATCCCACAATCCTTCATGAAGGCTGTCAGCTGTAATTTATATTTCCATTTAAAAACAGGTGCCATAGGTTCAAAACTGCAAAAATTCTGGAACAATACATTCAAAAAGCAATGTCACATGCACGAATTCTGATAATTAACTAATCCTCTGACAGTATAACTGCATACAAATTAGCAATGTTTATGCATACACATGATTAACTTTAACCTATGGCATGCCAAATGCTTTAGTTAGGCTTTTAGTCTAATATCTAATTATCTTCAGGGCTGCTTAATGGCTACAGGACAGTACTCCTGGAGAATTTCCCACACCATTCTGAAGTAGGTACGCTGACGTGCCCACTGGGAACAAGGATCTTCCTCTTAGATGTCTGGGAAAGGACCCACGCAGATTGGGAAGCTCTATCCTACCCAAGCTGCCTCAGGCTCTTAAAGGTCTTAAAGTATCTCAGACTTTAAGGTCTTCAAAATTAGGATTATGTACAGCAGATAGTATGCTTCATTAATTAAACGCTTGTACGTGCAGAGGCTCTCCAGCACTTGGCAACAGACATTATTCCGGTTCAGAAATCTCAGCGTTTTACTTTAGGCTTGTATGTCTGGGTTTTAGTGTCTTCTTTAGATACTGTTGAGTTTCCCTAGCTCAGTATCCAGGGCTGAAGGCTGCAAGCCCTTTTGGATCACTGCTCATCTTCAAAAATTGATGTATCAAAGTACTCAGAGCCCCACCTTTTGCACGAGGTACCTGCAAGACGTACTGTGAGCTCTTTACTTGCAGCCTGCACAAAGAACACTGGAGGTCACTCCAGAGTTGCTCAAGTAACAACTTTTTCCAAAGAGAGACAGACACCAATTGTTTTTCAACATTCGGTTGCACGTAGCTGGTTAAACATAACACCCTGTGTGCCTTCTACACAGTCAACTCTCACTATTTATTATTTTACTGAAATTGCACGCTTATCCCGAGTCCTAGACTAATGTAAATGCAAAATAAAGGCAACTACCATTTAAAGAAAAAAAAAAAACCAGGTTTCTTCTTTGTTCTGCTATGAAACAGAAACAGGAAGCTCAACATGAGCCAACAGTGTGCCCAGGTGGCCAAGAAGGCCAATGGGATCTTGTCCTGTATCAAAAATAGTGTGGCCAGCAGGACCAGGGAAGTGATCCTACCCCTGTACTCTGCGTTGGTGAGGCCACACCTTGAGTATTGTGTTCAGTTCTGGGCCCCTCAGTTCAGAAAGGATATTGAGGTGCTGGAGCGGGTCCAGAGAAGAGCAACAAGGCTGGTGAAGGGACTGGAGCATAAGTCCTATGGGGAGAGGCTGAGGGAGCTGGGGTTGTTTAGCCTGGAGAAGAGGAGGCTCAGAGGTGACCTCATCACCGTCTATAACTACCTGAAGGGAAGTTCTAGCCAGGTGGGGGTTGGTCTCTTCTCTCAGGCACTCAGCAATAGGACAAGGGGGCACGGGCTTAAGCTCCGCCAGGGGAAATTTAAGTTGGATATCAGGAGAAAATTCTTTACAGAGAGAGTGATCAGGCATTGGAATGGGCTGCCCAGAGAGGTGGTGGATTCACCATCCCTGGAGATTTTTAAACGCAGATTGGACGTGGCACTGAGTGCCATGATCTAGTAAATGGACTGGATTTGGACCAAGGGTTGGACTCGATGATCTCGGAGGTCTTTTCCAACCCAATCGATTCTATGATTCTATGATTCTATGATTATGGTTTATTATTTGATCCAGCTGTACCTTATAGAGAGTATTGAGAGCATATGAGGGCCAAGGCCTGCCTAAAAAATTTTTCAGCTTTAATGAAGGAAAAATTGAGAAAGAAAAAAAAAAGGAACTTTGCCACCCTCTTTTTACATAGTATAGGGTTTTTCCTAAGTGCAAATCAAGTTTCACCAAGCCCTAGACTCATTACTGGATTCATCCTTAAGAGTGGTTTGTGCCATTCCTGGAGACAGAGCAATTTGGTTTGCTTTCCATTGGTCCATCTTAATATTGCTTCCAGACTGCAGTCAGCCTCCTGGGGGAAAATAAGCCATTGAGGCAGAAAGTCATCAGCCAACCCCCAAGAGCAGATCTTGAACGTTGAGTGTCTCAGACTATGTATTTGGAGGCCAAGAAGAGAGAGGGCTCTAGGTAAAATATGATCCCGGAAAACCGGCTCCAAGCAGCATGGATCCACCATCATTCCCCATAAGAAACTGCTCAGATGCAGAGGTCTCAGAGTGCTGCCAGCAGGAAGCTTCAGCACAAAAACCTGGTCAGTAAGCAAGAACTATCTGGGGGTAGCAGGTTGACACAGTTAAAATACATGGCAGAATGCAGGATGAGGGCACAGCCCATGAGCAGCAGGTTTCTCAAGGGGGGGAGTGACTCCACTTCTGAGATCCTGCAGGGCACTAGGGGCTGCAGAGGAGGGAGCAAGAGGGAGAGATAGTGGTAGGTGCCCAGGCAAGAGGTCTCATTTCATTCCATAGACAAAACACACTGTGCTACTGGAAAGTAAAGGATGTACAAAGATCAAGAAGGCACTTTTGAAGTGCTTCCCCTTCTGCCACAAAGGCAAATATATCCTGGCTTATATAAAGAGCAACAGAAGGCAACAAACAAATTTAGGTGAGATGAAACAGTATTTATAAAACCAAACACAGCTATCTGGATAATACATAACCATGGTATACAAATTTTAAAAGGATTCTAAACTACTTGCCTCAACCATTGTTTTTTCATTTAATTATTTACTCATATATAAGGAAATTTGAATCTTCTGGAGTCATGCATATATAGTCTCATTCTATCAGTGTGATAATATGATAAATTCCTTATGTCTGTGCTGGGTTAAGTAGATTTTTCTCCATTTTAATTCAGCAGCAGAATATTACTGCTGGGAGTAAGCTCTGAAGAAACATACACCAAGTCAGGCACCTACAGACAACAGTCTATGGGAGAAAAAACCCTTAAGGAGCCCTTCCTAAGAATTTTCTTCCAGTCTTGTCTGGCATTGATGTGGGAGAACTTGGAGTAATGTCAGTAGACCCCTGTTCTACCTCTAGTTACACAGGGGAAGGTCTTCCTTGCAGTCCATCAACATCACACCAACCAATGCTGCAAATATTTGCTTTCCTTATTCTTCATACTCCAGACATATTTTTATTTCCCAAACCAAAACCCTAAATAAGAAGAAGCCCCAGTGAGAGGTGGCACTGCACAAAGACAAATGCTACAAGTGTCCCTCTTTTAAGAGAAGAAATATTCAGAAGGAGCTGCAGAGCCAGAGTCTTACAGGTGCAGCAAGGTCATCTCCATCATGACAGAACATTTCTGCAGAGCACTTCTTATGGACCTAGAGATTTGTTTGCTCCATATGAAAAAGTTCTGTGTCACTGTGTAGTCACAGACTGACCTGATGCTCCCAGCCTGAGCAAGAGACCCTCTGCTCCCTGATGTGAGAGAGCACAGAGCAAAGACAACTATGGCAGAAGGACTTCTCTTTCCCCTCCCTATCCAAAGACACAAGTCACTATAACTATTGTTTTGAGAGCTGGATTACAGAGATCTCTAACTTCCATGACCAGGCCATTTGGTAGGAGTCCTTAAAACAGGGAGAGATGAGCTATGGGTGGTCTAGGACATTCTTCCACTACTTTTTTACTGCTGGCTAGCTTATCCCAGGTCCAAGGAGAGGTATCAGGGTTCGCATTGTCATGATAAACAAAATGACTCCTTCAGATCACTGCTCACCAAGTTTTGTGCTGGAGAAGGTGAGGTGCTGCAAATGTGCTGCTTTCTCAGATGCTCTGTGGAGCCTCTTTGTTTCCAGGCCTCTGGCCAGACACGTTATTTGTCCCAGTTTTGACAATGTGTTGTACAACCTAAATGGCCACGTGCAGTGTGATTGCATCAGTAGAGGAGGCTCATATGGACCATATCTGACATACCTGAGCCTGTAACATGGGGATATATGCAACCTTTAGATAGGCTACAGAAATTTGGACAAATTTGTGTGATGTTCATTTAAATCTTGTGCTGAAAGTCATACACTCCTTGACAGAGAGAAGGATTGCTTTGTGCCCATAGAAGCTGGATGCCTACACAGGTGATGTAACACCTGAGATCCAGACATCTTACTTTCTGTGTTACAGGCTGCTCCTAAAGCAAACATGAGACATCAGTTTATCCCTCAGGTCAGTTTTTGGTGCTGCCATCTAAGGCAAAACAGCTCTGTTTTCTGTTCAACCTAAGAATTACACCCTTAATCTCATGAACTAACCAATTAATCCCATCAAGAGTTACACAACTGAAATTCCTGCTACAGTCCCTCACTCAGTCCTCTTCCTGTCCTGTGACTGAAGGGGTAAGGAAAGCCTTGTCTTCTCCCTCAAACTCCACCCTTCTGACTCTTTGACTGTCAATACAGAGTGTGTTGCAAGCAGCCAGAAGTGCGTGCCCTACACTCATATATCATGCACTCCCAGCCACTATCAGACAGTTTTTGGCATAGATGGAACCTTAGCCTGACCCAGGCTTTGGGGCTGGCTCATTTTACACTTCTTTCACACACATTTCCAGCTGTATGTTGCTATACAATTGAGGATGTGCTTAGTTCACTGAATGGCAGAGATGATGTAGTGGGGGGACAGAATTTTAACTCTTCAGCAGGAAATGAATTCTGGTTCTGTAGTCTAGTTTTCATCCAAATCCACCAACAATGTTTTGAAAGAAAAAACAAAACCCAAACAGAACACACACACACACAATCCCCCCAAAACCAAACCAAACTGTTTGTTATCACAATTGTGTATCAGCAAAGAAAATTGCCTAGTTCCCAAAGGTCATGCACTCATATATTAACATTAAAAATGCTATTTAAAAGTGAACAGAAGCAAAGTCCTTGAAGTACAAAGTCCTTGTGGAGGTCGTTTATAGGAGGTGGCTGGGTTCCTGGCCACCACTGATGCATTCTCCTTGCCAGAAGAGAAATAGTGTGGAATGCTGTCTGGAAATAGTGTCATTATTAAACAGACCACAGAAAGGCTGGTAGGTGCCCTATGGCAAAAGAAACCCCCAACCAACCAACCCAACCCAACCCATAATAAAAGCCCAAACCAAAACAAAATACAATTGGGTGAATACTCTCTGTTAACTGCTACTATGTTATTTTGAGAAATGAACAGCTTCTGTTGCTTGGCTAGTTTGTAATAATCAGAATGGGAGGATGCAGGAGAGGCCGTGTGCTATTGCTATTCAGTCCCACCAGTGACTGTGGAAGCTGCTCAGGGTCCTCTGAGTGTTTTGAGGTCCCATGCCCTCTCCTGGCTGGTATTGCCTCTGCTGGAGTTTTCATCGGCCACAAATTGAGGATTTGCAAAGGTGCAACATCTTGGGTTTTCCATCTTTGTTTTTTTAAAGTCAGTTAATGCCAGTATTATATACCATCCAGTCTCCTTGAAAGCAGCTGGGCTCCTATTTATTACCCTCTTTGTCTCAAACTCATAAACCACCTCTCCCCATTTGTCTCATTTGGAGAAACCAAGATCACTTCCTTCTAACAGCTGGACCTGGGGGTAATGCCAAGGTCCAACACGTTGCCCACAGCTAGTGGAAGATCAGGGTCTAACTCTAAAACCATATTGTAAATATGGCTGAAGGAATTCTCCTCTCTCCACTGCTGTTCAGCCCCTTGAAATGCACAACAGGCAGAGTAGCCAACAGCCACAACCACAGAGCACTTCATGCAAACAGTTATGGCTACATGGTGATTTCCCTGCTCAAGGAAGGACTTAGCAGCAGGAAGGCTGCAAAGTTAACAGTCTCATTCCTCTATCTACCTATAAGTATCCTCTTGTACATAGTCTGGGACTCCAGCTCAGGAAATGACAAACCCAAGCACCAGCTAATACAACAAAGAAAATCTCTGTATGAGAAGGACTCTTCACTCCAAAACACTAGTACAAATATGCAGGAATTCAGTTCAGAAGAAACACTTGGATGGGAATGTATAAGTGCAGAATTATCCAGTAATACCTTCATCATCTTCAAATAGACCCCTCCACAGTAGGATAACTGATTTTCAATCTTGGCCTGGCAGGCTCCTGGGAAAGGAAAAGCTATGATACAGTTCTGATATGATTATAAAAGTCAAATAAGTATAGAAAAAGTCCATTGATAACAAGCCGAAAACCATTCTGCTGTGGAATTAGACAGTAAATATAATTTTTCTGAGCTCTCCTCTGCTTTCAGAGATAAAATAATTGATCTTTCTCTCCCTGCTTTGCTCTGACTGTAATTTTCGCAAGGGTTCTGCACAAACACAGACTTCCTAAAATGAGCAAATTTATATGTCATGCTTCCTGGAGCCTCCTGTTTCTGCCACTACACATACTAATGCTTGCACACTTGTTGCTATCAGAAGACACACAAAGTGAATAGCAGAAGCTTTCAACTGCAAAAGTGTTGAAGGTGCAGATAGACACAGAGCTTACGGACTGACTGGTTGGTGACGTGATCTACCTGAGAGCACTCCAGTAGTCACAGAGCTTGGGACAGCCCCAAAGGCCCCACACTGATTCCTGTACATCATGGACACATCACTGCTGCTGTGGGACTGCTTTTATCATCACTCATGGGGGTCTCTTTGTACTCCTCCACTCACTCCAGAAATTACTGCTCTGGTGTTTCTGCTGTGGCTGAGAAAACAAGAGAGTCTTCTGTGTGGTCATACCTTGGAGGAAGTGCTGGGGACAACTTCAGCAAATGTCATCAACATATTTTATGATCTCAGATAATGAAACTTGTTGACTCTTCATCAGGGAAAAAAATGTTGTACCTACCCAAAGCATGGGAATGGTGTCTATACAAAATGACTCAGTGTTTTCGTACTGATAACCACTGAGTGAGAGACAAAGTCAATGGCAGTTAGTCACATAAAGCCATGTCTGTGTGATTAAAACTGGAAAAATCAGTGTACCAGGGGAATGTCAGACATGTCCAGGTGAAAACATAAGCTCCTGGAAAATCTGAATCTGAGCTCAGTGCTGATTCCAAAGGAAATAAGACCAGCAGGGATCAGTAGGGACAATTGCACGACTTGCTAAGATGTAAAGAAGTGAGACCTTAGGATTTTCCTCTTTGATAGAGTCTTACTTCTAAGCAGTAAGCACTATCTCCACGCTTACACATGCTCTCTTAAAAGTAGTGAGATGTCAGAGCCCTTCCTTTACCAGGCAGTAAAGATTTACAGTGTCAGCAAAGGACAAGAAATATTTCTAAAAAATTAACAACATGATCTAGCAGCAGCAGAGGGCACCAGTGACAAGAACATCTGACCTCTTCAGAGCCCAGAGTAACCCTGGCCAGGGCAGGGCCCTTTCACCCTGTAAGGTCCCTTGGAGGCTCCAGCAGTTCTCCAGGACTCTTCTTTGCATCTCTGCCAGCCTGTTTCACTTCTCTGGCTGCTCAGCTTTGGACTCTGCTTCAGTTCCACTTATCTCTCATGTTACTTACCCCAACTCCTTACTTACCCCAGCTCCTCCCTGTGTGATCCTCACCGATGCCATGGCCATTCCCACCCTCAAAGCTTGTGCTCTGAGCACCCTCAACACCTTTCCCTCTTTACTTCAGGTGCCCTGCCCCAGCTGGAGGAAGTCCCATCACAAGTACATTTCCCTGCCACACCCTGTGGTACCTCCCCGGATATGTGCCTGCCCTGTGATTTCCCCTCCAAGGCTTTCACCACTCCTTGTCATCCTCCACAATGACCCACACCTGGAATCGTAAGACACTCTAGAAAACTCTGATCTCATAATTTTGCTATGAAGAGAGAGTTTCTTTTTTCAGCCCTCCTGATGATCTTTCAGAGCACAGTGGACTGGCTAAACATAATCACAAAGCTACTTCCAAACTAAACCACCTTCCACCTGAAACAAGCTGGGTTTCAGGAATGCAAGAGAATAATGGTGGCAACCATGGAAGACCCACAATATCAAAGGCATGCAATTCATACCAGAATTCACATCATAATTGTGTCAGGTATTTCTCTCGTGTTTTCTTTTCTGGCTCACACCCAAACTCTTGAAAGCCAAAACTCTCGAAAGCCAAAACTCTCCTACAGCTGCATCACATCTGCCCTCTCTTATCTTCCCTCCAGGTCCAAATGCACAGGCATCCCCTGCCAGCACTCTGTGCATGGGAAGTCAGGCCACAGACGCTGCATGCTTGGTGACACAGAGAGATGTGAGAGCTGGCAAAGCTCCCACAAATCACTCCTGCTGCACTCGCCAGCATGGGGGCCATGGGGAAGCAGTGCATGATTGTTAGACTCCTAGCATAATCGTTCAAAATTCAGCCATGCTGAGCTCAAAAATTGCTGGTGACAATAAATCTATCACCAGTCCTACTTCTTATTTGAATTTTTCTCTCTTTAGCTACTGGCTCTTGACATGGCTTTGACTGCAATGTTTAAGTATTTCTGTTGATAAAGCAGATGAAGTTTTAGAAGAGATAAAGTGTTAACAATGAAAGTGAAGCACTACATGTTTTTGCTTCTCTAAATGTGCATTGGGTGAATCACTTTTCTTGAAGTTTCTTGCCTAAAGAAACAGCAAGACAAAAATACAAGGAAGCCTGTTTCTATTCATATGTATACCACCTGTATGTTGCCATTTGGGCATAGCTGTATGAAAAGTTACACCTATTTATCTATATATTATTTTCATATTTTTAAATAAAGTGTGTTTAACTCTCCACTCCACCAGGGCGGGGTCATAGATGATTCTTGCAAGTCTTCCCAGGAAAGTAACTTGTTCAGAGCAATATCCCACCAAAAGAACAAGCTTCATTCTTCCCCTCTGTGATGCTCCCATTTCTAGTACAGCAAGTTCTGCCAAAGGTGAAGGAAATTTGAATGGGGAAGCTTAGCCCATGCAGTGAGGTTGCACTGCATGTTTCTGAAAGCAGCTGAAGCCTTCAGACAAATACCTGTTTGTAACACCTTTATTTTTGTTTTTATATGTTATTGTTGTTCCTGTATTTATATACTGTTCAAGAAGCATTTGGGCAACATTTCAGGCACATGGTGTGATTCTTGGGGTTGTCCCGTGCAGGGTCAGGACTTGGACTCAATAAGCCTTGTTGGTCCCTTACAGCTCAGGATATTCTGTGATACTGTGATTCTCATAATTTCTGAGATCTTTCAGGGATTGATTTCACAAGATCTCAGTGTTTATAAAGTCTTAAATTCTTACTGTTGACCCATCACCTGTGGTCAGTCCCATTGAGTCTCCCTTGGCAGTTTCGCATACACTGTATCAGCTGCTGAAGCACAGATTCCCTTTTCATGATTGATAACACCTTTTTTGGGAGATTTTTCACATAAACAGAGCCAAGAACAACCTTCATCCAGAACTCATCCAGACTGTGGGTGAGCTGCTAACTTCTCCCCAAACTTACATTTCTGGATCTCCATCTGTATAACTCTGAAAAAACCTATGGAAAGACATTTTACCATTAGATGTTTTGATCAATTTGTACATCTGAATATGATCCCAATATGATTCATTAATTCAGCAAAGCCCCTGACCTTTCTGTGAGTTACCCAAATGCAGCCCCACTCTCTTGCTTCCAGTACATGCATTTTGCAAAGCCTCCTGCATCCTCCTATTATTACATCTCTTGATTTCCTTTTGAGGCACAAGTACTGTTATGAAAGTTTTCTTTCCAGAAACATTTCCCATTCATGCTTTGAGAACACTAGTTTGTATCTTCGCTGTCAAGTTAGCCCTATAAAACAAAAGGGAGAAGAACTAAATTTTAGCCAATCTTATTTATTATTTCTTCTTGCTTCCATCTACACAGACAGAAGTACAAGCACCCCAACCTTTAAATCATGTAGCACTCATTAGCCTTTAAGATCAAATGATGCCAGAAAAAATAATGTTTCAGCAGTGCAGATCCTGGGAAGGAGAAAGCTTCCAGATGGCCTTTCATTCCTCAAACAGAAAAGGTTTGTGAAATGCTGCTGCCAAAACAGCTTGAATACACTGAAGCAACCCAGTAGGATTCCAGCGGTGTAAATCCATTGCTTTTAGGTTAAAATGTAAAAAACAATTTTTCTTCATGCCAAAAACCTACCTGATTTTATGTAATCCGCTATCAAGTCTGTTACATAGGTACTTTTACACTGGGCCAAATACAGTGGCCAAGTGAAAATAAGGCAACACCTACATACCTCCCACAAACACAAGACACTGCTTCTGACCTGTTGTTTCCACAAGGCCAGAGAAACCAGATTTGCTTGTTTTAGGCCTGCCCAAACATAGCTTTCCTACCATCTGAAGCTCAGCGGTGACCAGGCAGGTACCAGGCAAAGCCAGACTATTCAAAGTTTTACCCAAACACTTTGTGAGACCTCATTATCAGCGTATCAGGCTGGCTTTGCCTGCATGCAGGTCTGGTTTTCAACAAACATGCCCTTCAGCCAGATTGTCCTACAATTGTTAGGATAGTGATTAATGCTGATTATTGATTACTGTTTAACATTGATAGCTACTAAACATAAGTAGATATGTGAGTGGCAGCAGCCAGTGCCATAGACATCACGCTCTGGAATAGGCAAAAAAGGTATTTACGGAGTTAGTAGATCTGAAAAGTTACCAAGCTTTGACCCCTATAATATCTTCCTCACAGATGAGAGAGAACTGGCTCATTATGTCATGTAGCTTGTCCAGATCTAACCCGAGAAACAGAAAAGAAAACAAAGGCTGGAGAGTGTATTTGATACGGCCTGAGCCCCAAGGGCAGGAATGGAGCTCCCTTTGCTGTCATGACTGCAAAGACAAAATGGTATGACTCAGCTTATTGATGAAATGAAACAAAACATTTGCCTACGAGCTACAAGCTGCAATCAAAGAACACTGTATAACAGATAAAGTATCTACAGCCTTTTAAAAGAGATGAGAGTCATCCATATGCTTCAGGTCCCCTGGAGACAGTGGCTCTTATATTGATGTGCTTCCAGGAGAGACAAAAGGACCCAGAGGCTGCTGCCAGGTCTTCTGGAAGACCAACATACCACTCACCCATGGGGATTTCTCCTGAAATGGATACTGAAGAGGCAGCAAGTCAAAAAGGAGGATCTGTGTGTGGTAGCTGTTAGTTTGCACATTACATTAATCACTTTATGCATGTGAGGAAGGTGCTCAGAGAAGGTACTGAAGAATGAATGAAGAGCTCTATGGATGAGCACCAAGTTAGGAAAGAAATGGTTCTTCAGTGTGCTGTATAAAAGGATGTTGTCAGTCTAGTTCCCACTGCCAATGCAGACTGCAGTAATTGCACTGAGTGTAGAGCATTCCCCTGCTGTATCTGTACATTTCTGCTGAACTGGCTGGCCAGGCTCCCCAGAAACCTCTGCTGTATATTGGTATATGCAGGCAGACAAAAGCCTGAATTAACTTTAGAGTGAACCCTGACAAAGTTAAATATAGGTTAAATATTTCTAGCATTGGATGCTAGAACCCCCCACGGCATGGGGGTTAGAACCAGATGATCTTTAAGGTCCCTTCCAACCCAAACTATTCTATGATAACTCAGCTACATAATTACAAATTGAGCCTAACCACTAAGTACAGGATTTTAAACACTGCCAATCTAAAATTAAAAGGCTGCTAGATATACAGTGTGCTCCCCAGAGAAGCCTTATAGAGACCTACCGGAGTACCAACAGCTCACTTAGTATTTCTCTCACTCACTGAAGGTATTGCCAGCCACTTGCATACACACAAACAGGAAATTTGTGCACTAACACAGATAATTTGCTGTGGGTTTGTGACATAAATCTAGGGACAAACTGCATATACACAGTTGCAAGAAGGAGGAAATGCAGCCTATGAAATATTGACTGAAAGCCATTGAAACATCATTGACATCAACTGCCCACATGCTGCCCACACAGTGGTAATAGATAAGCGTTTTAAAGAAAGTCTTACAGCAAAAGAACGCAGGAAAATAATCTATTCAGTTTACAAAAGAAAGGGGAAGAATGTAGTAGGGAACTGGTCAGAGAAGGATCTTCAATCACACAAAGCTACTGCAAGAAGCTGTCTATTGCGAGATGCAAAGGCTGAATGCATGCAGAACTAGAAGCAGTGCGTATCTTTCACAGCATGAGGGATTCACCAGCGAGACAAGTGACTCAAACACCAGGGTGAATTATGTAATTCCAGGTTTTGGTAAACCATGAGTGCATATGTTCACAGAAGATTCCTGTATCAAGCACTCCTGTATTGAGTTTGAAGAGGGAAATCCTAAGGCCTGTGGTATGCTGAAATCAGTCTAAGCAATCATAGCCATGTCTTCTGGTGATAAAAACTCATGACTCAGTTAACCTCTAAATGTACCAGCCATGTGTGATTATGCAATATTTATGCCTGTTTATAGTATAAATAAAGCAAACTATGCACTTGTGCGACTATCTCAGTGTGCACAATTTCTTCCTAGATACTATGTCTCTACTACTGTGGCAGGAAACACCACTTGCTGATTGAAACTTGCTAGTAAGAAACTTATCTTCTGTGGTCTATTTTATGTTCTGCTCAACATGCAGCAGAGTAAGCAACCCTGAAAGGCCAAGCCTGAAAACTGTGTCTGCTCTCCAGGCAGCCAAAATTAGCACGCTTCCAGTAAACAACTTTCTCATGTTCTTTCTAAAGGAAGCACCTCAATTCAGAGCTGATCTGGTGGACTTCATTGCTCTTGTTCCATTTTCCCACCTGTAAAATGGGGATTGACCAGAAGAGAGAAGGGTAGCTTACTTCCTATGGAATGAACAAGAAGTATGTGAGCTTTTTTTCCAGAGGCAGTGAGAATCATATTATTGCAAGGGATGTTTGGGGGTTGGGAAAGGGAATATGCCAAAAGAAGTCTATAGAGGCAAAGTCACCCTGCAAAAAGAGGAAAGCATAGGAGGCCACTGATGAGAACTAGGCTGGCTGTGGAGGCCTAAATCCTCACTGTCATTGATGAACCCAAAGAGTCAGAGACTTCAGCAGGGAAATGCCTGCCCTGTCCCCTCACTTATGGTCCCTCTCTCCATCTCATGGCCTCCTTTTCTCTTACGGAGAGATTTTTTTGAATCTGCTTTGGGAGAAAACATTAGGCTTTCTCCTCTACTTGTGGCAGTCCTCTAGGACAATGCTTACCAGTTCATTTCTCACTAGCACTGGCATTTTATAGTCGAGTGTCCTCTCCAGTGACCAAATGCCAAAGAGGAAGAGCTGAGATGACAGAGCCACCTGAGTCACTGCCAGAATTTCCTGAATCAGATATCTCCTAGTTCAATCCTCCAGCCAGCTGAGAATCACTGCAATTGGAAAAGACAGCAAAGAAGCTCAAGTTGAAGAGTCAGGCTAAATTCCCTTGGACTGGCCAGTAGCAACAGCCACCCAGCCAGGACACATGCTATTGTTGGGCTGATGCACACCAAGCTGCAGTTCCTATTGCAAAGCTGAGTGCACGACACACTTCAGAGACAGCTGATACTTTCATTCCCACCTAGGAGCCATCCTGCAAGTAGACACTCTACCTTAGCACCATGGCTTAGGAAATACCTCTGTGCAAGTCATGGCTAAAGATGTAGGGGAGGAACCCATGGCCCATGCACAGCAAGATGACTTCCTGGTGGAAAGAGAACTGAAAAGGAGGCAGGACTGGGAGAGCAATATGTGTACCCAGACCCCCTGAAACAGTAAACACTTTATTACTTGCAAGTATCTGCTTCCTTTCTGGTGCCAGTATTACTTTTAACCTCTTTACCTCTTTCCACAGCCTCTCCTGCTGCTGAATCAGATTGCTACCACCAGTCTTCAAAGCTGCACAGTCAATTACCCAAATCTCTCACCAGCTGTCCTAGGTCCACAGGCTACAGCAGAGGGCACAGATCCAAGATAACATCCGTCAAAGTCTTCTCATATTTTGTTTTCTAGACAGGTACTTGACTATGCAAATCATTATCACATGAAAGCAAGAGGACATTCTCTGTACACAGGGGAAGGACAAGAGTTAGAGCTTGTTGGATATATTGCATCAGCTTGTTGCAATTTTGCTTTCAAGTTCTTGCATTCAAGTTGCACTTTTCTTTCCCACCCCCTCTTTTTTTTAATGGAGAGATGGGCTCACAGGTTGTTGTCTGTGATCCCTTGGTCTTGTTCCAGTGTCGCTGCACAATTGCATGACTCCACTCCTGCACTCATCCCTTCCCATGGGCTGCAGTAAGAAGATGATGAACAAATCATAAATGTACTTCCTCAGTAACTAGAAATGGTCTTACCTCCCACATCTTTCTCAAAGTCTTTAGCTGGGGGGAGAAAAAGGGAATCAGTCTGCTGTAAAGGGTCTAAAATCAGTTTCCACACCTGTTTCATATGAAAGTTTGTATATTTTAGTAGTACCCTTTTCCAAATCACACATGAATGATAGAAATAACTATATTTCTCAAAGACCAGAAGCTGCATTTCTCTACACAGCACATTGTGTTTATTCCTACAAGGTTTTTGAGACATACAGCATTAGATACTGAATTAGGAAATAAAAGCTAGATGTTCAGTTTTGTTTTATTAGAAGAAGCTTTCTTATCTATTGAGAAAATACGTTGCAGGCTGGTGCACTTAGTACAAGGAACAAATTCTCAGAAAAATAAACCCAAATTGTTATCACCAAAAGCACAACTCTTAAATTTCTCAAACCTCAATTTTGCTTTCATTATCTCAGTGACTTTCTCAACTTTAGCCAAAGCCCAAGTATTTGAACCTATTTACCTCTAAACAAAACAGACAAAACTCAGTTGTCTCTAAGATGGAACATGTTAGTTTTGCTTAACCGGTCAAATCTAAGATTCCTCTTAGAAGCTGTCGATTAAGCCTTCTCCAGAAATTCCTCCATTATATGAAGTAGCCTCCTCATTCCCCACAAAACAGAACAAACTGTCCACAAAACCCAGCAGCCTCAAGCAAGAAAACAAACTGAGCATAGGCACTGCTAGGTCTGTACTTGCTGCTGTTGTGCTAAGTAAAACATTTGTCCGTACGTGTGAGGGACATCAAACTCTGTTGGACAGGCTAAAACAAACCTGTCTAGTTTTATGCAGAAAATACTTAAGTTTATGTAGGTACAAAATTTTCGTCTCTTATGAGATGCTGTTTCACATGAACTTGGTAAGAAAGTGATAAAATCCCATCAGCTATGTTAAGAAAATGTCCTTTTTTTACCTTTATCCTTATTAGGATGTTCACAATTGTTGTGAAAATATTTAACATTTGTTTTAATCAGATTAAAACCAATGCATATACATTAAAGATTACATTCTTCTATGTCATCGGTGTTACCTATTTAAAACAGGAAGGATGTTATAGATGTGAATCTGTGATTGCATTGTTTTGTCAAGGAGAGGGCAAGGTAACAGAAACATGTATATTGATTCTAAGATTAATTTTAAAATCCTGGAAAAATAAACTTCTAACAAATTTGACCTAGAGGGTTGTTGACTAGACTTTGTCTGCAAGGTTGGTCATAACCACATGTGTTCTGAAAGTTCAGATAGACTTGGAGGGGGTGGGTTTCTTATCCATTTCTGAAAGTTAATTGAAGAAGCATATGTAACAGAAAAGCATCATTAGCTTTACATGCCTCCAAACTCTCCTGGCTATCTCTTCAAACAGCAACACTGTTGGGAATGCGATCTGGGGAAAGGTAGTAGTAAGGAAGCTTTTTGTTCTTGTTGCGTTCGGTGATGGTGTTGACAATCTCATCCAAATTCTTGCGGAATTTTGCCATAGCCTCTTTCACTGGCTTCTCCACGAAGTGTTCATCTGGGTACATGCCCAGAAATAGCTAATTGAAAAACACCAAGAAATTATGCTTTAAGTAAGCAAAGGCAATTCTGTTTCAACATTATGTCATCCAGCAGAACAGCACCCAGAGTCTCACCTCACAAACGTTACTATTAAAATAGTACTAGCAATATTTAAGCTAGTCTACATCGAAACTACCAATGAAAGATGCTCTGCTACCTCCCCTCCATTGCTGGCTGCTTCTTTCCATCCTTGCATCTTTTTGTAGCGCTAGTTCAGGTGTCTATGTGGCACCTCCTCCACCTGTACAGAGCTCATCTGCTGAAAAACAGGCACTTTTCAGGCCAGTGGTCAGTCAGATGAGCTTCCTAAGTCAGATCTCTGCATAGCCATGCAAACATTTATGCTGCTAGAGAAAAGGACAGCATGAGAGTGGAATTAACAGCCAGAGATGAAAAAGGAAGATAACTACTTCATTCAGTGACAGTGCAAGTTTCTGTTGACTTAAAACTGTCCTTCAGAGTTTCAGTGACAGTTGCTTTAGTCAGCTTGGACTCGAAGGGTGCTCTGAATACTGCACTGACAATATGCACACTTAGGTGACTATTTTCCATGATACTACTCATAGTACCAGCTTCTCTGCTAGTACTGCTATTTTTTAGAGAGAAACTTAATTTAAAGTGCCCTCTGTCCATCATCATCCATTTAAGGATTTCAAAACATATCCCCGAGACAGAGCCCTTGGGTGAAACAACCAAGTACTGACAACCTTATTTTACATGAAGGAAATGGCTACACACCATGCTTGCAAAGCCTTCCACAGGCTTGTTTTGTTTTTGCTCCTCACCAGCCAGGCACGAGCCACCACTGTAGTGCACGTGGCACTGGAGCAGATTTTTCAAAGGGACAGGACATGGGGACAGAGAACTGCTGTACCTTCTTCCCCAGCACTGCTGGGGCAAGGAATGGAAAAAACCCTTATGACTCTGCAGCCCTCTTCCTCCCACACCAGCATCCTTATTCAGCAATGCCATGGACAAGCTTAGAAACTTTCATTTGAGCTGAAACAGAGTCTCAGTATAAGTATGACTTCTTGCTCAGAGCTGGTTTGCATCTGGCAGAATAAGGACAAACCCACACCACCGACACATCTCTACAGAAAAGTAAACATAGTCAAGTCAAGCACAGAGCAGCAATACAATCTTGTGAGTCTGTGCAGTCTTGCCATGGCCCTCATGGTCTCACCTACATCTCCACCACCCAGAGAAGGGAGGTTGACTTACTTCTTTGTCCTGGAATTGGCTTAAGGCCCAAACAGCTCCAAGATGCCAACAGGAACGTCCCCTGTCTGGCAGACTCTCCACAATTTGCTCAATGGTGACAGTCCCCTTTTCTGTTGGAGGAGGGCAGCGCATTGTTGGTGGGGCATTGGGAATCCAGGAACACCAGTCATACTGCACAACAGAGCAAGAGAGCACAGTGAAAACCTACAGTGGTTGGTATTTAGGAACACAGTGAAGAAAATCAGGAGTTTGACAACCGGGAATTTGCTTCTGTCTTATGAGCCTTTCAGAAAGAGAGGATATTAAGACAGGGAGATGCTCTAGAGAAGGACTGGAGGTGACAAGGAAGTCCCTTCTGTTTTTGCTCAGGAACTCACAAGAGAGTCACCTAAATGGGAGTAGTTATTCTGCTAACCACAGGCATGTGCCACACAGCCCAGATTCACCAGCCAGGCTAAGGCCTTAGCTATTTTATTAAACAAAGACCTTTTCTGATAACCTGAGGTGACATCTGAAAAAAAAATTAAAATCCCCTTTTCTTCAGTTTCTCTTTTCTGCAAAATTTCCTCCAAGAACATGCCCACAGTACTGTGGTCAGGCAGTGAGAGAGATAAAGGATGTTGTTTCATCAAGTAATATGGAATATGGCATGCAGATATGGCCATGGTGAGTGGCAGACTGGGAACTCAGAATCACTTCTGGCCTGCTTCACTGTTGTGAGCTGGTGATGTCTCCTTTTGCTTCAGATATGACCCTGAGTTTTGCTGCAATCTGAGATTATGCACTTCAGCTTAAAACTTGCAATACTGTCTGTCACAGTACCCTTCTGGACAAAATGTCCATCACACAGCTGGATAAACACATCATGTGGTGGGTGAGCAATTGGCTCACAGGTTGAACACAAAGGTTAATAGTGAAGGGTAACATCAGACTGGTGACCTGTCACTAGTGGGGTTCCACAGGGCTCCACCTTAGGCCCTGTGCTCTTCAACATCTTCATAAATGACTGGGACACAGGACTGGAAGGGATACTAAGCAAGTTTGCAGGTGATACAAAAGGTGGAGAAGCTGTTGACTCCCTTGAAGGCAGGGAGGCCCTGCAGAGAGACCTCAACAAATGAGAGGACTGGGCAGTCACCAACCATATGAAGTTCAACAAAGGGAAGTGCCAGATTCTGCACCTGGGCTGAGGCAAACCTAGATGTTCATACAGACTGGGGAATGAGATGCTGGAAAGCAGTGCCATGGAAAGGGATCTGGGGATCCTGGTTGGCGGCAAGTTGAATATGAGTCAGCAGTGCCCCGGCAGCCAGGAGGGCCAACCCCGTCCTGGGGGGCATCAGGCAAAGCATCGCCAGCTGGTCAAGGGAGAGGATTGTCCCGCTCTGCTCTGCACTGGGGTGGCCTCTCCTTGAATATTGTGTGCAGTGTTGGGCACCACAATATAAGAAAGACATTAAGCTCTTAGAGAGTGTCCAAAGGAGGGCAATGAACATGGTGAAAGGCCTTGAGGGGAAGCCATATGAGGAGTGGCTGAGGTCACTTGGTTTGTTCAGGCTGGAGAAGAGGAGACTGAGGGGAGACCTCATTGCAGTTACAACTTCCTTGTAAGGGTAAAAGGAGGAGCAGACAGTGATTTCTTCTCTATGGTGACCAGTGACAGGACCCTACGGAATGGCCTGAAGTTGTGTCAGGGGAGGTTTAGGTTGGATATTGGAAAAAGGCTCTTCACCCAAAGGGTGGCTGAGCACTGGCACAGGCTCCCCAGGGAAGTGGACACAGCACCAAGCCTGACAGAGTTCAGGAAGCATTTGGACACATGGTGTGACTCTTGGGGATGGTCCTGTGCAGGGCTAAGGGTTGGACTTGATGATTCTTGTTGGTCCCTTCCAACTCAGCATATTCTGTGATTCTGTGAAATTAGCACAACTTACAGCAGCAACCCACAGTAATCACCTGTGCCTGTGCTCACAGCAAAGGCAGAGTAAAGCCACTTAGCACAACTCACTGCATTTCATTGCAGAATGGGCCTCACACTACCATCACATCTCAAATCCAGGCAGTTCAGGTGATGTGTGAAAAACATGGTAGCTAGGCTGGACACCTGAACCCTTCAGCATTCCTGAAAGAGGTCTTACCAAAAGCTTGAAAAAAATTGCTCCTCATAATAAAATCAGTAAAACTAAAACATACAAGTTAGAACCCCTAAATCTGAGCTTTGGTACATATGTAGGACTCGGAAGGCCTTTCTCGGCTTCCAAATTACTGCAGTTTCTGTAGACTTCATGGGGATTTGCAGATGGCTCTGCAGTTATTTTGACCAGAAACAACAGTGTAATTCTGTACATCTACTAAAAAATACTTCTCAGACCTTGCACTGGTAGATGTACCTCCCAGTCCAGAAGGAAGAACAGTCTTCCCACAAATTCCTACCTGACCAAAGTTCACAGCTGCATGTTGAGCCGATGCGGTGAATATTATCACTGTGAGATATTCTGCTAGTGTCTCTCGTGTCCTGATCATCTTAGGAAACCCTAAATGAGAGAGAAGAAAAGCTTAAGTAACCCAGCTATGAAGTAAACCTTTTATCCAGCAGTAATCAAAAGAAAGGAGTAAGAGGGCTATGAAGCAGTCACTGAGGAGCAGGGCATTCTGTGAGTCTTGCTGTGTGGTCTAACAGAAGCTACTCAACCTCTCTATGCCTTGGCTGTGTGGTTATAAAAACAGGGTGATCCTGCCTTACCTTATACAGGTTTGTGAGGTATCACCATTTGCAAAGTATGTGGTATTCCGTAAGGGAAAGACAAAGTGTAATTACACCTTTAAAAAACACTGTGGCCCTGTCCTACCTACCCTGCAGCAAAGCACCCAGACAGTCCACAGGGCAGGGGCCTCAGATGCTCCATTTTTCCTCAGCCTGTAGTGCAAGCAGGGAAGGCTCATGTCAAGGAGGAAGTGACCATGTGCTTGTATTTATAAAGGTCTGAGGCTCAGCAATCAAGTGTACTGTGAGAAAGAGAGCAGGGAGAGCTTATTCGCTGAAATGGGAAGTGAGGAAATGAGAACTTCTGAAAGAGAAACAACAGAATGAGGAACAGAAATACTTGCATTAAGCTGTCTTTGAAGGAGAATAATCAAATGGAGCTATATAAAGAAAGAATGCAATAGTCAGGGACTAGGGCAATATTTTGCAACCAAAGCAACCCCAGGCCTGTATCTCTCTTATCCTCTCTAAATAACATGGTGCTGTACTTCCTGTCCCATTCCAGTGTGACCACAGGTCCCAGTAAACCTACAGCTCTGTCAGTACCCTGGAGCAAGCTGCCCCTGCTCAGCTGCTTCACACCTCCACCACCAACCTGATGCAGATGTGAACTCAACATGAGACAGGGAAGAGGCACACAGTATCTCTGGTCAGCCACTAAGCCCCAAGTGGAGAGGATGCACCATCCCCTCCTCTGTTCTGCTATCCTAAGCACACTGTGCTCATCTTTAAAGGAGTTTGGTATTCTCCCAGTCACAGCAGCCCTCACAGGGAAGAAATAGAGACTAGAGGGGGAGCCCCAAGTGCCATAGCCTCTCCCATTTATCCTCCTCCCATTCTTTACAGACCCAGCCAAGTCCCCCTGCTCTGGAGTGGCAGCAGTGCAGACAGAGATGGTGCAGGCCTGGCAGGCTTCCCATTTGCAGTGGCAGCCCTGCCCCTGGTGGTGCTTGTAGCTTCCCACCCCAGCTGTAGCCCTGGAAAGGCTCAGTACTTGTCCCATATCATGATGCTTAGGTCAAGCATGAAGTTCCTACAAGAAGGCCACTTCTAAGCTTTTCCTAAGAGACAACTTGACAAACAAAAAGGATAGCAACTAGGTGTATCCTGATGGTTTGCTTGACCAGGAAGAGAGAGTCCAGGAGGCTGTTATACACCAGCATATACTGCTAATGATTGGAAATACCACAGGTTTGCCTGGACATCTTGCACTCAAATGTGTGCCTGCAACGTCAAAGCCATTTGCCCTAGGTCACTGGCCAACAGGTGTTGCCAGATGTAAATCAGCCAGGACAGTGTCAAGAATCCTCACCCACCTCTATAAACTCCTGAAAATCTGCTTGGAAAAAATGTGAGTGGAAGTAAAAAACCCCCATGTTTAGGGAAAGATAGGGGAGTGTTAAGTCACGTGGGAGAATTGAGCCATGTTACAAGTGAGAGCTTCCATGGCCAAGTAATGGTTTGCAAGAAAAGAGAGGCAGTGAGAAGAGACAGAGTAAAGGAGAATATTTCTCAGAAATAATTATGAGTATCTTCTCTTGTAGAACAGCTCAGTGGTGACATAGATGCTGAACAAATAAAAAGTGCAGCAAGATACTCCTGGAGAGGTTCTTACATGTTCCTATTTGGTGCAAGGTTTGAAAGAGAGGATTCAAGGGGGTCTCACCGCTCCTTGTGATTTCTGTCAGTGTGCCTGGTGGTTCCAACAGTACCTACAGACATCATCCCTCCCCAATGCTTAAAGAACAAGCAGACAAGATCAAAGGACCTGTCCCCAGTGCAGACAGATTACATGAGTTGCCCAAGCTCATAATGAGAATCTGTGGCAAAGGAAGGCACTGTCTCCTGAGGGAGGGCCTGATCCAGGGTCTCACCCATAAAACTGAGCATCTTTGGGTCAAGAAGAGAGAGGGTCTCTAACAGCTCAAGGCGTGCTGTGCATGCAGCACTGCTGTCAGCAGGGAATCAACAAGCTGCAGACCTGGCAGGGCCATCACACCTTACCTGAGGCTTTCACACCCCTCATCCCATAGACGTAAATGTCTTTGACGAAAGCCTGGAGCTCCACATCCTCACACACCACCTCGTCGCTCTCATAGTAGATGTGGATCACATCCTCTGCAAAACTGCGGGCAGGAACAAACGAACAAAACGAAATCAAATGGAGAAAGCAAGTCTGCTGTTCCTCAAGGTCATCTACTGCCCTTGGAAATGCTGCGTGTGGAAAGGGATAAGGGCAAGAGAAGGTCTCAACACTCTCCTACCTCCTTCCTACAAGCAGCGGGAATGCACAGAGGGAACTTTGATTCATTTGGGACTGCAGCATCACTTCCTCCCCCAACAAGATGCTGGACCACACTGCATCTCCTGAACAATCTTGTGCACTTTATTCTCTTATATCAGCCTTTGCTCCTGCCCAGACCTCTATCATGACATCTACATTCTTCACTTAATACAGACTCCCTCTTGCATATCCACGTGGCTCTCACACTGGTAAGTGGGGTTCCCAAACTGTGATACCAGTACGATCCCCTTCATGTGGGACACTTCAAGGCTGCTCCTGAATATCATTCAAATAGTTGCACCCCTCCTACTGGACATCCTTTTCATGAAACACAACTGGCACACTCCAAAGTGGAGGTGGCTCAGGAAATTTCTCCTGGGGAGAAAAGATCTAGAGCTATTTCCTACACCCACTTGTTTACAGCAGACATCACCTCCCTGTTCAGTTCCTCTTTTCAAGGTCCCTCTTTCTACAAAAGCTCCCCAGGCTAACTCACCTCTGAAAGAAAGGCTCTTAAAACACTATGATAACAGAAAGAGTTCTGAAAGCATTAAAAACAGGTAAGCCTGATTTCCTGAAGATTTGCAGTTCATGACTGAAGGACTGATTAACTGGGCTATGTGCTGAGATATTCTGTCAGCTCTGCAGGTACCTATAATCTCTTGCTAATATTTTGACAACAACCCATAGGGTGAAACATTTGTCTGCAGATGCTGACTGATGCAATTAAAAACTGTTATTCAATAGAGATTTATCCCTTAATAAGATAAAAATCTATACATTTTATAAATTTATTGCAATTTGGAGACTTTTATTAATCTGTCAATGCGGTTCCTATCAACCAACAAAGTCAAGAGTTGTCACTGAGGCAGACAACTGCATTAACACCAAGAGTTTAAGCAATTTTAGCTTTTAGAGGAAGCCAAAGGAAAAGAAAAATTCTGCTAAATGCAGAGAGAAAACTGCATGAGTTCTGTCTCCATGCATTTGGCACAGGTGCCAGGTGATATGTAACGTAATCCTCCTCTTACAAAATGGCAGTGTTTTAGACCCCATTGCATAGAAATATAGGTTAGCATATGAAGTGCAGATGAAGCCTTTTGGGCTGCAGTATCTTGGGTTGATACGTCTATCTGCAGTTAGATCAGAAAGAGGAAGTTGAGTATTACAGAAGGGGTTTACAAATTTGCCTTGTGAGACTCCTTGTTTCTATAGGGACAACCTTATCAGCTTTCTTAAGTCTACATCATCTACCACATGTGAAGTAATGCTGGGAATAGAAATTATTTCATCAAAAGTGAAGACTGATAACCCCGCAGTGTGGGAGATTCATGGTGACTAGACACATACACAACCATGTCAGGAATCCTGACCATGGGTCAGGGTCTCACACACTCTAAAGGGTACTGCCTACACCATTTATAAATCAAATTATTCACCTATGAAGAATCTCTCAGCCAAGTTTGAGGCAGTGTAACACAATCCTCCAGTGAGGTTAACACCCACAAACAGTCAAACTAAACTGAGTTGACTAAGTACTACCTGGTATTTGAAAGTCATATCTTGATATGCAAAGAAAATACAGGAAAGAGAAGGACAAAAAAAACGGACTACATAAAGAAAACAACCACAGCAAAGTTATAACTTCCTTTTCTCTCAAATGGGCACTAACAATTGCAGGAAATTTTGCAAGATAACCCCTTGTCAAAACACAGAGAAAACACAGGAGACAAAGATATACCCAAAATTTCGAACATTATGCTTGCATCATAAACGCTCTATTTTCTGTACACAAAAGATCTAATTTTTAATGAACATGCTTTTCAAAAGTCATGCAACCAGGAACAGCTGCATATTTAGTAAGCAACTTATGCTATGCAAAAATACATTGTTTGTTAAACTAAACATTGCAGTAGAATAAAACCCTTATGAATCATTCCATTCTGAGGCAGCGTTTCAGACCTGAAAAGGAACCACATTTGTGTGGTTGATCAGCCTTGCAGTAGCTCTCCTGACTCAGAATTGCTGCCCTCCCTGATTAAACTAAGGCCTTGCAATTTTAAAGCATTTTTTAAGAAAGGTTTTGCTCTAATCAGTTAATACCTAATTTATTGAGTTTCAAAAGACAACTTTCACAGAAGTCAATCTTACATTTTCACTCCACAAAAACCTTGATGAACTCATGTGGCTGGCTCAGAGAGCTGGGTCTTCTTTTCATTTGTGCATAGTTAAAAAAATTGTTATTAAATTCCCTTTGCAGGCTAAATTCCAACTCAGTAAATTCTTGAAATCCTACAGAAGAGTACTTATAAAGGGTGCTCTGAAATACAGAATACAAGAAAACTGAAAAAAGCAGGAATTAACAGTCTTTCAAGAGTGTGTGCTTGGCTGTATCTTTCTCCTCCAATTAGATATGCTGGATGGAAAAGGCACCACATTACTAAACAGCCCATGTATTGTTCTCAAGAGAAGAAGTGAAGAGAAAAAGTGAGCAGAAAAAAAAAGAGATCTGTGTCTCTGTGACAGTGACTTTATGAGCCATTTCTTGAACTATGGTCTTTTACCTCTTTATAGCCTCCCACACTTTAATGCCATCATCCCGGTAGTAGTAGTAGGGGATATCCTCTTTGCTGTCCATCCCTTTAGCTTTGATCTCCTCTGGGAAGCAGAGGGAACGGTAAGTCAGATCTTTCATTGCTTTCTGTACCATTTGTACATGTCCTCCTCCACCCGTAGCATTTGCCTGCAGGAAGAATGGCAAGATGGGAACAGTGTTCACTTTGTGCCAAGACTGGCTTTCCGAATTTGCAGGAGACAGTATTCAGAGTGCTGATGAATCTGTTTTTCAAGGAGAAAACCACATCTCCACACAAAATACCAAACTGCAGAGTTCTACTGGAACTGTGCATTTTCACTGCAGAGATTTCATACCTCTCCCATGAATCACTGTTATTAACCACATTTTCACCATAGGTACAGCAGCTGCTTATACTGGAGTACAGTACCATCAAAGCATGGCACTTTCTGCCAGCCCTATGCTCCAGAATCAGTGCACGTGTGAAGGAAGGCAGCCATGAGCGTGTCAGATGACGGCTTTAGCTAAACTATGCACTGCTGCTACAGACTAGTTTAGGAGAAAATGTTTAGGGATGAAGGCTACCATTAGCCACCCTGGAATTTATGCCTGGAGATCAATCCTGCTGGGTGACTACTGATGAGGACTGGCCAGGGTTTCAGTATATTTACATTTGGAAAACACAGCATGTCTACAACAGATAGCACTTCAAAACTCTTTAGATAATCACTGCACAGAAGTTCCCAAATGTTGCTTTTCTAGCATATGATGTGAAAAGCAGCAGTAGTCACCTTACACTTACTGTCCTCCAGCTGGTTGTTCATCTACATTGGAACCAAGAAACTCTGGAACTCCAGGACCCTTGCTGGCAGGTTTTAGCCACACACTCTTCCCACATGCATGAGGTGCGGACATGATGCTTCTGTTTAAAGGGATAGGAGGTCTCCACAGTCTGCAGTGGAGTACAGATGACACAGAAGGTGGCTGGATTTAATCTCTCTATTTTGCTTGGGTGAAAAACTCCGAAGCAAGGAAGCTATTTTTGGCCTGGTGCAAGTGGTGTAAGGAAGACAGAGTTGTCCTGAAACAGAGGCTCCCTCTTTGAAAGGGCTTCTGAATCCTCTTCAAACTTAACATTTATTCCTAGCATGTTGTTACAGAGACTGCTCTGTGCTGACTTACTGTGGTTCCTAGATCCAGCATTCTGTTTCTCCCACTTAACTTGGTGTCATCTGTCAACTTCCTGAGGATGCACTCAACCCCTCATTCAAATCGTCGATAAAGGTATAATATACTGCTATGTTTCACTGGCTCAGATGAAGCTGAGATTTAATCCTAGCAGATCTGCTGTTTATGGCAACTCAAGAAGACAGGTTGGAATCTACACCCACTATTTGTGGGCTTCAAAATGTCTTACCTATGTGTCTTTCAGTGATGAAGATTTCAATTTGCAATTTTTATTCTCACAGAGTACTTAAAAGAAATTTGGGACTTAACTGTGTGCATACGTGTACAGAAATTTATGTGCGCAATATGATATCTTGCACTCCTATACTTATAACCCAAAGTCACATCAGCAATAAGTGATTGACTGACTGACATTGGCCAGTTCTGATTTGGCTACTTAGAGGTAAAAGAGAATATCTTTAGGATAACAAGTCATCAGTTCTGTGTGCCCGTTTCTCAGGTGATATTAGTTATCTTTGCCCTTTAGTAGCAAGGTCAAGAAATAAGGCAATATGTGATTAACAAAGGATATGTACATACATAACCACAAAGAACAACAAAGAACCGTGAACAAACATGAACAATGAAGATTCACAAAGAAGATTACCTACCTTGTCAAAAAGGCCACATTCACAGATAAGCTGTTCTCGGGCTTTGGTATTGATGGCTATTGTGAACCGCATATGTGGCACCAAGAGCTGTGAAATGGGACAAACAATGAAAGAAGGCAAATTCTCAGATTGAATTCAACAGCAACCAGATGTAAAGGTTGAAGTCCTGGAGGTCTTGGTAGTTTAGCTGTACCTTGCCTTGTAGGGCAGCCAGTTAAACTATTTTAGCAGAACTATCACCAGAACTTCCTTTTGGTTTGTCAACCTGATGTGATAACCACCCTAGCCCACATACATCCCTTCATGCAAGAACCAACCTTGAAGAGGGGATGTACAGCAGGCAGCTGCCGGAACATAGCTATGCTGAACACCTCTGAGACTAAGTGTGTCCGTAAGAGGTGGGTCACTGTCTGATGGACGTGGAAATCAGATGAGCGGACCCAAATTTTAGCCAGCAGCCAATCGTATGTGGCATCTGAAGGAAGGAATATGGGATTGTCTGGCCCAGGCTTTTGACCAAGCTGAAAGATACAAAGAACATGAAATCCCAAGTACTTCATGTTTAAAATGAGACAACAAGCAATGTGTCCCTTTAGAGACACTGACAGTAGGCCCACCTGGATTGCAATAGGTACAATTTTATTCTCCAGATTCTTATACAGCAGACAGATGGGTGCAGCCAAGTACTGTATTGTGCATGGGTCTGTTTTATTGGCATCCACACCATCAAGGACCTCATAGTCCACAATGAAAATGTTTCCTTGCTGTGGGGGAAAAAAAAAAAAAAAAGGAAGCATGATGTGTTTTAATGGTGTGCGAGCAGCAAGGCTTGGAACAAAGAAATGAGAAGTTGAGAAGTCTTGACTTCTGCCTGGTGGTTACAAGCTACCACTGGCCTGGCCTTGCCCTTGCTCATAGTGGCTCAGGGATGATGCCATTGAGACATCAAGTACTATTTCACAAACTGACTGACTTGTGTCTGCAGAGTCTTTCAGCAAAGAGCATCTATGTGTTTGGCACTCATGCAGTGACACTCAGATGTAAACAAGTTTCACGCTGCCAGTTGAAGAGAACCCTGTGCTCACTGTACAAACAAAAGCGAGGCACCACCCTTGTCAAACTTTCTTCGGCATGTTAGTTCAACTCAGCAGGTGACAATAGGGGTAAGACCTGGGCTTGGTAAGATCCTACCAGGAAAGAAAGAGACACTTTTCCCCCCTGAGGCATTCAGTCAATCCCTAACCTTTTAGAGGAAACCACTGAAAAAGGACCCTTCACTTCCTGGTTACAGCTCTTCCACTGGACCTGCAGAAAGGCATGGCCTGCAGCTCCAGGACAGCAGGAGAAAACAGTCAACAGAAGTGCTGTCAGTCTGCAGAGACAAACGGCTTTGCCATGACCAACCAGAAAGCCTGAAGAGAGATGTGGCTGAAGCAGTTAGAACAGAGTTTGGAGGTTAGAGAATACGAGAAGGAACGGGTGCAGTCCAGCCTGATCCAGAGCTGTACCTTCACTTCCTCTTCCAGCGTCAGGTTCCTCTCCAGACTGCATTCTACCATATCCATAGTCACAGGCAGCTTCTTGGGTATCTCTGTGCATCTCTGTATCAGCACAGGATTACATCCATTCAGGAACTGGTAGCCAAACATAAAATCTTCCTTCCAGTGCTGCATCACATATTCTAAAGGAAAAACAAACCTGGAGCATCAACATTTGCACTGCATCAATATCCTACTGGAGGACTCCTCCTTTCCCCCTCACTTTTTTGTTATACTGCACTCCAACTTTGACTACAGAAAGCAGCAGAAAAGGATTCAAAAGGTGATGCAGAATTTTAAGAAAAATCACTTAAGTTAAATTGAAAAGTTAATCTTTGCTTCTCACTTTAAGAAAAAATAAATTGATAATAATTTGTTTCTCCATGTACAGAATCAATGAGGAGCAAAATATTCCAATTCTATGAAAAATACTCTCTTCATCTGCAAATGACCTTCTCAGGTCTTCCATTATATTTTTAAATCTCACTCTTCAAATTCACAAGGTATATGCAGTACAGAGGGATAAGTCCAAAAACAGATGGCACAGGCAGGAGAAGGGCAATACACAACAAGGTGTGTAGGGGAAGAACCAGCAGTGGCTAGAGCAGTTCTCTTACCTGGAGTTGGGTGAGGGATATCTGGGGATGGGTTTGGATTTGGCTTTCACTTAGTAAAACTCCTCATTCATTATTTTGCTTGTTTAAATTTTTTCCCTCTATTTACTTTTCAATTGCTAATATAAACCCAGATTAACGTATCAGTAAAATTCTAGTCTGGGGTATTTCATCTCTTTACTATTACATATGTAGTACAAATGGATATTTTCCATAGTTGCAGTGTTCTGTTTCATAATGTCATGTCACCACTTCAGTGATGACTGATAGCCATCAGTTTACAAGTTCAGAGTCAGAAAAAACATGATTATGTGAAAAATGCCATTGGTGTCTTCAGGGAAAAAATTAAGCTAGTAAAGTTTTCCACTATTGTCTATTTTCAGACAAGGCAGAACTTTTTCTGAAAGCAGTTTATTTTTCTAAAGAGGGTAAAAAGGTGAAAAATATAGGCCCAAAGGAATGCAGTGATAATTAAAACAAAAAAGTCTCAAAACCCAGAATGCTCTCTAACAAAGCATAAAAACATTAAGTTTACATGAAGTGACATTTACATTATCTCTGTCAATTGCATAATGAGTCTGAAGCTGTATCTGAAGTTTACACCAAGCAAAAAATAATTCATCACCTTAGATAGAAACTGCATGACTGAAAAATGCCTTGAACCACCTTCTCCATTATCCCTGTTTCTGCCAAGTCTTGCAAAAAAGGCAAATTCAGAATTGTATTAACATAACTGATACTGACACTTAATGTTTAAATGTCACAGAATTGGAGCTTTCCTCGTGGGTATGGAAATGTTATCAATGAAATTAATTGCAGATCACATCTAATTCTTGTGTTAAAAGTATTTCAGGAAGCAATCTTATTAAATGTAACAAATTGCTGTAATTAGTTTTTAATAGCTTTGCCACCTCGTGTGCTTGGTTTTATACCCTTGACCACATAATTACTCTTATTTGCATGAACTGATCCTTAGGTAGCCTGAAGAAAGGTAAAACTTCAGAGCAGGAGGGAAAAGATTTTCCTTTGCAGAGTATGAGCAGCCTATTCACACACATTTGAGGAGTCACACACTAACCAATTTATAGTAGCTGTGCATTTATTATATCCAGTAACACAATCCAATAAAGTAACCATGGGTTAGAGCAGAAGGTTGGGCCTGGCTCACAAATCCAAAGCTCCCCAGCCCTGCTCTACACAAATGTCACCATGAACTTCAAAACCCGTGACCCTCTGCAATTCTTTTTACTGGGTTTTCAAGTAACTGCCAAGATTTTCGTATTGAAAAGGGCTAAAGAAAAGCAGTAGTTTATCTTTTATATGTTAATACTACATCAATGGAGTTTTTAACAGTAGGAAAGACACTGAAAAAACTGAACACCCCTGAAACCAAAAGTGAAACTCACACTCTGAGACAGGGATTTTTGTCTTCTAGTAAGAAGATGTGAGTATGAAATGGCAAGCACAAGCAAGATATTTAATGAAATATGCATAGCTAATTCTGACATATTTTTGACAAGAGACATTTTGGATAAATGCCACAAGCTTTTTCAGCTCAAGCTCACACTAATTTCCAGTAATAACCACAGTTCCTCAGAGTGTGGTCTGATGACTCACTCTGGCTCAGCAGGACGAGGTGAATGAGTTACAGTTCCCACATCATTCTCAGCATTTTGCAACCCATCCCCAGATCCGCTGGCCTAACAACATGGGCCTTCATATCTGAGTTCTGTCAAAATAATCCCTGTGGGGAAAAATATACCCCTGGAAAGCATTTGAGCTGCCCCATGTCACTGACACAGATGGCCCACAAGAACCAAGAAGGAAGCTACAGGTCTTATGACAGCAGAACCAAGGCAGTAGCAGCATCCCTGTGTTGGAACAGGGTCGAGAAGCTGGGACTTTTAGCAGCAATGCAACTGAGCACATGGCTGGGATACTAGGCAACAGTCTTTGATCTTGTCTGTCAGAGGCAAGAGGGGTCACCTTCACACTTGCCCTTAGCAGAGAACAGTATCAGACTTGCCTTTTTGGAGATTTTCCATGTATTTAGATGGCTGAAGCGGGACATGCACAATCAAACTTTCAAAGATGCCTTAACAGCTAATATGATCTGAAAAGCACCCCCACTAAGCTATCTCTAGGTTTAGATGCAAAATACTTAATAAAATATATCCTATGGGACTTGTACATACTTGAAAATACATTTCTAAAACACAAAAGGGACTATGATGCCCAACTGGATTGACCTCCAGTTTAGCTCAGGACAGAAAAGGTCTCTGAGCAATTACTAGTAATTTTAGTTCCTTGTGAGATCATATCTTTGTTTTTCAGTCTTGAGGGTTGATGATCTGCAGTCTGAGATTACAGTTTACTTACTGGAGAGCAGAGAGCAGGTCAGCCACTTCCATCCTGATCAGATATGTACAAGACAACTAATTAATCATTCTATGAGGCAAACATGAGCAAAGGCTGATAAACCCACCAGAGATTGTGTTGCTGATTCTGACAAAGATCCTCTCAAAATCTGCAAAATCACTCCAGGAGGACTGGAACATGTGCATGAACCGGTTGATATAAAGATTCTCCATCCTAAATATAAACCAAAATGAAACATATCTGAAAAAAATGATCTTCAGTGTCCCCAATATCCTTCCCCATTCTTTTCCACCCTTTTATATATCTAAACAGAATAAATTTTTAGCAATGGAATATGGGATTCGTCACCCTACAGAAATAAATTTACAGGCTGTACCTTTACACACAAGCCTGAAAGGCATATCAAGGGCTCAGCTCTTGCTATTGCACTTACAGAACTCTGTTCTAGAGTTGTTCTTGGCAGCCTACAACAGTAGTGCTTTAGGACCTATGTCATATAAAAACTATAGTCAGAAAAACCAGTGCTTCACATGTTGTCAGTAGTTAGCATCAGCTGAGACTGCTGATTATTAACACCAATTCAGAAAGGGATATGGTAACACAAAGAGACTGAGTGATGTGCAGAACAAGTGAATTCAGAACAAACACAGCCCAGGATCAGTCAGCCACTATTCCTAAACAGCTACTGTAAGTCTCTATGTGATCAAGGCCAGACTGGATCCGTACAGTGTGAGACTTGAGCTTTTGAGAGCTTTCTATTTACTTGAGCTGCTGGTTAAACTTGGCCCTTAAACCTCAGAAACCAAATCACTTGGTCGCAGACATCACATGAACACAGCGGGCTGGGAACCAGATATATCTCATTTAAAGTGCAAATTCAGCAAAACATTTTATCTACACCACAGCTGAGCAAGTCCCCTTTATATGAGATGACAAGTCCTAAATTATTACATAAATGCTAACCTGTTGTTATTAAATAGAAATCCTTTACTTTGACCAGAAAGTAAATAATGAATTTGAAAAAGAAAGCTGGTTTCCCACTAACACTTCAAATGCACAGACAGCACACAAAGATACACAGGGCAGATAACAGAGTAAAGAAAGGTCACAGTGTTGCAGGAAATTCTCCCAAACAGAATTTGAGGGAGGAATAATCCCAGAAGGGTGGATTTATCATCACTAAACTTATAAAAAGGCTTGGATTAGAACTGGCTCAAGAGGACCAAAAGTCTGGAGAAACAGCAAGTGGTAATCTGGAGGAGGGCTCTAGACCAGCATGACCATAACCCCCACAAAGGAGCTGCTTCTGCACTAAGCCCAGATGGGGTACATGTAGAATGGGCTACTGCACTCAAACTGAAGGCAGGACCCATGCCTTCCCCCATGTATCTCCATTCCATTCCTGTAGACAGTTGCTCCAAGCTCCCAGTGTGTATCAGGGTAGCTAGATAAGGGCTATCAAACTCATTCTTAGAAGATTTTCACAGATCACTCAACCAAAATCATAGGTCTAGATTTTTCAACAAATGTGCCAGACAAAAAGCATTGCTATTCCTTGGAAAAATCTCTTTTGTGTCATACCAGTTATCCAGAATGGCTGGCTATCTGCAATACAGTTTCAGGTTCCTCCTTCATGGGGAGGACCCCTTACAGCCAATGACAAAGACAGATGTCCCTGCACTCTGCTGAATTGCTTCCAAGTTTCACTTGGCTGCAACTCAGGATCTCTGTCAACATGCCACAGCCTGGCAAGATAGGATTGCTGGAAGGGGAATGTAGCCTCCATGTGTCCTAATGGCAAACCTCTCATCTCTGGCATTCAGATGCTGTTGCTCCTGTATTACTCAGATCTTCTATATGAGCTGGAAAACAGGTGTTGTGCACTGGCTAACACTATGCTAGAATCAACTGCTCTTGGAAAACACAGGACCTGGAGAAGTCTGGAATATCATGCCATTGCCAGGGCAAAAAAAGATCTCAATGATCTTGCATGGGGTTTTGCCTATTTTCACCTCTTGCTTAGAAACTCTTCTTGGTTTTGCCACAGGTTTATTTACAGAAGCACAACCCAATAACTACAATGGAATTTTCCCTTTTTCAGGATGGCCTCATCCCTGTGTCTGTTTCATGATGAACAGGCTGTACTGTTGTTCTGCCTGATTGAATCTCAGAGCACTTCACAAATATGCATGGGGTCTTCTCTGGTATTGCATTAAAAAGGTACAAAAGCACACACTCTCTGGCCTGTTCTGTCATTTTCCTAACATCCTAGTTGGCAGGAGACAGAAAGCTAGAGACCCCAACTCTTCAAAGCTATTCATTTGCCTTATTCCAATTAGCTCTGAAAGACTGAGGTTCACCTAGTCATATGTGCTACAGAAACACACCCATCACCCTGTTCACACCTGCTGGACATTCATTCTGCTAAAAAAAAAAAAAAAAACAAAAACTGTTGAGGTTACAAAGCATCATTCTACTGTGAAAAACAGATCCTAGTGTGGTGAAGAGAGGAGGGAGGAAGAAATCTACAGCAGAGCTAATACAGACAAAAAAAACCATTTGTTCTTTAAGGCTTCCAATATTCCAAATTAGAAAACAAGCATGTAGGTTTTCTTGGAACAAGCCATGGGATTTGACTCTGTTGGTAGTGGAATTCAACTGCATAAATGCAACACCCAGAATGCTCTGACATGTAAACACTAGTCTTGTCTCATGTCAGACTATCCCACCACCTAATATCTGAGACACTGTGATGTGACCTGGGCATTTGAGACAGCACAGAAGGAAACTTAAAGGTCAGAGAGGTCCTATTTGCCTCATTGACACTGTAATATTCCAGAGCTCTGCAGGATTGATTACTCAGGCTCAACCAATGGCCATCCAGTGTTTTTCTCAATTACATGACATGTGCAAGCTGGTGGACAGAGACTTTGTTGTCCCAAGCAGAAAACACTCAGATGAACTGATGAACTGCTCAGCAGGATGTCAAGGGTGCATTGATAGCATCTTCTTTGGGTATGTGACTGAAAGGTTTGATTATCACCAACAGTCAGATGAGAGACAAGTATCTCCAGGGGGAAAAGTTGAGAACTAAGTCAAAAACCCAAGGTCTGAGGGGCCTATAGTCCTTCTGCTTTTCACCAATGCCTCCTCCATCCACCTACAGCCAAAACCATATCTAACAAGAATCCAGGGGCCCACTGTGAAAAGCTTAAATATTGATAATTAAAAAATAAAATAAAATAAAAAATCCATTCAATTCTTTCCTATTTTGATTGAGCAATGATCCAGCTGGGAGAAAGGAATCCAGTTTTGAGATTCAATGAAACCTAAAACATGATCAGATCCATATCCTGCCCCAAAAGAGATTCTGAAAAACTCCTGAAGTCCCATAAACACTTACGCTTTAGTGTAGTTCAGAATGAAGTCAATTCCCTTTTCATTGTCAAACTGGATGTCACGAGGCAGTTCACTGTGAGAATGGGCATCGATGCTCAGGGGAAAGCCAGGATGCCACTCCTTCCAGCTGAGAAAACAGAAGAGGTTTGATCAACCATATAACCTTACCAGCATGAGAGCTGTGTCTTTCCTTTACCTACTCTGCTTCTGTGACTCGCCCCTATAAAGGAAATTTTTGGCAGACTCAGGCCAAAAATAGTGACTTACATCACATCAATACCTACCAGTACCCTACAGAATCCTCAAGCACTGCTTGGCCATCTACCTTCACAAAGCTTGAAGTGACTTATATCTGCGGTATTTCTAAACACTTGTCACCTTTGATTGAAACCAGCATTAGCTTCAAATGCATTGGGAGGGGAGGGGACAGAGAGACAGACAGGTGTCCAATGCACACTCATTCTTGGGGCTGCATTTTTGCAGAACTGAGATCCGGCAGCTAAAATACTCAGACATGTATTTAGATTCCTTCAAAAGGCACTCTCCAGGAGACTCAGATATCCTTGATTCAATTCCTCAACCTCCTAATGGTCATGGCACACATTCTCTGCTCCATTTTTATTTCAAAACAACAGAAAGTGAACTGTAAAGAACAGTGTTTCAGTGGTATTTCCAAATTGCCTGCCACACACAGACTGCATTGTGTGTTATCAGTTATGCATCTGAATTGTAAATAGCTATTTCCCTGAAATTACAAATGATTTTGCCTTCCTTCTTGCATACATAAATAAAATTTTGTGTCACACCTCTTTTCGAAACATATTTTTCTCTGCTCTATTTCCTCCAATTTGTAAGTTAGAGCCTTTCTTATTCAAATGATATCAACACCACATGGACCAAGCCTCAATCCATCAGTTCTGAGTGGACCCTCTACCCTGATCCTTATTCTCATGATACGGAGATGGAACTGCAAGAAACTTTTGTTATTTTAACAGAATATGTTTCTTGCACAAGGAAATGTCTAATGCCTTCTGGAGTTACTAGTTTATAAAAGACAGCATTTTCTCATTGTGACACTGATTAGGAAAAAATACCTATGACAGTATTAGGGTGGGTATCACAACTGTGTTCTGTTAGCACATTCCAGTCCACTCAAACAGGGACAGATTTTACACTGCACCCCAATGCAGGAAACAACTATAAGTAGCTTGCTGCAGCAGCCAAAAAGCTCCAGTCAGAGCTGACATGTTCACATCATGTTCCAAAACTGTAGTACTGCTCGTAACAGGCAAATGAAATATGCTTCCAAATCTTCCTTGAAAGCACAACTGTGTGCCAGAGGGCCCACAATTAGGCTGTATCACTGAATTTCCACTTAAGCCTTCCAGACAGCCTTATCTGAGATTCAAGTACCTTGTAATGTCCCTTGCACTAGGATGATCATCACTTAGAGTGAATTCCACCTAAGTAAAAACCAGATATGGCCAACATGGTAACTTATGCTTTCTCTTATCCAGGAGTTGAGTAATTAGAGCCATATGATAATCTGAACATACTCTCCCAAACTCTGAGCTGATGAGAACAGACCCTGGACCATCTGGGGAGCAGCAGGAAACTCACCGGTACATTTTCTGACGGGACTCAAGCTCTTTGCGTCTGTGCTGCTTCAGAATCTGAGTCTTGTCATCTCGGGGTAGCTTTGCTGTGAAACAGGGAAAAAGACAGGGTTATGAGGTTTCCCCACCACCACTGCCCAGGTGTTGAGAAGGACAGCAGAGTTTTCAAACCTTCAAACTTTTGATCTATACCTTTACAAAGTTTCTGTGGAAAGTGCTTTCATGATCCAATTTAGTACTTTGAGTAGAGACACAGGTCCTTAATAGAATCTGTGGAAGGAGATAAGCTCCTAAGTTGGTGCCTCCAAGGGGCAATTAGCTCAAGCTAGGAACATCTGTCTCAACTGTATATAAAACCTGGATTCCTAGTGTAGACACTTGCTGTATGTATCTAGTGTTAAATGGTCTGAAGAGGGTCATGGGAATTAATTTTACAGTTCAGTATCTAAGGGAATTTTCATCAATAAGAGAAACTACAATATTGTTCCAGCTCATCTTCTCTGCTAAAAGACCTCTCCAGGAAACATCACTGAACCTCCCTCCTGAGAGACAGCTGTGCTCTCCCCATCAGCGTGGGGCAATAATCCCATCTTCCTGCCATGAGAACAGAAAGAAAAAACAAAGAGGCTTTATTTCCAGATATTTTGCTCTTCTGACCATGAATTCAACATACCACTAAACACAGAGACTTCCTTAGTGATCAGAGAAAGGGCAAG